>NW_026571095.1:34861116-34891116 GCF_026225935.1 Boleophthalmus pectinirostris | reverse complement strand
GTACCTCACCTAAATTTAACGATCGCCGGTTTATTGCCTAGAAACACCTTGGAATTTAAAGCACGCGTTTGGACTTGAGGGGGCTCGCCTCTCCACGGATCTGGACTGTAACTCGGCCAGGCGCTGTCACGAACTTATATTATGGATATAGATGCGTTTAAAGCCACATTGCGGAACATTTCAAACAAGACAAGTGTTCAGGAAAACCCTCGAAATCAAAAAAAAAGTTGCACAAAAAGCGGTTTTACAATTCCTGCAAAGTGATTTTAACTGATTTTATTTTCGTTTTATTCAACTACAAGTGATTTTAAAGAGCAAAAATACTCAAAAAAAAACAAAATTCTGACTTTTTGCGTCGCCTCTCCACAGATCTGACCCCGTAACTTGGTCCGGTTTTGGTCTCCAAGAAGATAAAAATGTGACACTTTCCGTAAAACAAATCACGTAGAGAAGCGTTTGACGGACCCTCCACCAGAAAAGTTACACAGTGCACCTTTAAACTCCCGGATCCCAAAGCGGTTTTAGAATTTCCACATTTCACAAACGAATTAACTAATCCCCCGAGCATTAAATCTTTCCTCGGGGCGGTTTTTGTGGGCCGGTTTGAACTTGCGGACGCTCGCGAGCTTTCGAGGTTTTTAATCAACAGAAATCCTCAAAACTGTCTTCAAAACGCTCGACTTAACGTTTTCTTAAAGCTGCACTGCGGAACTTTGCGGTTGGGGGTCCATCGCTTTCTTGGCTTTCTTGTTTCTATGGATACGTCACCGCTCTGCCTGGAATGTTCCGCAGTGTGACATTAAGCAGCTCTACTTTAGGTGCTTTTACAGGATTTTTCGTCTGTCTCCTTTTTTTCGTTCTTTCTTGCGATTTTATTTCGTAAAATTCACTTTTATGATACTTCTTTTTAGTATTATTTGTGTATTTTTGTATATACATTTAATTTCAATTGTAATTTTGGATATATAAATATGGATATGTCATTTTTCTGCCTGGAATGTTCCGCAGTATGACATTAAACAGCTTTTTTTTTGTACTGGAATTTGGAATTTTTCGAGTTTTTTTTGTTGATTTTTAAATTATCACAGCAACTTTTTACACCAGAACCTTGGTCCATCTTGCAAACAAATATTATCTGGTGCTGAAAATTATAATATTGTGTAAAAAAAGAGCTTTTAAAGTTGTCATTTGAGTATCAGAATTGGTATTGAGTTTATTCTTTAATATTGCAATTTTTAATTTTCAAGATTCTATCCATGATGTAATTGCAGTTTCTTTAAAATCAACTAAGAAATAAAGTACTAAAATCTAAATTCTGAATGAAGCTTCTTTCCGTCACCTGCTTGTTTCTATGGATACGCCACTGCTCTGCTGCCTGGAATGTTCCGCAGCGTGACTTTAAACAGCTCTATGTTACTTTTATCCCATTACAGGTGGTTTTATAGCTCAAAAATAACGAGAAAAACAGGCGTTCTGACTGTGAGCGGGGTCGCCTCTCCACAGATCTGACCTGTAACTTGGTCTGGTTTGGTCTCCATGAAGATAGAAAGGTTTAATTCCAGACTGTGGAACATTCCAGACAAAGCAATAACGTCTCATTAGTGTTTCACTGGCAATAAGTTTAAAAAAAAAGTAAACAAATCTGAAAGAAGACTGAAATCTGAAGAGTGAAAATGTTGTTGTAGTTTTGTCAAAAATATCGAAAATCAGACACTGAAACTAACATCGAAATTAGATTCTCATTTGAGCAGGTATTGATACTGAAAATACTGATAAAACTCAAGATAAAACTGTTCCGGAAAAGATAAAATTTTATCAGAAACCACATGATTTTATAAACAAATAGGATTAAAACTTGTCTCGTGTAATCATTAACGGACTTTTATTGTAATTCCAACAGCGCGCCTTGGAACTTTTTGGACATTTTTGACCATTTTTGACATCATCACAGTGAGTTTTTATACCAGAATCTTGTTCATCTTCACAATCGATGAACAAATTGTATTATTTGGTGTTGAAAATTACAATATCGTGTAAAAAAAAAAAAGAGCTTTTAAGGTGGTCACTTGCGTATCGAAATTGGTATTGAGTATCGAGTTTATTCTTTAATATTGCAATTTTAAATTTTCAAGATTATATCCATGACGTGATTACAGTTTACAAAGCAATAAAGTCTCATCAGAGTTTCACTGGCAAGAAGTTTCAAGAAAGTTTCACAATTTAAGAAAAGAGTTAAACTATTGTTGTAGGTTTGTCAAAAATATCGAAAATCAGACACTGAAACTAAAATCGAAATTAGATTCTCATTTGAGCAGGTGAAAATACTGATAAAACTAAAGATAAAACTGTTCCGGAAAAGATAAAATTTTATCAGAAACCACATGATTTTATAAACAAATAGGATTAAAACTCATCCTGTGTAATCATTAACGGACTTTTATTGTAATTCCAACAGCGCCTTGGAACTTTTTGGACATTTTTGACCATTTTTACATCATCACAGTGAGTTTTTATATAGAATCTTGTTCATCTTCACTGTCGGTGAACAAATGCTTTTATTTGGTGTTGAAAATGACAATATCGTGTAAAAAAAAAAAAAGAGTTTTTAAAGTTGGCATTTGCGTATCAAAATCAGTATTGAGTATCAAGTTTATTCTTTAATATTGCAATTTTTTATTCTCAAGATTATATCAGTGACATAATTACAGTTTGTTTTTTTAATTCAACTGAGAAATTATTTTGGTTAAAAGCAAAATAAGAAAAGCAACTAACGTACTAAAATTGAATCGAAATTGAAATTCTGAATGAAGTTTCTAGGTTTGTTAAAAAACTATCGAAAATCAGAAGCTGAAACTAGATTCGAAACTAGATAGTCATTTGAGCAGGTATCGATACTGAAAACACTGATAAAACTCAAGATAAAACTGTTTTGGAAAAGGTCAAACTTGATCAGAATTATCGTAAAACCACATGGTTTTATTAACAAATGGGATTAAAACTTGTCTCGTGTAATCATTAACAGACTTTTTATTCTAATTCCAACAGCGCGCCTTGAACTTTTTAGACTTTTTTGATGATTTTTTACATGATCACAGTCAGTTTTTATACTAGAATCTTGTTCATCTTCACTGTCGGCGAATGAATGGTTTTATTTGGTATTGAAAATTACAATATTGTGCAAAAAAAAAGGGCTTTTAAAGTTTTCATTTGTGTATCAAAATTGGTATTGTGTATCGAGTCCATTCCTTAATATTGTAATTTTTATATTTTCAAGATTTAATCCCATGACATAATTATATTTTTTTAATTCAAGTGAGAAACAATTTTAGTTAAAAGCAAAATAAAAAAAAAAAAAAACTAATGCACTAAAATCAAAATTCTGAATGAAGCTTCTTTAAAGATGCACTGTGTAACTTTTGGTTGAAGGTCCGTCACTTGCTTGTTTCTATGGATACGCCATTGCTCTACTGCCTGGAATGTTCCGCAGTGTGACTTTACATTTATTCAATTACAGGTGGTTTTACAGAACTTCGTCACTGCTTTCTTTCTTTCTTTCTTTCTTTCTTGCAATTTCCTTTAGTAAAATTCACTTTTGTGGTATTTCTCTTTAATATTATTTGTATATTTTTGTATGTTAATTAAATTTAATTCTAATTTTACGTCATTGCTCTGCCTGGAATGTCCCGCAGTGTGACTTTAAACGGCTCTACTTTACATTTATTCAATTACACGGTGGATTTACGGCTCAAAAATACAAATAAAAACATGGATTTTGCCCGTGAGCGGGGTCGCCTCTCCGCAGATCTGACCTGTCACTTGGTCTGGTTCGGTCTCCGTGAAGACAAAAAGGTTTAATGCCACACTGCGGAACATTCTGGACAAAGCAATAGCGTAAAAATACTGAAATTGAGTTGGAATTAGCAGATTTAACACTTCAGAGAGACACAAGGACGTAAAGTTATCTACATTTTTGCAGCTTTTTAGTTTAGAAAATGATTAAATTGCATAAAAAAAACACACGCAGGTCTAGAGAAGCGTCCCGAATCCTACCTTGCGTCAAACCTCGTCCGCGTCGGTTTCTATCGACAATTCCTCTCGAAAAAAAGTCCGAAGAGCTCAAACTGCTCGGGTCCACATGGCCGAACCCAGCGCAGGGAAAACACTAAAGCCGAGCATGTGTGTGTGTGTGAGAGGAACCAGTCTGAGGCGGTTTGAGAGAGGGAGGAGGAGGAGAGGGAGGAGGAGAGAGGGAGGAGGAAGAGGAGGAGGGAGGAGGGAGGACAGGTGAGTGCAGGGGGCGGACATCTGATCACACCTGTCGGGGAAAACTGCGGCTGCGTCCAATTACTGCAGAACTGGTCCTGCTTAAAGAGACATGCCTCCTTCAGTGGATTTTTTTCCTGAACTGCAACTCTTTTTCACGATAAAGAGAAAAATACACACTACACGCTAAAACACTTGACTTTTTTGAACAGTTTTTACATGATCACAGTGAGTTTTTATACCAGAAGCTTGGTCATTTTCACTGTCTATGAACAAATGGTCTTATTTGTGTTGAAAATTAGAATATCCTGTAAAAAAAAAAGAGCTTTTAAAGTGTTTAAAGCATCGAAATTGAAATCCAATTGCTACTTCAGTGTCTTTGTTTCCTGAAATGCAAGTCTTGTTCACAATAAACAGAAAAACACACACTACACGGTCAAATACAGACTATGAAATGGTGTTTTAAAAGCATTTGCAACTGTTCCTAGACTTTAAACTTGTCCTGTGTAATCATTAAACAACTTTTATTCTAATTTAGACAGGGGTTTTTTCACTTTTTTGACCACTTTTGACATGATCACAGTGAGTTTTTATACCAGAAGCTTGTTCATCTTCACTGTCTACGAACAAATGGTGTTATTTGGAGTTGAAAATTACAATATCGTATAAAAAAAGGAGCTTTTAAAGTGGTCATTTGGGTCCCAAAATCGAAATCCAATTGCTACTTCAGTGTGTTTTTTTCCTGAAATGCAAGTCTTGTTCAAAATAAAGAGAAAAATACACACTACACGGTAAAATATAAGATACAAAACTGTTTATATGGTGTTTTAAAAGCATTTTTGACTGTTCCTGGACTTAAAATGTGTCCCGTGTAAATCATTAAAGGACGTGCCTCAGACTTCTTTGACTTTTTTGACCACTTTTTACATTATCACATTAAGTTTTTATACCAGAAGCTTGGTCATTTTCACTGTCTGTGAACAAATGGTGTTATTTGGCGTTAAATATTTTATAATCGTGTAAAAGAAGAGTTTTTAAAGTGATCATTTGGGTATCGAAATCCAAATCCAATTACTACAAAACAGGTCCTACTTAAAGAGACATGCATCTTTCAGTCTCTTTTTACATGATGACAGTGAGTTTTTACACCAGGAGCTTGGTCGTCTTCACTGTCAAATGGTATTTTTTGGCGGTGAAAATTACTAATATTATATATATATATATATATATATATATATATATATATATATATATATATATATATATATATATCGTGTAGAAAAACAGCTTTAAAGTGGACATTTAGGTATCGAAATCCAATTACTACTTCAGTGTCTTTGTTTACTGATCTTCTTTTTCACAATAAAGAGAAAAATACACACTAAACACTAAAATACTTGATGTTTTTGACCACTTTGTACGTTATCGCAGTGAGTTTTTATACCAGAAGCTTGGTAATTTTCACTGTCTGTGAACAAATTGTATTATTTGGCATTAAATATTTTATAATCGTGTAAAAGAAGAGCTTTAATGACATTATTTATTTAAAATGTTGTTATTATTTTATATTTTGCTTGTTCTGGATTCAATGTTGAAGCAAAAATATTCTTAAACATTTATTTTAATAAGAAAAGGTTTAACATTACATATCTCAAAAGAAGAGAAAACATGCAGATGTTGTTGAAATTTTTCAATAAATATTCTGTTTGGCCCAAGACTTAGTCCCAGTTTTTAATTTTGGACTCTGTCAATTTGAGTTTGACTCTCCTGATTTACATGATCACAGTGAGTTTTTATACCAGAAGCTTGTTCATCTTCACTGTCTACGAACAAATGGTGTTATTTGGAGTTGAAAATTACAATATCGAATAAAAAAAAGAGCTTTTAAAGTGGACATTTGGGTATCGAAATCCAAATCCAATTACTACTTCAGTGTCTTTGTTTCCTGAACTGCAAGTCTTGATCACAATAAAGAGAAAAATACACACTACAGTGTCTTTGTTTCCTGAAATGCAAGGCTATGAAATGGTGTTTTAAAAGCATTTGCAACTGTTCCTAGACTTTAAACTTGTCCTGTGTAATCATTAAACAACTTTTATTCTAATTTCGACAGCGTGCTTTTGACTTTTTTGACCACTTTTGACATGATCACAGTGAGTTTTTATACCAGAAGCTTGGTCATTTTCACTGTCTGCAAACAAATGTTATATTTGGCGTTAAAAATGTTATAATCGTGTAAAAGAAGAGCTTTTAAAGTGATCATTTGGGTATCGAAATCGAAATCCAATTACTACAAAACAGGTCCTACTTAAAGAGACAGGCTGAAATTAAAGTCTTGTTCACAATAAAGAGAAAAATACACACTACACGGTCAAATATAAGCTTCAATGGCTGTTTCTGAACTTAAAACTTGTCCCGTGTAATTATTAAACGACTTTTATTCCTAATTCCGACAGCGTGCCTTGGACTTTTTTTTTTTACTTTTCTGACCACTTTTTATATGATCACAGTGAGTTTTTATACCAGAAGCTTGTTCATCTTCACTGTCTGCGAACAAATGGTATTTTTTGGCTTGAAAATTACAATATTGTGTAAAAGAAGAGCTTTTAAAGTGATCATTTGGGTATCGAAATCCAAATCCAATTACTACAAACAGGTCCAACTTAAAGAGAAAAAGAGACATTCCTCTTTCAGTGTCTTTGTTTCCTGAACTGCAAGTCTTGAAAAATACACACTGCACACTAAGATAAAGATAAAGGGTGTATATGGTGTTTGTCTTGTGTGGAGGCTTTGGAGCAGGGGTGTGCAAACTACGGCCCGGGGGCTGTACGCGGCCCTTTAAGCCTTTTAAACCTGGCCCGCCGAACTGGAATAAATTATAATAATAAAACTTGTAAACTTTGCATAAACTAAGTGAAGAAAAAAACAGCTCTTGTGTCGCTGATGTGGTTCAGCTTCTGTCGGACTAAACGACATGACTCAGGTGAATACAGGTTAGTGTGAACATATTTGCGTTTGTCAAAACCAGGACAGCGTACGGGGGGAGGGAGGTGGGGCCTCGTCATCCACATTGAGCGACTCTCACCTGGTAAAACTTTTTAATGTTTTTCGGTGTCCTGGTGAACTTTTTCCCACTGGACACTGACACATATGTGCTGCTTTGTGCACATGGACTCACACTTGTACCAACTGGAACAGAAAACGGGGAATTTCTTGTACAAGTCATCGTTAAATGGGCATTTGCGTTTCGGGACATTGCAGACTGACCGACTGTTTGTGTCTCGCTCTTCTGAGTGCAGAGAGACACATGTACGGACTAGGGATGGGCATGATTAATCGATTAATCGATAATTGATCATTAAGAATTTCATCGATTACGTTAATTTTAATCGACAAACCGAATGTATGTTGCTGTGTGTATCGTGACCAAACAGGTGTGTACATGTGTCTCTGCATCAGAAGGAGCGAGACACAAACAGTGGGTCAGTCTGCAACGAACCGAAGCACAAATGTGTATTTAACGATGATTTGTACAAGAAATTCCACACTTTCTGTTGCGTTGGGGACAAGTGTGAGTCCATGTGCACAGTGTATAAAGCAGCACATATGTTTCTGTGTCCAGTGGGAAAAAGTTTTTCCAGGTGAGAGTCGCTCAATGTGGATGACGAGTCCCCACCTCCCTCCCCCCGTACGCTGTCCTGGTTTTAACAAACACAAATCTGGTCACACTAACCTGTATTCACCTGAGTCATGTCTTTTAATCCGACAGAAATTGAACCACATCAGCGACACAAGAGCTGGAGTTTTATCTTCGCTGAGTTTATGCAAATTAGCGATGTGGTTTTAAGTTTTGTTTCTGTGAGAGTTGAACAAAACTGAATTAAACACATTATAATGTCAAACGGGCTGATGTGGCTCTAGAGTCGTTACGGTTTATATGTCGTAAAGTTGAATTTATTTATGCAGATTAGTAGTGCAGATAGTAATAATAATGATGATCATTTTAATATAAAAACGTTAATGATTAATCGATAATCGATCGTTAATTCTCTCTGACGATCGATTAAGAAAATTTCATCGAATGCCCGTCCCTAGTACGGACCTCTGTTTGTCCCCAGACACGGACGTTTGGTCTCCCTACGCTACACACAGCAACCTACATTTGGTTTCTCGATTAAAAATGAACGTAATCGATGAAATTCTAATCGACTAATCATGCAAATACTCAACTCAAAGTCACAGTTTTTGTTTCTGTTTTGAGATCTGCATCACACAGGACAGAGGATTTTCGGTGTTAAGTCTGACTCCTGTATGAATGAAAGATTACAGCGTCTGTGTTTACACGTCAAATCCGATAACGATCTGATTTCTGGAGTTATCAGATTACCGAAATGTAAACAGTTACCTGATATCGAGCACACAGAAAAAAGCAGAGTGTTAAAACTGACTCTCACAGAATCAGTTTTTAACATTTTCTCAGGGTTTATTTGAGTCCAATCTGTTCTAGAGTTAATTTAATTTTAATTTTTGGAAATGGTAATCAAGTAACACTGGACCAAAGTTCCTGTTTAACCCCAAAATCGAGAGTTATTTTAACGTTTTGAGAGTACACTTTGAGTTAATTTAAGATGAAATTAAGTACAAAACTGGTTCAAACTGGTCTACTCTCACTGGAGCTTGAAGTGGTGGGTGGGAGGAGCCAAATTAACACTAAGGAAAGTTGAATTAACACTAAGAGAAGTTGAATTAACACTAGGGGAAGTTGTTTTGTGTGGATGCAAAACAACTTTCTCCAGCTAAACTCTGACAAGACTCAAGTCATAGTGTTTGGTCCACAGAAACAAAGGGACAGTGTCAGCATCACCTCCAGTCTCTCTCTCTCTAAAACCTTCAAATCAGGCAAGAAATCTCGGGGGTAATAATGGACTCAGACTTGAACTTTAACAGCCACATCAAATCAATAACATCTGCAGCCTTTTACCATCTAAAAAACAGAGCAAAAATCAAAGGTTTACTGTCTAAATCAGACTTGGAGAAACTTATCCATGCGTTTGTCTCCAGTAGGTTAGATACTGTAATGTTCTGCTCACTGGTCTCTCCAAACGAGCTGTGAGACGCTGCAGAACATCCAGAACATCCAGAACATCCAGAACATCCAGAACATCCAGAACATCCAGAACGCTGCAGCTCGGGTCCTGACTCGAACTAGGAAGTACGAGCACATAAGTCCTGGTCTCAGGTCTCTGCACTGGCTCCTGTGGCTCAGAGACTTTAAAGCAGCTCTGCTTGTACAAGTGTCTCCATGGCCGAGCACCAAAGTCCATCTGTGACATGTTAGTGTCATATGAACCATCTCACACTCTGAGGAGCTCAGGGACCAACCTCCTGCTGGTGCCCAGAGTCACGACTAAACAAGGGGAGTCAGAGTTTCAGGTTCATGCAGCTAAAACCTGGAACAGTCTGAACATGTGAGACAGACTCTTCTGTGACGCTGTTTAAATCCAGACTCAAAACATTTCTGTTTAACTGTGCAAATAACTGAAAGGTTTTCATTCCGCACTCTTCTCTCCAATTTATGTCTCTCTTTTTTAAATTTTAATCTTCATGATTATTTATGTTTTGATTTGTTTTTATTATGATTTTAATGTATTTCTTATTCTGTAAAGCACTTTGAATTACTTTGTGTACGAATTGTGCTATACAAATAAACTTACCTTGCCTTGCCACTAGGGAAGTTGAATTAACACTAGAGGAAGTTGAATTAACAAAGTTGAATAACACTAGAGGAAGTTGAATTAACACTAGAGGAAGTTGAATTAACACTAAGAGGAAGTTGAATTAACTTCAACTATATCAACTCTGGCAAATAACCCCGACTTTCAAATAGTTATAATAAGACTTTTTGTGTTAAAAACAACTCTGAAATATTTTACTCTGAAATTTTAACTCTCCACTTTTGGCTGTGTAGTCTGATTTCCGTCTGTGTGAATGTGGTGTGGCAAAGATAGAAATGAAAAAGAAAATGTTAAAGATTGAAAGAGTTATTTTAAATCTCACTGTACTTCTTTGTTTTCCAAATAAAACAGTGAGTCTAAAAACACTGCTCCACTGACGCGTGTCATCAGGTGTTTTTGGGGATCAGATTTCTCACACACCAAACATCAGCTCTAATTATCGGGTTATCTGATTACTCTATCTGTCTCTATCTTGTCTGATAATCAAAATAAAGTGCTTTAATCAGGCGGTGCACATTAGCATGCTAGTTGTTGTTAGTATTGACAGATAATTTTGGTTAAAAGCAAACTAAAAGACTAAATTGAGCGCTAAAATCTAAATTCTGAATGAAGTTTCTTTAAAGGTGCACTGCGTACATTTTTCGTTGCGGGCTGTTGCTATGGACACATCACTGGTCTGCCTGGAATGTTCCGCAGTGTGACTTTAAACAGCTCTACTACCTCAGTTATAGGCGGTTTTATAGCTCAAAAACCTCTCTAAAAACTGAGAGCGGGGTCGCCTCTCCGCAGATCTGACGTGTAACTCGGTCTGGTTTGGGGTCCGTGAAAACAGAAAGGTTTAATGCCATACTGTGGAACATTTGAAGGCAGAAAAGTTACACAATGCGCCTTTAAGTGAACCTAGAAGAGCCCTTTGTTTGTCTCTCTCTCTCTCTCTCGAGGAATCAAGGAAGCACTTAAGGAGCTTAGTCTGAGGAACAGGACGCGGCCCAGGTAAGTAGGTCGAGTGGGCGGATCCAGGTGAGTGGAAAAGTACTGCCGCGCGCCGCTCAGGTGAGAGGGGGCGCGACGCGATTGGCCGAGGGGAGCACAGGTGGGCAGGGGGAGGAGCGCGATTGGTCGGGAGTCAGGGTCTCGAGTTTCAGATGACCCATAGTGACCTGTGGACTTATCTTATCAGCGCAGACAGGAATTTGGGCAAAACACAAAGTCAGGGAAACTTCCAGAAGCAAAAAAAACGCAAAAAAAATTACAACTAATCAGTTAATTTTTGTAGTTAGTTTTTACTTGAGTAACTTTTAAGCAAAACTTCTCTGAGTACTTTTAAACTGCATATTTTTACTCCTAATTGGGTCATTTATTTATTTATTTTTTTTTTGCAGTACTCTTAGTTTACTTAATATTTACTTAAAGATGCACTGCGTAACATTTCTAGTAGAGGGTCTGTGGACTTATCTTATCAGCGCAGACAGGAATTTGGGCAAAACACAAAGTCAGAGAAACTTCCAGTATTGTATTTTTATTTTTTTTTTTTTTTTTTTTTTTTTTTGCTTCTGGAAGTTTCTCTGACTTTGTGTAGAAATGTTACGCAGTGCATCTTTAAGTAAATATTAAGTAAACTAAGAGTACTGTAAAAATAAAAAATAAAAACAAAAAAAAAATACAACTAATCAGGTTATTTTTGTAGTTACTTTTACTTTTCTTGAGTACTTTTAAACTGCATATTTTTATTTCTAATTTTTTTTTTTAATTCACTGTACTTTCTCAAAAAAAAAAAAAAAACAAAATCAGGTTTTTTTAGTTACTTTTACTTTTGAGTACTTTTATTTCTAATTGTTTATTTTATTTTTCAGTACTCTTAGTTTCTTAATATCTAAAGATGCACTAGAGAAACTTCCAGAAGAAAAAAAAAAAATGCAAAAAAAAAAAAATAAAATACAACTAATCAGGTTATTTTTGTAGTTACTTTTACTTGAGTAACTTTTAAATAAAATCGTACTTCTCGGCGTACTTTTAAACTGCACACTTTTACTCCTAACCTAACAGTACTCTTAGATTAGTTAATATTTACTTAAAGATGCACTGCGTAACATTTCTAGAAGAGACAAACTCGGCCTAAATCTGCAGGTTTTTGGGTTAAACTCGTGTGAACGAAACAAAACACACGAGTCCAGGTTTGGGACATTCTTGCTTAATGACTCCAGTGCCCGGTTTCTCCCCTCTGGTCAGAAAAACCAGACTGGATTCCTAATACTAGTACTACAAGAACTACTACTACTACTACTACTACAAGAACAACTAGGCTACTACTGATAAAACTTGTACTATTACTATAATTACTTCAGATACCTTTTTTTTTTACATGGAACAAGTTGTATTTTTACAAAGTGTTTAATGAATAACGGAATTACTACTACTACTACTACTACTACTACTACTACTACTACTACAAATATTACCTGAATGATCTTACATGGAACAACCTGCACAGGACTCTTGACTAAACTGGATTAATACTACAACTTTTACTACTATTACTACTACTGCTACTACTTTTACTACTATTATTAGAGCTTTTACTTCTACTACTATACTACAATCTTATATGCAATTATCTGCATAGGACTGTTTATTAAAGAACTGGATTAATACTTCAACTACAACTACAACTTTTGCTGCTGCTACTACTCCTACTACTACTACTACTACTACTACTACTACTACTACTAGAATGTTTACTACTACTACTATAACTATCTTATATGTCACTGCCTGCATAGGACTGTTTACTAAAGAACTGGATTAATACTACAACTACAACTTTTGCTACCACTACTACCACTACCATTACTACTACTACTCTAGTACTACTACTTTTACTACTATTACTAGAGCTTTTACAACTACTACTACAACTATTTTACATGAAACAACCTGTATAAGACTGAACTTAAGAGCTGGATTAATACTACAGCTACAACTTTTACTACTATTACTACTACTACTACCTCTACTACTATACTACTACTACTACTACCTCTACTACTACTACTACTACTTTTACAACTGTTACTAGTACTTTTACAACGACTACTACAACTATTTTACATGAAACAACCTGTATAGAACTGTTACTAAAGAACTGGATTAATCTTCAACTACAATGTTTGCTACTATTACTATTATTACCATACTACCTCTACTACTACTTTTACTACTATTACTAGTACTTTTACAATGACTACTACAACTATCTTACATGAAACAACCTGTATAGAACTGTTTACTAAAGAACTGGATTAATACTTCAACTACAATGTTTACTACTATTACTATTACTACTACTACTACCTCTATTTCTACTACTACTACAACTACCTCTACTACTACTACTTACTTTGTTACTAGTACTTTTACAATGACTACTACAACTATCTTACATGAAACACCCTGTATAGAACTGTTTACTGAAGAACTGGATTGATACTTCAACTATGACTTTACTACTACTACTACTACTACCTCTACTTCTACTACTACTACTACTACTACTACTTTTACAACTGTTACTAGTACTTTTACAGCGACTACTACAACTATCTTAGTTGAAACAACCTGTATAGAACTGTTTACTAAAGAACTGGATTAATACTTCAACTACAAATTTTACTACTATTACTACTACTACTACTCTACTACTACTACTACTACTACTACTACTACTACTACTACTACTACTACTACTACTACTTTTACAACTGTTACTAGTACTTTTACAACAACTACTACAACTATCTTACATGAAACAACCTGTATAGAACTGTTTACTAAAGAACTGGATTGATACTTCAACTATGACTTTGATTACTATTACTACTACTACTACTGCTACTACTCTACTACCTCTACTACTACTACTACTACTTCTACTACTACTTTTACAACTGTTACTAGTACTTTTACAGCGACTACTACAACTATCTTACATGAAACAACCTGTATAAACTGTTTACTAAAGAACTGGATTAATACTTCAACTACAACTTTTACTACAACTACTACGACTACCGGTAGTAGTACTAATATTAATACTAAAGAAGCCAAAATTTGTACTTCAGTTAGTTAAAATAATATTACTCAGGTTAATTATTGCGGCTATATGAACTCGAAATGGTGCGATAAGAAATGAGCGTCACAGTCTTGAGTCTTTCGCACCGTCGGTTCTTAAATCTTAAACGTCCGAGTTCGCGAGCGTCTCTTTCTCTTTCTCTTTCTCTTTCTCTTTCTCCTACTCGTCTCTCACCTTCTGGTTTACGCGGGGCTCCAGTTTCGCCCCCCGGTGGTGGCTCATGTGTCTCTCGAGCTGCGAGCGGTAGGTGAAGGTGTAACTGCAGTGGGAGCAGCTGTAGTTGTCGTCGTTGGTCTCGTGTCGGTATTTGATGTGCTCTTTGAGAGACGCGTTTCGTTTGTAGCCCCTGGAGCAGTACGGGCACATGTGCAGCGGGAGGGCATCCGGAGTACCTGAGACAGAGAGACAGAGAGTCAGAGAGTCAGAGAGACAGAGAGACAGAGAGTCAGAGAGTCAGAGAGACAGAGAGACAGAGAGTCAGAGAGTCAGAGAGACAGAGAGACAGAGAGACAGAGAGTCAGAGAGACAGAGAGACAGAGAGTCAGAGAGACAGAGAGACAGAGAGTCAGAGAGACAGAGAGTCAGAGAGTCAGAGAGACAGACAGAGAGTCAGAGAGACAGAGAGTCAGAGAGACAGAGAGACAGAGAGTCAGAGAGATCAGAGAGACAGAGAGTCAGAGAGTCAGAGAGACAGAGAGACAGAGAGACAGAGAGTCAGAGAGACAGAGAGTCAGAGAGACAGAGAGAGAGAGACAGAGAGTCAGAGAGTCACAGAGAGAGAGAGAGAGAGACAGAGAGACAGAGAGTCAGAGAGACAGAGAGTCAGAGAGTCAGAGAGACAGAGAGTCAGAGAGAGAGACAGAGAGTCAGAGAGACAGAGAGTCAGAGAGACAGAGAGTCAGAGAGTCAGAGAGACAGAGAGAGAGAGTCAGAGAGACAGAGAGTCAGAGAGACAGAGAGACAGAGAGAGAGAGACAGAGAGACAGAGAGTCACAGAGAGACAGAGAGACAGAGAGAGACAGAGAGTCAGAGAGAGAGCAGAGAGACAGAGAGACAGAGAGACAGAGAGTCAGAGAGTCAGAGAGACAGAGAGACAGAGAGTCAGAGAGACAGAGAGTCAGAGAGTCAGAGAGTCAGAGAGTCAGAGAGACAGAGAGTCAGAGAGACAGAGAGACAGAGAGTCAGAGAGTCAGAGAGACAGAGAGACAGAGAGACAGAGAGTCAGAGAGACAGAGAGACAGAGAGACAGAGAGACAGAGAGACAGAGAGACAGAGAGAGAGAGCAGAAGAGAGACAGAGAGACAGAGAGTCAGAGAGTCAGAGAGACAGAGAGAGAGAGTCAGAGAGACAGAGAGACAGAGAGTCAGAGAGTCAGAGAGACAGAGAGAGAGAGATCAGAGAGACAGAGAGACAGAGAGTCAGAGAGTCAGAGAGACAGAGAGTCAGAGAGACAGAGAGACAGAGAGACAGAGAGACAGAGAGACAGAGAGTCAGAGAGTCAGAGAGACAGAGAGAGAGACAGAGAGACAGAGAGACAGAGAGTCAGAGAGACAGAGAGTCAGAGAGACAGAGAGTCAGAGAGTCAGAGAGACAGAGAGTCAGAGAGTCAGAGAGACAGAGAGACAGAGAGTCAGAGTCAGAGAGTCAGAGAGTCAGAGAGACAGAGAGACAGAGAGACAGAGAGACAGAGAGACAGAGAGACAGAGAGACAGAGAGTCAGAGAGACAGAGAGTCAGAGAGACAGAGAGACAGAGAGACAGAGAGACAGAGAGTCAGAGAGACAGAGAGTCAGAGAGACAGAGAGACAGAGAGACAGAGAGTCAGAGAGAGAGAGTCAGAGAGACAGAGAGACAGAGAGACAGAGAGTCAGAGAGTCAGAGAGACAGAGAGACAGAGAGACAGAGAGACAGAGAGACAGAGAGACAGAGAGACAGAGAGAGAGACAGAGAGACAGAGAGAGAGACAGAGAGTCAGAGAGAGAGACAGAGAGACAGAGAGACAGAGAGAGAGAGTCAGAGAGTCAGAGATCAGAGAGTCAGAGAGTCAGAGAGTCAGAGAGTCAGAGAGACAGAGAGACAGAGAGTCAGAGAGTCAGAGAGACAGAGAGTCAGAGAGTCAGAGAGACAGAGAGACAGAGAGACAGAGAGTCAGAGGAAAATACTTCAACAGCCCCTCTACCTGATTTTATCCCACTGTGAACTGTCTGCGTCTAATTATTGATCTTTTCCACAAAGGCTGGAAGTTTCCCGCTGTAGATTTGAGGAACTCCCGGTCAGTGTCGGGGAGTAACAGATTACATGTAACTGGGATTACGTAATCAGAGTACAATTTATGAGTAACCGTATTCAGTTACAGTTACTGTTTCAGTGAGTGGTAATTGGATTACAGTTACTTTGTTGAAATAAATGGATTACACAGACGGATTTTCCTGTTTTCACATTTTGGGCTAAACCGGGAATAAACCAGGAATAAACCAGGACTAAAACCAGGACTAAACCAGGAATAAACCAGGCTAAAACCAGGACTAAACCAGGATAAACCAGGAATAAACCAGGAATAAACCAGGACTAAACCAGGACTAAACCAGGAATAAACCAGGAATAAACCAGGAATAAACCAGGACTAAACCAGGACCAGGTCTACTAAACCAGGACTAAACCAGGAATAAACCAGGAATAAACCAGGAATAAACCAGGACTAAACCAGGAATAAACCAGGAATAAAACCAGGACTAAACCAGGACTAAACCAGGATAAACCAGGAAAAAAACCAGGAATAAACCAGGTCTAAACCAGGACTAAACCAGGACTTAAACCAGGAACTAAACCAGGACTAACCAGGACTAAACCAGGACTAAACCAGGACTAAACCAGGAATAAACCAGGAATTAAACCAGGACTAAACCAGGAAAATAACACCAGGAATAAACCAGGAATAAACCAGGAAACTAAACCAGGACTAAACCAGGAATAAACCAGGACTAAACCAGGACCAGGATAAACTAAACCAGGACTAAACCAGGAATAAAACCAGGAATAAACCAGGACTAAACCAGGACTAAACCAGGACTAAACCAGGACTAAACCAGGACTATAAACCAGGAATAAACCAGGAATAAACCAGGAACTAACCAGGACTAAACCAGGACTAAAACCAGGACTAAACCAGGACTAAACCAGGACTAAACCAGGACTAAACCAGGTCTAAACCAGGACTAAACCAGGAATAAACCAGGACTAAACCAAAGGACTAAACCAGGAATAAACCAGGACTAAACCAGACTAAACAGGGAATAAACCAGGACTAAACCAGGACTAAACCAGGGCTGAACCAGGACTAAACCAGGAATAAACCAGGAATAAACCAGGACTAAACCAGGACTAAACCAGGACTAAACCAGGACTAAACCAGGTAAACCAAACCAACCAGGACTAAACCAGGTCTAAACCAGGACTAACCAGACCAGGACTAAACCAGGAATAAACCAGGACTAAACCAGGACTAAACCAGGAAATTAAACCAGGACTAAACCAGGACTAAACCAGGAATAAACAGGACTAAACCAGGACTAAACCAGGACTAAACAGAATAAACCAGATTAAACCAGGACTAAACCAGGACTAAAACCAGGAACTAAACCAGGAATAAACCAAGGACTAAACCAGGACTAAACCAGGACTAAGTAAACCAGGATAAACCAGGACCCTAAACCAGGACAGGACTAAACCAGGAAAAACCAGGTAAACTATCCAGGACTAAACAGTAAACCAGGAGGACTAAACCAGAACAGGACTAAACCAGATAAACCAGGGACTCATATGGTTAAACAATATATTTTTAACAGTAGGTGAACATAATTTAAGGCAGCAGTGATTTCATATAGAAATAATTTCTCTATCAATAATATTTTTAAAATGCTGAAGTAAAGTCTGGGCTTTTTATTTTCTTTTAGCAGATAAAACAAAACATCTCATGTTCAGATTTCCTGGTCTTTGCTCCTCTACAGTAAACAGTTTCTTATTCATGGAGACTTGGGCTCAACAGACAATTTGAAGAAAACAAACAGGACGTGTTTGATACATTCATGTTGTTTTTAAAAGCATAACAATATCAAGTAATCCAAAGTATTCAGATTACATTACTCACTTTAAGTAATTTAATGGATTACGTTACAAACTACATTTTGGTGTATGTAATCTGTAATCTGTAGGGGATTACATTACAACACTGCTCCCGGTTAATAATTTTCTGTGTCAAAATGTGTGTGTAAATGTGTGTCGTATTCTCCAGCAGCTTCATAAATCTGCCCCAGTCACCAAATCTTCAACCAACAAGGTCCACAAAAGATAAACATTCTAACATGAAGAATTTATCCACAACTATCAAGAGAAGAAAGACGAAAACTTAAAGACGAACAACGACGACGCATTAGAGACACTGAACAAAACTACTGTTATGATCATGAATAAAACAGGAGGAACTTGTTCATTCAGACTGATTCTAGAATTAAAGTTAAAAATCGATTTCATGATGTTGATCTGAGCACAGACGGAGAGATTTGTGCAGTTCGAATGTGAGACACCATCATGTTAGTTTTGTTCAGTAGTTCACTAATCCATCATGGCTAATCCGTGTTGTTCGTTCATTTGTTTTTCAAAATAAAACCAAAAATAAGAAAAAAAAAAAAAAAAAAACTATTATTTTCTTCATTATTTGTCTCCAAAACCAAAATGAAAAAATGGATAATGATTTGTTTTTTCAGTTTTCGATTTTGTGTTTAAATGAAAAATGGGGAAAAAAAAAAAAACAGATAATGATCGAACCAGGACTGAACCAGGACTGAGACCGAGACTGAGACCAGAACTGAGTCCAAGATCAGATCAGGACCAGGACCAGCACTGAGACCGGGACTGAGGCCGCGACCAGACCAGGACCAGGACAAGAACTGAGACCGGGCCTGAGACCAGGACTGAGACCGGGACCAGATCAGGACCAGACCGTGATTGAGACCAGGACTGAGACCAGGACTGAGGCCGGGACTGAGATCGGAACTGAGACTGGGACTGAGACTGGGACTGAGACGAGGACCAGACCAGGACCACACTGTGACTGAGACCGGCACTGAGACTGGGACCAGACTGGAACTGAGACCATGACCGAGGCTGGGACTGAGACCAGAACTGAGTCCAAGACCAGACCGGGTCCAGGACCAGGACTGAAACCGGGACTGAGGCCGGGACTGAGGCCCGGACCAGACCAGAACCAGACCGTGACTGAGACCGTGACTGAGACTGGGACTGAGACCAGGATTGAACCCAGGACCAGACCAGGACCAGACCGTGATTGAGACCGGGACTGAGACTGGGACCAGACTGAGACCGAGACCATGACTGAGGCTGGGACCAGACCAGGACTGAGACTGGGACTGAGACGAGGACCAGACCAGGACCACACTGTGACTGAGACCGGCACTGAGACTGGGACCAGACTGGAACTGAGACCATGACCGAGGCTGGGACTGAGACCAGAACTGAGTCCAAGACCAGACCGGGTCCAGGACCAGGACTGAAACCGGGACTGAGACCGGGACTGAGGCCGAGACTGAACCCAGGACCAGACCGTGATTGAGACCGGGACTGAGACCGGGACAGAGACCAGGACTGATCCCAGGACCAGACCAGGACCAGACCGTGATTGAGACCGGGACTGAGGCTGGGACCAGACCAGGACTGAAAACGGTTTAGTCCTGGTTCAGTCCGGCATCACAGCTTAAGTGACAAAAACGGGAAACGGTCGTTATCTGTTTTTATTTTTGCCATTTTTCATTTAAACACAAAATCGTGTGTCCAAAAGTTATGGATGTAATAAATATTGACTCGTTTGGTAATTTGATTTTGATTTAGTTTTAAGATTTAGTTCATGGTGCACATTTTAAACATGTCCAGGAGGATTGACTGAAATCTGAACTTTAAATGGTCTAATTAAACTACAGGATTTGCAGCTTTTACACAGAATAAGAGACACACACAGGGAGGTTTAGCAAAAAAAAAGCTGTAAATAAATCTGTATAAATAGAGCAGGTAGGTCGTCTTTACCGTTCTCGTCGGCTCCTCCCGTCTCCGCCGCTCCCCGCTCCTCCTCCGGGGCTTCTGGGTAAATGATGGCGGTGTCTCCCTGCTGTAGAATCTCCTCCACCAGAGCGTCCTTCTCTCCGTCTGCGGGCTCCTCTCCTCCGTCCTCCCCCTCGTCCTCCTCTGCTTCATCCTCTCCGTCCTCCTCCTCTCCCTCCTCCGAGACGCACTCCTCTTTCACTGAGACACACACAGCACAGCGACTTTTATTTATTTATTCATTTATTACCTGGTCCAAACCAACAGCAAATATGTAAAAAAAATTATTTATCAGCGTTAACTTTGTCGACTAAAATATCCGCTCATAGTTTTTGTCTTAGTTATAGTTTGAAATAAAAAGTTAGAATACAAATTTTCATCGTCTGAAAGTACAGATTTTTTGTAACTGTTTGTGATCATGAATTTATTTATCATTTTTATATTTTTCATGTATTTATTTATTACATATATTTATATTTATTTATTTTATGTATTTATTTTATCTTTTTTTTAAATATAATTTATCATTATTTATCATTTATCATTCATTTATATGTAACAAATACATGATTTTTTTGTACATTATATTTTTAGTAATTTAATTGTATTTAATTTTATATTTATTTATTTATTTTATTTATTTATTATTTTTATTTTTTATAATTTTTTTATTTAGCATTATTTAGCATTCATTTATGTGTAACAAATAAATTTTTTTTTGTACATTATATATTTAGTCATTTAATTGTATGTATTTTTATATGTATTTATTTATTATAATTTTTTAAATAATAATTTTTATTATTTTAAATGTTTTATTTATCATTATTTAGCATTAATTTATGTGTAACAAATAAATGATTGATAAATTAGTGTTAATTAGCAAAAAAAAAAAAATATATATATATATATATATACACACACACACACACACACACAAAAGGTCAAATATTTCACATTATATTAGTAGATCTTGACATGTGTGGTCTTTAGTTTGTATTTTATTACTAATAGGACATTCATGACATTTCTGTTTGGTTTTAATTAACTTTTTATGAGTTATAAATCTGTAAACAATATGCACTTTGCTTTGTTCACTTGGTACAACTTCCAGGTTTTTTTCTGTGGTCAGGACTGTTGTTTGTTATACCACACATTTCCACCAGAGGGCGCCACACACCATAAGTCTGTCTGAACTCACACTCCACCTGATTTAGTCTCAGTTAAGAAATGATGTAGACTTGGTTTAGTCCTGGTCTAGTCCTAATGTAGACCTGGTTTAGACCTGGTTTAGTCATTGTTTGGTCCTGGTTTAGCCCTAGTTTAGTCATGGTTAGACCTGGTTTAGTCTTGGTTTAGACCTGGTTTAGTCTTGGTTTAGACCTGGTTTAGCCCTGGTTTAGTCTTGGTTTAGACCTGGTTTAGTGGTTTAGTCTTGGTTTAGACCTGGTTTAGTCTGGTGGTTTAGATCCTGGTTTAGTTTAGACCTCGTTTAGTGTTGATTCAGACCTGGTTTAGACCTGGTTTAGACCTGGTTTAGTCTTGGTTTAGACCTGGTTTAGACCTGGTTTAGACCTGGTTTAGTCTTGGTTTAGACCTGGTTTAGACCTGGTTTAGACCTGGTTTAGACCTGGTTTAGACCTGGTTTAGACTTGGTTTAGACCTGGTTTAGACCTGGTTTAGTCTTGGTTTAGACTTGGTTTAGACCTGGTTTAGACTGGTTTAGTCCTGGTTTAGTAGACCTGGTTTAGTCTTGGTTTAGACCTTGGTTTAGACCTGGTTTAGACCCTGGTTTAGATCCTGATTTAGACCTCGTTTAGTGTTGACCTGGTTTAGACCTGGTTTAGACCTGGTTTAGACCTGGTTTAGACCTGGTTTAGTCTTGTTTAGACTTGGTTTAGACCTGGTTTAGACCTGGTTTTGGTTTAGACCTGGTTTAGACTTGGTTTACTGGTTTAGACCTGGTTTAGACTTGGTTTAGACTTGGTTTAGACCTGGTTTAGACTGGTTTAGACTTGGTTTAGACTTGGTTTAGACCTGGTTTAGACCTGGTTTAGACCTGGTTTAGACTGGTTTAGACCTGGTTTAGACTGGTTTAGGTTTAGACCTGGTTTACTTGGTTTAGACCTGGTTTAGACCTGGTTTAGACTTGGTTTAGACCTGGTTTAGACCTGGTTTAGTTAGACTTGGTTTAGACCTGGTTTAGACCTGGTTTAGACCTGGTTTAGACCTGGTTTAGACCTGGTTTAGACCTGGTTTAGACCTGGTTTAGTCTTGGTTTAGACTTGGTTTAGACCTGGTTTAGTCTTGGTTTAGACCTTGGTTTAGAGGTTTAGACTGGTTTAGGTTTAGACCTGGTTTAGACCTGGTTTAGACCTGGTTTAGCCTGGTTTAGACTTGGTTTAGTTTTTAGACTGGTTTAGACTGGTTTAGACCTGGTTTAGACCTGGTTTAGAGCTGGTTTAATCTGATCAGATCAGATCTGTCCTCAGATGAGTTCGTGGGAGCTGGAGGCACCAGATCGTTCCTTCTCTGGAGGCATTTTCTATCGGATTAGTGCAGACAAACACTGTATCCACACCGAAAAAGACTCGAGTACGAACTAATGTGGACGGGGCCTGAGTCAGCGGCTGCTCTACCTCAGCCCACATCCCGCTCAGAAATCCAAAGAGACGTGGATGAATAATCATTTTCATTAGGAATTAAGTGTTCACATGTTTTTTGTTTTTTTTTATTGGGAATTAAATCTCTCATGTAAACGTGGCGAACTGGGAAACATTCCAGGCAGAGGAACGATGTCGACATAGAAAAGTTACACAATGCGTCTTTACAAAACACTAACTCACAATAATAATAAAAACAGACAGGACCTCGTGTGTTCGTGCACATGTGAACGAGACACAGGAAACAGCTGAGTGATTTAAACACAGACAAAACTCCACAGAGAAACACAAACTTTCCTGTGAGTCTAAAGACGATTTATGATCCGGACTCTGTTACAGTTTTTGTTCTGCACCGACGGGAAACTCAAACTACTCCTGATATCACAGCACATCCCCGTGTCGTCGTGGAGTGCTGTCGTATCGGGGGTTTTCGGACTCTAAAATGCGATGACTCAAACTCTCAGATGGAGAAAAGCGTCGGATTTAAAAAGGTTTTTAAAAAGGTTTTTCAATTTCTACAGTTCTATGGAAAATTTAGAATTTTAAATGCAGATGAATTTCTTTTTCAAGTCTGAAAAAATTCTCCGTGTGATGATGTTGTGTCCTCCAATGCACATGCGGGACACTTTTGGACTGTTTAATGTTCACACTGGAGATCACACACAAGTCGCATTTAAATGGAAATGTGAACGACCTCGCAAAAAAAATCGGATTTCACAAAAAAATCCAAATTGAGCGTTAAGCCCTGCAGTCTGAACATTAATGAATTACTGTAATGTGTTGCTTTTTGCTGTAACGCAGTAATGTTCAAAAAAATTGTAATATTTTACTCGGTACAAATGTGAGTAAAGCGCGTCACAATACATTTTTATCCTGGATTGAAGTGGTGGGTTTTTCTTCATACAAATTTGCTAAAATCACCGCAATATCAGAAGCGGTGAAAGGCCGGAGACGCGCCTGTGTAAACCGTCAGGTGACCGCGAGCGACGGGACCGACACAGAACTCTGCGCTGTTTAGACCTGGTTTAGACCTGGGTCAGTTCTGGTTTAGACCTGGTTTACAGTCGTCCCTCGCTCTATCACGGTTCACTTTTAGCAGTCTCGCTGTTTCGCAGATTTTTTTGGTGCAATTTTACATGCTTTTTGTTTTTACAGTGGATGAACACGTATTGTGTTCCTCTCGCTGCTAGTCCGAAGTTAGTCCTGTTATAGTCCTGGTTCAGTTCTGGTTTAGTCCTGGTTCAGTCTATATATGGCGCAAAAGTTCATCATCTTCGCAGTTATTTTGGTGAGAGTAACTTAGAGTAATGCAATAGTCATGTAATGCCTTACTTTTTAAATGCAGTAATACTGTAATATAATGAATTACTTTGAAATGACAGTAATAAGTCATAAATAACACATTACAGTGTTAAAGTAATTTGCCCAACAGTGCTGAACATAGCCTAAAAGTCTTTGTTAAACTACTTCTTGTGCAAAGTTTATATAAACATTTTAATTATATAGTGTAATTATATAATTATATACAAACATTTTAATCATCAAAACAGTGAAAATGTCAAATGTGTCGCATAAACGAGTTTCCTTTCTCTGAACAAGCAACAAAACCGTAGCTGTAACAAAATAATTTAGTAAAACATACCAAAAAATGCGTTCGATACTGTTTCGATACTGTATCAGCAGATGAAATGATACGATATGTCGATATTTCGGTATTTTTGCACAACCCTACCCACATGGACATACAGGAAGAGAATGTACGTCCCTGCGTGTCAGATGCCCTCCCATCTTTTCCCTCACTCTCCTTATGCATTAACCATGAGTTACGAGCGCGTTCCACTACTCAAACTAACAACAACTAGCATGCCGACACGCACTTCCTGATTATCGGACAGTAAAACGTTTTATAATCAGACGCGGTAAACTTATTTTGACTTCAAGAACTGCTTACACAAAATATCTGTGCTGTAAGACAAATACAACCCTTTAATGCTGCACTGTGGAACATTTTGATTGATGGTCTATTACCTGCTTGTTGCTATGGAGACGACACTACTGTTTTTATGTCACGTTAAACAGCTCTAACTTACATTTATTCAGTTACAGGTGGTTTTATAGCTCAAAATTACCAAAAAAACAAAAAAAACAAAGGCTTTTTGACTGTGAGCGGCGTCGCCTCTCCGCAGATCTGACCCGTAACTCTGTCTGATTTCGTCTCCGTGAAGACAGAAAGGTTCCAGACAAAGCGAGAGCATCTCCGTGAAGATAAAGTGTCCGACGGAGCCTCCAGCAGAGAAGTTAAACGGGTTAGATGTGAGTTTTTGTCGGTGCTGAGTTTACGAGCATTCGAGCTGACAACAACTAGCATGCTGACACGCACTTCCTGATTATCGGACAGTAAAACGTTTTATAATCAGATGCGGCAAACTTATTTTGACCTCAAGAGCTGCTTACAAAAAATATCTGTACTGTAAAGACAAATAAAACTCAAAAACATCGAACTAAATCAAGCACAGGCCTTTTAAAGCTGCACTGTGTAACATTTCAGGTGAGGGTCTGTCACCTGCTTGTTGCTATGGAGACGTAACTACTGTTTCTATGTCACTTTAAACAGCTCTACTTTAGATTTATTCAATTACAGCTGGTTTTATAGCTCGAAATTACAAAAAAAAAAAAAAAAAACAAAGGCTTTTTGACTGTGAGTAGCGTCGCCTCTCCGCAGATCTGACCCGCAACTCTGTCTGATTTTGTCTCCGTGGAGACAGAAACATTCCAGACAAAGCAAGAGCATCTCCATGAAGATGAAGCGTCCGACGGAGCCTCCGGCAGAGGAGTTAAACGGGTCAGATGTGAGTTTTTGTCGGCGCCGCATTAACCATGAGTTTACGAGCACTCGAGCTGACAACAACTAGCATGCCGACACGCACTTCCTGATTATCGGACAGTAAAACGTTTTATAATCAGAGGCGGCAAACTTATTTTGACCTCAAGAGCTGCTTACAAAAAATATCTGTACTGTAAAGACAAATAAAACTCAAAAACATCAAACTAAATCAGGCACAGACCCTTTAAAGCTGCACTGTGGAACATTTCGGTTGAGGGTCTGTCACCTGCCTGTTGCTATGGAGATGTCACTATTGTTTTTATGACACATTTAACAGATCTAACTTACATTTATTCAGTTAGAGGTGGTTTTATTGCTCGAAAATACCAAAAAAAACACTGAAATTCTGACTGTGAGCGGCGTCGCCTCTCCGCAGATCTGACCCGTAACTCGCCGGAGGTCGGGGGGGCAGGAGCGGCGTGGGACTTACCCCCGTTGCAGGCTCCGTTGTGGGGTAAGGCGGCTCGGGCGCGGGGCCTCTCCTGGCTCTCGTCCTCCACGATGTGCAGCTTGTCTTCATCGTCTGAGTCTGAACTGGCCTCCAAGCCGTTATTGAAGTTTGGCACTGAAAACAAACATACAAATATAAATAAAAATAAACATTTAAAAACTGTAATGTGTTTTTTTTTTTACTTGTTACTGTCGTTTTAAAGTATTTTTTTACATTATTAAATTACTGCGTTTAAAATTTAAGACATTACACGAATATTACAGCACTTTTAATTTACGCTCAACAAAATAAAAGAGAGAAGATGAAGAACTTTTGTGCCGAATATGGATTAAACCAGGACTAAACCAGGACTAAACCAGGACTAAACCAGGACTAAACCAGGGACTAAACCGGGACTAAACCAGGACTAAACCAGGGACTAAACCAAACAGGGACTAAACCAGGACTAAACCAGGACTAAACCAGGACTAAACCAGGACTAAACCACTAAACCAGGACTAAACCAAGACTAAACCAGGACTAAAAACCAGACTAAACCAGGACTAAACCAGGACTAAACCAGGACTAAACCAGGACTAAACCAGGACTAAACCAGGACTAAACCAGGACTAAACCAGGACTAAACCAGGACTAAACCAGGGACTAAACCAGGACTAAAGCAGGGACTAAACCAGGACTAAACTAGGACTGAACCGAGAACTGAACCAGGACTAAACCATGATTGAACCAGGACTGAACCAGGACTAAACCAGGACTGAACCGAGGACTGAACCAGGACCAAACCAGGACTAAACCAGGATTAAATCAGGACCATGACTAAACCAGGCCTAAACCAGGACTGAACCAGGACTAAACCGGTCTCAGTCCCAGTCTCAGTCCTGATCTTGTCTCGGTCTGGTCCCGGTCTAAGTCCCGGTCTCAGCCTCGGTCCTGGTCTGATCCCAGTCTGGTACCGGTTTGAGTCCTGATCACCCGACAATCTACGGCGGCGCAACTCCGAGCCCGTCCCAACACTCCTGGTTCAGTCCTGGTTCAGTCCAGGTTCAGTCCTGGTTCAGTCCAGGTTCAGTCCTGGTTCAGTTCTTGTTTAGTCCAGTTTAAGTCACGTAAACGGGAAACGTCGTTATCTGTTTTTTCCATTTTTCATTTGAACACAAAATTGAAAACTGAAAAAACAAATCATTATCTGTTTTTTTTTTTTTTCATTTAGATTTTGGAGACAAATAATGAAGAAAATAGTTTTTTGTTTGTTTGTTTGTTTTCTTATTTTTGGTTTTATTTTGAAAAACCAATGAACGAACGACACACGGATTCAGAAAACGCACACCAAGGTTTTTGTAGAAGCGCAAATGCAAGAAAAAAAAGCGATAAAAGTGAAAAAATTTATTACTCACTCAGAACTTGCAAATTTTTTTTTTTTACTTTTAAATAACATTTCAGCAAAAAAAAAAAAAAAAGTCCTTCGTCAGATCATTTTTCTTGCCACACTGGTCCAAAGCAAAAAAAAATCTGCCGAAATGTGATTTAAAATAAAAAAAAAAGCTTATGGACATTGCATTTTTATTTATTTAATTTTTATTACTAAATTTACCCCAAAATTTGACTTATTTCACTTTTTTTTTTTTTTTTATTACACATTTTTTGGCTTGTGTGACTTTTACTCTGAAAAATACGGTAATCTGTATTTTTATCATTTCTTGCCTTTTCCTCGTGTTGGTTAATTCCAGTTTTTTTCAATATAATAATTTTATGAACGTAAACAAAACTCTCTCTCTCTTGTTTCTTTCTCTCTTTCTTCTCTTTTTTTTCAGCAGATTTAAGGTGAAGAAAAGTGAAGTTGTGGTGAAAGAGTGAACGGTTCTGTGGGTTTGTCGGACGAGTGCGGAGAATGACAAAACCGAGAGCGGAGAGTCCAGAACGAGCAGCTGTGACGGAACAGAGCCAAGAGAAAAAACACAGAGCGCAGGACGGAGAGAGAGAGAGAGACGGAGGGAGGGAGGAGAGGAGGGAGAGAAGAGAAATAGGGTGAGAAGTAGAGGAAGAGAAGAGAAGAGAGAGGGGGAGGAGAGAGCAAAGTTAGAGAGCAGGGAGGGAGAAGTGCGATGAAGAGAAAGAGGGAGGGAGGAAGGAAGGAGAGAAGAGAAAGGGTGAGAGGAGGAGAGAGCAGAGCTAGAGAGGAGGGAGGGAGAAGGGGGGGGAAGAGAAAAAGAGAGGGAGGGAGGGAGGAGAAGAGAAAGGTGGAGGAGGAGGGAGAGGGGGAAGAAGAGAAGAGAGGGGGAGAGAAGTAGAGGAAGGAAGAGAAGAGAGAGAGGGAGGGAGGAGAGAAGAGAGGGAGGAAAGAAAGAGAAAGGGAGGAAGAAGAGAGAGAAGAGAACGTTGAAGGGGTAGGAGAGAGGAGACTGAGAGAAGGGAGGGAAAGATAGAGGGAAAGAGGAGAAAGAAGAGAGGTGGAAGGGGAGAAGAAAGAAAGAGGGAGGGGGGAGAGAGGTAGAAGGAGGAAGAAAGAGGGAGGAGAGAGTGAGACGAGAGAGGAAAGAGGGAGGGGGAAATAGAGGGAGGACAGAAGAGAAAGGGGGAGAGTGAGAGAAGGGAGAGGAGAGAAAGGGAGGGAGGAGAGGGGGGAGAAAGGGGAGAAGAGAAATAGAGAGAGGGAGGGAGGAGAGAAAGCAAGAGAGAGGGAGAGAGGGGGAGGGAGGAGAGCTAGAGCGGCGGGAGGAGGGAGGGAAAGGGGGAAGAAGAGAAGAGAGAGGGGGGAGAGAAGTAGATGAAGGAAGAGAAAAAGAGAGAGGGAGGAGAGAGAGGGGGAGGGAGGGAGGAAAGAAAGAGAAAGGGGGAGAGGAGGAGAGAGCAGAACTAGAGGAGGGAGGGAGGAAGGGAGAGAAGAGAGAAAGTGGGAGGAGAGAAAGAGAGATGGAGAGATCAGAGAAGGGGAGGAGAGAGAGAGTGAGGCAGGAGAGAGGAGAGTGAGAGAAGGGAGGGAAAGATAGAGGGAGAGAGGAGGAAGAGGAGAGGTGGAAGGGGAGAGGAAAGAAAGAGGGAGAGAGGGGGGAGAGAGGTAGAAGGAGGAAGAAAAGAGGAAGGAGAGAGTGAAACAAGAGAAGGGAGAGAGAAGGTGGGAGGGAGGGAGAAAAGAAAGAGAGGGAGGAAGGAGAGAAGAGAAAGAGGGAGAGGAGCAGAGAGCAGAGCTAGAGAGGAGGGAGGGAGGAGAGAAGAGAAGAAAGAGGCGGAGAGAGGAAGGGAGAGAAGAGAGAGAGGTAGGGAGAGAGAGAGAAAGTGGGAGGAGAGAGAGAAAGAGAGAGGGAGAGAGGGAAGACAGAGGGAGAGAAGAGGAAGGAGATGGAGGGAGAAGAGGGAGGAGATAGAGAGGTAGGAGGAGGGGAAGACCGTTGTGAGATAAAGGGGAGAGGGAGGGAGAGAAAATGAAAGAGAGAGAGGAGACGGAGAGAGAGAATGAGGAGAGAGTGAAGGAGAGAGTGAGAGGAAAGGAAAACCCCTGTGGAAGAAGCCAGCGCACGAGTCAAACACAAGAAAACAAAAAAAAACTAAAATCGTTCATCATAATCATGTTTCTTATATTTGTACTGAACTTTACAAACGTTCTGTCAGAGTGTCTTGCTCAAAGGCACAACAGCAAACACACACACACACACACACACACACACACACACACACACACACACACACACACGCAGAGAAGGAGACTTGAGTTTATCAACGCCACAAAAAAAAAATCCAACACTAGAAACATTTCCTCCACTGGGATTT
>NW_026571095.1:34832514-34857043 GCF_026225935.1 Boleophthalmus pectinirostris | reverse complement strand
TTTAGTCCAGTTCCAGTCCTAGTTTTGTGCAGGTTTAGATTCAGTTTTAGTCTCATTTTAGACCAGTTTTAGTCCAGATATAGACTATAGTTTGGTCCAGTTCTAGTCTTGGTTTATGTTCTACTTCAGTCCAGGTTTAGTTCAGTTTTAGACCAGTTTTAATCTTGATGTAGACTTTAGGTTGGTCCAGTTCTAGTCCTGATTTGGTCCTACTTTAGTCCAGGTTTAGATTCAGTTTTAGTCTTCATTTAAGACCAGTTTTAGTCCTGATACACACTTTATTTTGGTCCAGTTCTAGTCCTGGTTTAGTCCTACTTCAGTCCAGTTTAGTTTCAGTTTCATCATCATTATTAGTGTAATATGGTCATTTTAATTCTACCCTGTCCTGCTTCTATGTACAAGTATTTACTAATAATAATAATAATAATAATAATAATAATAATAATAATAATAATATTATTATTATTGCGCTCGTCATTGACCTCTTCGATTACTCACATACCCAATGCACGTTTTTGGAATTTACGAGAGTTAACGATTACAATTATGCCGCTGACGTGGCCCACGGGCAATGCCAGTCTGTACTACTGGAGGCCATGAGTGTCACTATTGAGTGGCACTGAGTGTTTGATAAGGGGAGAGCGCTTCACGCTCTGTTTTCACGGGCGCACTTGACCAGACCAGACCAGACTCAGACCAGACCAGACTCTGACCAGACCAGACCAGACCAGACCAGACTCTGACCAGACTCTGACCAGACCAGACTCTGACCAGACCAAGACTCTGACCAGACCAGACTCTGACCAGACTCTGACCAGACCAGACTCTGAACAGACCAAACCAGACCAGACTCTGACCAGACCAGACTCTGACCAGACCAGATTCTGACCAGACCAGACCAGACTCTGACCAGATCTGACCAGACCAGACTCTGACCAGACCAGACCAGACCAGAGTCTGACCAGACCAGACCAGACTCTGACTCTGACCAGACCAGACCAGACTCTGACCAGACCACCAGACTCTGACCAGACTAGACCAGACTCTGACCAGACCAGACTCTGACCAGACCAGACCAGACTCTGACCAGACCAGACCAGACTCTGACCAGACTCTGACCAGACCAGACCAGACAGACCAGACCAGACCAGACCTGACCAGACCAGACTCTGACCAGACCAGACTCTGACCAGACTCTGAGCCTCTGAGTTGTGACGAGATCAGACTCTGACAAACTGGTGCAGCCACATACCACATATATAGTACCGTATACAGTATATACTTGTATATTCTTGTATGTACTTGTACTTGTATATGCTTGTGTGTACTTGTATATCCTTGTGTGTACTTGTATATTCTTGTAGTACTTGTGTGTAGCTGTATATACTTGTGTATACTTGTGTGTACTTTTGTATACTTGTGTGTACTTGTGTATACTTGTGTGTACTTTTGTATACTTGTGTGTACTTGTGTATACTTGTGTGTACTTATATATACTTGTGTGTACTTGTGTGTACTAGTGTGTACTTGTGTATAAATGACACAGTGACGTGTTTCTGTTGTACTTGTATATCTTGTATATACTTGTGTGTAGTTGTATATACCTGTGTATACTTGTATATACTTGTGTGTACTTGTATATACTTGTGTGTACTTGTGTATATTTGTGTAGTACTTATGTATACTTGTATATACTTGTGTGTACTTGTGTATACTTGTGTGTACTTGTATATACTTGTGTGTACTTGTGTATATTTGTGTAGTACTTATGTATACTTGTATATACTTGTGTGTACTTGTGTATACTTGTGTGTACTTATATATACTTGTGTGTACTTGTGTGTACTTGTGTGTACTAGTGTGTACTTGTGTATAAATGACACAGTGACATGTTTCTGTTGTACTTGTATATCTTGTATATACTTGAGTGTACTTGTTTATACTTGTATATACTTGTGTGTAGTTGTATATACCTGTGTATACTTGTATATACTTGTGTGTACTTGTGTATATTTGTGTAGTACTTGTGTAGTACTTGTATATAAATGACACAGTGACATGTTTCTGTTGTATTTTTAGCCTGAGTTTAAACCACATGAGGCTGAAGCCCAGGTGCAGCAGCAGCAGCAGCAGCAGCAGCAGCAGCAGCAGCACAGGTGTGACACACAGACCCTCTCTTCCTCTCTCTCTCTTCCTCTCTCTCTCTCTCTCTTTTCCTTCCTGCCCTCACTCTCTCTTTCTCTCCCTTTCATCTCTCTTTCCCTCTCCCTCTCTTTTGCACCTGTCCCCTCTCATCTCCCTCTTTCCCTCCTTCTTCTTCCTCTTTCATTTAATACTTTCCCTCTTGTGTTTCCTCCCTCTCTCCCGCTTTCTTCTCTCTTCCTCCACTTTCTCTTCCTCTTCTCTCTCAGTTCCTGCTCCTCCTCTTTCTTTCTCTCTCTCTTTCTTTCTTCTTTCTCTCCCTGAGCATCAGTTCAGTTTCACATTTGTAGAGTCACACACTTAATGGGAGACATGGATTTTTAAACATCTGCTGCACTTCTCTAAATATGGCAATAGTGTCACAAAATAATAATAGTTCAACAAATATTACCAAATAATTTATATTTTTGTCTATTTTATGGCTGAAAAGTTACACATTGAGGCTTTAAACTGTCAGAAAATGGTGTTTCTTGTGCAGAAATTGTCAAATTATCCCAATAAAACTAAGTCCGAATTAGAAAAACGTGAAAAAACTGTTTTATGTATTTTAAGTCCAGGTTTAGTCTCGTTTTAGACCAGTTTTAGTCCTGACGTAGACTTTGGTTTGGTCCAGTTCTAGTCCAGGTTTAGTCCTAATTTTTGACCTGTTCTGGCCTCATGTAGACCTAGTTTAGATCTGGTCGAGTCCAGGTTTAGTTTCAGTTTTAGACCAATTTTAGTCCTGATGCAGACTGTGGTTTGGTCCAGTTCTGGTCCAGGTTTAGGTTCAGCTTTAGTCCTCATTTCAAAACAGTTTTAGTCCTGATGTAGACTTTATTTTGTCCAGTTCTAGTCCTGGTCTAGTCCTATTTTTCTGCAGGTTTAGTTCAGCTTTAGTCCCAGTTTAGACCAGTTTTGGTCCTGATGTAGACTTTGGTTTGGTGCGATTCTAGTCCTGGTTTAATTTCAGTTTTAGTTTTTAAAAACAGTTTTAGTCCTGATGCAGACTTTATTTAGGTCCAGTTATAGTCCTGGACTAGTCTAAGTTTAGTTCTATCTTTAGTTCCAGTTTGGTCCTCATTTTTGATCTGATTTGGTCTCATGTAGACCTAGTTTAGATCTGGTCTAGTGCAGTTTTAGTTTCAGTTTTAGTCTTTAGACTTTATTTTGGTCTAGTTATAATCCTCGTTTAGTCGTGGTTTAGTCCAGTTTTAGTTCAGCTTTCGTTCCAGTTTAGACCAGTTTTAATCCTGATATAGACTTTTAATTTGATCCAGTTCTAGTCCAGGTTTAGTCCTGGTTGAGTCCAGGTTTAGTTTCATTTATAGTCACAGTTTAGACCAGTTTTAGTCCTGATGTAGACTTTGGATTGGTCCAGTTCTAGTCCAGGTTTAGTCCTAGTTTAGTCCAGTTCAGTTTCATCTTTTAGACCACTTTTAGTCCTGATGTAGACTCTGGTTTGATCCAGTTCTAGTCCTGGTTTAGTCCTAGTTTTGTCCAGGTTCAGTTTAATCTTTTAGTCCAGTCTTATTCCTGATGTAGACTTTGGTTTGGTCCAGTTCTAGTCCCTGTTTAGTCCTGGTTTAGTCCAGGTATAGTTTCATTTTTAGTCACAGTTTAGACCAGTTTTAGTCCTGACGTAGACTTTGGATTGGTCCACCTCTAGTCCTGGTTTAGTCCAGATTTAGTTTCATCTTTTAGACCCGTTTTAGTCCTGATATAGACTTTAATTTGATCCAGTTCTAGTCCTGGTTTAGTCCTAGTTTAGTCCAGTTTTAGTCCTGATGTAGACTGTGTTTTGGTCCAGTTCTAGTCCTGGTTTAGTCCTAGTTTAGTCCTGGCTCAGTTTCATCTTTGATCCCAGCCTTAGTCCTGACATAGTCCTGACGTAGACCTGGTTTAGATCTTTGTTTCTGTTTTAAAAGTCATCATGGTGGTTTCTTCTTCTTCTTCAGATTTGAGCCACATGAGGAGCCCCTGCGGTTCTCTCCGTGTGACCCCTCACGTGACCTCTGACCTCTCAGTGTGACGGGTCGGCGGGGGCGGCGGAGGAGGAGGAGAAACGCAAAAACGCAAAAAAACAAAAGAACCTCACAAGCTTTTGTGAGAGACGCGACCATGGAGACGGAGGAGTGAGAAAAAACAAAACAAAAACATTCAGCGAGAAAAGGGCCCGGCACCAGACAGGAAGTGACGTACCGGGACGTCAGACTGAGAACGCTCACTTCCTGTTTACCCACAAGCACAACATAACACTCCTGACTAAACAACACTTTGGTTTAACTGACAAAAATCTAGTTTTTTTTGTGGACTCTTCAAGACCTAAGGGCGGTTTTAGTACATTTGTCCTCGTAGACTGTATTTTGGTCTAGTTGTAGTCCTGATTTAGTCCTAGTTTAGTCTAGTTTAGTCCAGGTTTAGTCCAGGTTTTAGTTTAGAGTTTTAGTTTTAGTCAGTTTAGTCTTTTAGTTTTAGTCCTAGATGTAGATTTAGTCTTTCCAGTTTTAGTGAGTCTAGTTCTAGTCTCTAGTTTAGTCTTTAGTTTAGTCCTAGTTTAGTCCTTTAGGTTTAGTCTTTAGGTTTAGTCCATTTGGTCTTTAGTCCAGGTTTTAGTTCTAGTGTAGTTTTTAGTTTTCAGTTTTAGTCCTGATGTTTAGTTTTACTTTAGTTTTTTAGTCTAGTTTAGTCTAGTCCTAGTTTAGTCCAGGTTTAGTCAGTTTTACACCAGTTTTAGTATATACTTGTGTGTATTTGTGTGTACTTGTAAATTATTATTATTATTTCACAATCTGCTGCTGTAGTCGTGTCATGTGACTGTAATAAAAACTACAGGACCAGAAATACAAATGAAAAAAAAAACAAAAAAAAAACTGAAAATAAAATTCACACTCTTTCATACAAAACACACAGCAAACATGTATAAACAACTTTGTGTTTTTAATTTTTAATTTAGGGCCTTAGCTACAAAAGTGCAAAATATTAAGTCTGTAAGTAAAACTAAAAATATCCTTTCACTTAAAGAAATCAGCTGGAAAGTCCTGAGTTTATGATACTAAGTTAGTTAATCTATTTACATTCGAGATGTAACAATAACCAAAATATCGTGATATCGTATCGTCAAAGTTTTTCACAATAACATCGTGGACCATCACAATATATCGAATTACAAGTGTCTTTGCTTAAATTAAGAGTTATGGTGCAACAATAGATAAAAAAAACAGAGACACTACATAGACCATGATCCTTTGCTCCATTTCAGTGCAGACGACAAGAAGAAATAACAGTTCTAACACTTTTAAGTCTTAGTTCTTCGGATTAAATCTTGTCAAGGCGTCAAAGCACATGAACAGTTTTGTTAGGCTCCACAAAATATCGCAATAAATATTGTACCGTGAGATGTATAACGCAAAATAATCTACAGAGAGATTTGGATATTGATACATCCCTAAAATACATTTAAAAAAAAATATATATATATATATATATATATATATATATATAGGATGGGCATTTGATGAAATTTTCTTAATCGATCGTCGGAAGAATTAACGATCGATTATCGATTAATCATTAACGTTTTTATATTAAAATAATCATCATTATTATTACTATCTGCACTACTAATCTGCATAAATAAATTAAACTTTATGACATATTGACATATAAACCGTAACGACTCTAGAGCCACATCAGCCCGTTTGACATTATAATGTGTTTAATTCAGTTTTGTTCAACTCTCACAGAAACAAAATTTAAAACAGCATCGCTAATTTACATAAACTCAGCGAAGATAAAACTCCAGCTCTTGTGTCGCTGATGTGGTTCAACTTCTGTCGGATTAAAAGACATGACTCAGTGGAATACAGGTTAGTGTGACCAGATTTGTGTTTGTCAAAACCAGGACAGCGTACGGGGGGAGGGAGGTGGGGACTCTTCATCCACATTGAGCGACTCTCACCTGGAAAAACTTTTTCCCACTGGACACAGAAACATATGTGCTGCTTTATACACTGTGCACATGGACTCACACTTGTCCGAACACAAACGGAAAGTGTGGAATTTCTTGTACAAATCATCGTTAAATCCACATTTGTGCTTCGGTTCGTTTGCAGACTGACCCACTGTTTGTGTCTCGCTCCTTCTGATGCAGAGACACATGTACACACCTGTTTGGTCACGACACACACAGCAACATACATTCGGTTTGTCGATTAAAATTAACGTAATCGATGAAATTCTTAGTGATCAATTATCGATTAATGGATTAATCATGCCCCTCCCTAATATATACATATACATATATATATATATATATATATATATATGTATATGTATAAAGCAGCACATGTGTTTCGGTGTCCAGTGGCGCATGAAAAACATCAAAAAGCTTTGCCAGGTGAGAGTCGCTCAATGTCGATGACGTTTATCCACAAAGGATAAACATTCTAACATGAAGAATTTATCCACAACTATCAAGAGAAAAAAGATGAAAACGAAAAGGAGAAGAACGACGACGCATTAGTGACACACTGAACAAAACTAACTAAACTAAACTAAACTAAAGATTACTCAAAACATGCAACATCTAAATGACTAAATGAGAAGGAAACAAGTATAACGTACTCAAAAGCTTTGAAAAGTTGAGTTTTTTAGGTCTGTTTTAACCAAAAACACGTCAACAAATCTGCAATCAGACAGTGAAACCATAAAAGTCCTGTTTACATTATTAGTACATATTACTTGTTGACTCGTTCAGATGTTGTAAGTGTTGTTCACTGCAAAAAAGCTTGGCCAAAATTTAAGATATAAACACTTAAATCTAACAGAAAATGACTTAAAAGTTGTGAAATGATCTGTCCACGCTGCGAGATTATTTTACTTGGCAAGTTCTCTTAAAAATAAACGACCTCTGGACTAGAATGAAGCAGAACTAGTGAGTAAATTATGAATCTGAAAACAAGATAAATAACCTGATATAAATTTTAAAATCTTGGCCGGATCAGAGAAATGTGCAGCGTTTTTTTTTTTTTATCTTTACCCGGTTTGCTTCTGTAAACACGAGCGCAGGTTTCTCTCGTGTCTTTTACATAACAGTTCCTGAATGGTGATACAAGTGTGTGTGTTTGAGTGTGTGTGTGTTTGTGTGTGTTTGAGTGTGTGTGTTTGTGTGTGTTTGAGTGTGTGTTTGTGTGTGTTTGAGTGTGTGTTTGTGTGTGGAGGAGGAGGAGGAAGTCTGGAAATATCTCATGGAGCTGTGTGTGTGTTTGTGTTTGTGTGTCTCAGCGTTGCCCCCTCAGGAGAAAGGCTGTAACTGCAACGACTGACCCACTTTTCCTCCTGATCTCTCTCTCTTTCTCTCTTTTCTCTCTCTTGAGTCCCTGTTCTTTGTCTCCTGTCTCAACCATCTCTCTTTTTCCTTCCCCCCTTCTCTCTCTCTCTCTCCATCATCCATCCATCTCAGGTCTGTGTTTCGTCTCCGCTCACCCCCCTTTATCCCTCTCTCTGTCTCTACTATCTCTCTTTCCATGTGTCACTCTCTCTCCCTCCCTGTTTTTTTTTTCTCTCCGTCACTTCTTCCTCCACCTCTTTCTTTCTTCTTTCTCTCCCTCTACTTCTCGTTTTCCCCTTTGTCTCTCCCTTTATCTCTCCCTCCCTCCCTTTTCTCTCTCCCTGTCCTCCTCTCTCTCCCTCTCTTTCCTCTATCGCTCTCCATTTGTCACTCTTTCTCCTTTTTATCTCCTTCACTCTCCCTCTGTCTCCCTCTTTCCTCCCAACTTCTCTCTTTCCTCTCTCACTCTTCCCTCTCTCTCTATCTCCTTTCTCTCTACCTCTTCTACCACCCCGCCTCTCTCTCCCTTTCCTCTCCCCCTTTCTTTCCCCCTCTTTCGCTCTCTCTCCCTCTCTTTTTCCTCTCTTTTCATCACTACTTCTCTAACCCTCTTTCCTCTCTCTCTCCTTCTCCTCTCCCTCTTTCCTCTCTGCTTCTCTCTTTCCTGGCTCCATCTCCCCCTCCCTCTCTTTTCTCTCTCTCCACCTGTTTCCTTCTCTTTTCTCTCTCTCCACCTGTTTCCTTCTCTTTTCTCTCTCTCCACCTGTTTCCTTCTCTTTTCTCTCTCTCCACCTGTTTCCTTCTCTTTTCTCTCTCTCCCTCTCCTCTCCCCCTTTCTTTCCGCCTCTCCCTCTCTCTGTGTGGATAAAAGCACTCTCTCTCCTTTGCCCTCTTTCCTTCCCCCTCTCTCTTCTTTCTTTCCCCCGCCCTCTCTTTCCTCTCTCCCTCTCTCTTCATCTCCCTCTTTCTTTCCCCCTCTCCCTCTCTTTCCCCTCTCTCTCCCTCGACCCTCTCACCCTCTCCTCTCGCTCTCCTTTTTCTCTCTCCCTCCTCTCTCTCCATCTTTCCTCTCCCTCTTTTTTCCCAATCTCCTACTCTTTTGTCTCGCTCTGTCATTCCTCTCTCGCTCCCCCTCTCTCCTCCCTCTTTCTTTTCCCCTCTCCCTCTTTCTTTTCTCTCTCCTCTCTCTCTCTTCCTCTCCCTCTTTCATCCCCCCTCTCTCTCTTTTCTCTCTCCTCTCTCTTCTTCTCCCTCTTTCTTTCCCCCTCTCTCTCTCTCTCCTCTCCCTCTTTCTTTCCCTCTCTCTCTTTCTCTCTCTCTCCTCTCTCCCTCTTTCTTTCCCCCTCTCCCTCTCTCTTTTCTCTCTCTCTCTCTCTCTCTTCTTTCTTTCCCCTCTCTCTCTTTTCTTCCTCTCCCTCTTTCTTTCCCCCTCTCTCTCTCTCTCTCTTTTCTCTCTCTCTCTCTCTTCATCTCAATCTTTCTTTCCCCCTCTCCCTCTCTCCTTTTTCTTTCTCTCCTCTCTCTCCCTCTTTCTTTCCCCCTCTCCTTCTCTCTTTTCTCTCTCTCCTCTCTCTCCCTTTCCCCCTCTCTCTCTTCTCTCTCTTCTTCACCCCCTTTCTTTCCCCTTCTCCCCTTTTCATTCCCCTCCTCCCTTTCTCTCTGTGAATAAAAGCACTCCCTCTCTCTCCCTCCTTCTTTCTTTCCCTCCCTCTTTTCTCTCTCTTTGGATAAACCCCGTGTTACATAAGTCTCTCTCTCTCTCTCTCTCTCTCTGTGGTCATGTGATCTTGAGATAATCTGGAGTCACATTATTACCCGTACATGGACAAACCCAGCACCTTTATCTTTATATTAAACCTTTATCTTTATATTAAACCCTTTAGTAACAGTAAAATACTCTTTATTACACTGGATTTGATTGGATTGGATAAACTGTTCTGTGCGTTGACTTCAGACGGGTTTTAAATCCATAAAAGTAGAACGCAGAAGAGAAAAAGTTGTAAAAATAAAAACCGTTTACTGACTGAACTTAAACATAGACTCAAAATCGCCAAAGCGTAAGTCAGATAAGGATAAGTGCGTTGCCAAAGAAAACACCCCATCAGTTTAATTCTCCTTATTTGGTATTTCAGTTCAGTTTAACCTCTATTTAGTCAGGATTTTCTGACTTTAATTCCAAATATTTGTGGATTTAAAGGTCCTATATTACGCAAAATGGATTCTTGTGAGGTTCTTGAAGAGCTACCTTTACAAAACAAAGAGCTACCTTTACAAAATGAGAGCTAACTTTACAAAACAAAAATCTACCTTTACAAAACAAAAAGCTATTTTTACAAAACGAAAAGCTACCTTTACAAAACAAGGAGTTACCCTTAAAAACATAGAGCTACCTTTACAAAACCAAGAGCAATATTTACAAAACCAAGAGTGACCTTTATAAAATGAAGAGCAACCTTTACAAAAAAAGAGTTAATTTTACAAAACAGAAATCAACCTTTACAAAACAAAAAGCTACCTTTACAAAACAAGGAGTTACCCTTAAACACGAAGAGCTACCTTTACAAAACATAGAGCTACCTTTACAAAACCAAGAGCTATCTTTACAAAACGAAGAGCTACCTTTACAAAACGAAGAGCTACCTTTACAAAACGAAGAGTTACCTTTACGATACGAGAGCTAACTTTACAAAACAAAAGATACCTTTACAAAATGAAGAGCTACCTTTACAAAACGAAGAGCTACCTTTACAAAACAAGGAGTTAACTTTACAAAACAAAAAGCTACCTTTACAAACTAAGAATTATCTTTACAAAACGAAGAGCTTACAAAACTAAGAGCTACCTTTACAAAACGAGGAGCTACCTTTACAAAATGAGAGCTACCTTTACAAAACAAAAGTTACCTTTACAAAACGAGAGATACCTTTACAAAATGAAGAGCTACCTTTACAAAACGAGAGCTACCTTTACAAAACGAGAGCTACCTTTACAAAACCAAGAGCTACCTTTACAAATGAAGAGTTACCTTTACAAAATGGTAAAGGCAATTCCAGGGCTGAAATCATCCAAATGATTCTAGTGAAGGTGTGTGGAGTTTAAAAACACAGTGGAGCACTTCCTGTATTACCACATGACATCACAAGGTGGAACAGCGTGTTTTCTGTTTGAGAGAAGAACCTAAATCTGCAGGGTTTGTGTGTTAAACATGTGAATGAAACTGTTTGTGAGGAGGAAACATTATTGATTATGATTATTTCCCAGTAATAAGTCTGCTGTGTTCTGTCGGAGTCTAAAATTAACGTTATATTGTCCGATAATCAAGAAGTGCACATTAGTATTCTACTGTCGGCAGCTTTACTGTCTGGTCAGAAGTGTGCCGTGAGGAGCCAGACAGACAGAAGGTGCTGATGCGTCCATCTTGAGTTAACCAGGTCAGAGGTCAGAGGTCGCCACTCACTGATCGGGCAGCAGAGCGTGAAGAGGGCGTCTGTTTGAGGAAACGCTAAAGCTACAGGAAGAAGAATATCTACGTATTTCCTGACAAAATGACTGTACATTGCTGTTACCGTGGTGACATGCCAAGTTTCATAAGGATTTCCTCATAAATAAAACTCAAATAAAATTAATAAAAAGGTAAAAATAAAAAAATAAACCTAAAGGTGCAGTACGTAGCTTTTTGATTGAGGGTCCGTCGCTTTCTTGTTTCTATGGAGACGTCATTGCTCTGTCTGAATGTTCTGCCAGTATGACATTAAACAGCTCTACTTTACATTTATACAATTACAGGTTGTTTATAGCTCAGAATGGCTCAGAAAAACAGGCAATCTGACTGTGAGCGGGGTCACCTCTCCACAGATCTGACCTACGGTTGTACCATGGACTGTACAGGTTTACTGTGGATTGTACAGGCGCACCATGGACTGTATGGGTGCACCGTGGGTTGTACGAGTTCACCATGGACTGTACGAGTTCACTGTGGACTGTATGGGTTCACCGTGGACTGTACGGGTTCACCGTGGACTGTACTTAAGTAATTTCTTGGACCACTACTTTGTACTTCTATTTGAGTAATACTATTTTGAAGTAACGTTACTTATCTTACATGTGTACAATGTACAATTTAGAAGCGAACATTAGTACGGGTTCACCGTGGCTTCACCGTGGACTGTACGGGTTTATTGTGGACTGTACAAGTTCATTGTGGACTGTATGGGTTCACCATGGGTTCATCATGGACTGTACAAGTTCATCATGGACTGTACAAGTTCATTGTGGACTGTACGAGTTCATCGTGGACTGTACGAGTTCACCGTGGACTGTACGAGTTCACAATGGGTTCACCGTGGACTGTACGAGTTCACGTGGACTGTACGGTTCACCGTGGACTGTACAGTTCACCGTGGACTGTACGGTTCACTGGGTTCACGTGGATGTACGAGTTCACCGTGGACTGTACGAGTTCACCGTGGACTGTACGAGTTACCGTGGACTGTCAGTTCGTGGACTGTGTTACGGTTCACCGTGGACTGTACGAGTTCACCATGGGTTCTCATGGACTGTACGAGTTCACCGTGGACTGTACGAGTTCACCGTGGACTGTACGAGTTCACACGTGGACTGTACGAGTTCACCGTGGACTGTACGAGTTCACTATGGGTTCGTCATGGACTGTACGAGTTCACCGTGGACTGTACGAGTTCACCATGGGTTCGTCATGGACTGTACGAGTTCACCGTGGACTGTACGAGTTCACTATGGGTTCACCGTGGACTGTACGAGTTCACCGTGGACTGTACGAGTTCACTATGGGTTCACCGTGGACTGTACGAGTTCACCGTGGACTGTACGAGTTCACTATGGGTTCACCATGGGACTGTACTGGCACGTGGCCCCACAGACTGTATGCTACACTGTGACCGCAGAGTGGAACTCGCTGTCAGCTGTTCTTTAAACACCCATCAGTCTGACTGTAGTTCTGCATCACCGTCTGTACATTAGCGCCTTAAGCAGCATTTTATGTCCTTTTCTTGAACCCTGAGCTGTTTTGCATGACATAATCAGCAATGTGGCAATGTTCCTATTACACAAAATACACTTCAGTCTAACTAAAAAAAACAACAATCTTCATGTAAAATATGGAACAAATTGCTCTATAAAGTCATAAAAAGTTATCATTTAATTCACAGATTAATCAAAAAAAAGTCAATACATTAGTTAAATAATAAAAAAATGTGTTGTTAGATTAGTCGTTACAGCCCTAATCTCCATGGAGAAAAGCATTTGACGGACCCAATGCACCTTTAATATACTACAGATAATTAGTGTAAAATCCAGTTAGATGCTTCTTTTTGCAGTTTCTGAGAAGAGGACGAGGAAGAAGAGGAGGAAGAGGAGGAAGAGGAGGAGGGGTGAGCAGGAAGTGGAGCAGAGCACATGGCCTGGAGTCATGTGACCTCCTGCAGCACAAAGACAGTGACTATGATCGCTCGCGGAAACAACTTTCAGGAGAAAAACACCAAAATCTAAGTCTCTTTCTGTCTTCAGTGGCCTCTGCGATTCCCAGTAGCTGGTGACATCACACAGAACTGCCCCGATGACAGCCTGGTGTTCGGATGTGCTCAGAAGGGGGAGTGATTTGGGGAGCAAAGTTGAAGAAGAAGTGAAACATACAACAAAATAAAAGGTAACACAGTGATCTAAATATGTGACGTGTTCGCAGTAAAACCCCCACAGAAGTAAAAATATCCTCATTAAGAAATAAAAATAAATTATGAAACTCACACTTTAAAACAAAACTCCACAAACAAAAGCTCCACTTCACATTTCGTCAACATTTTTTCTCACAGCCAACAGTTTTTCACTGAGTCACTCTCAGCTTTTAGTCGAAAATCAAACTCCTAAACAGGACCACGAACGCTCGGACTGATCACAGACTCCGGAAAATTAGCTCTTTAAATCCACTTTGTATTTTTTATTTATAACAAAAAAGTAGGGTTAATCCAGAGGACTAAACCAGGAAATTAACCAGGGTTAAAGCAGAACCAAACCAGAACTAACCAGGACTAAACCAGGAGGTAACTGGGACTAAGCCAGGGCTAAATCTCTACTAAACCAGGTTTAAACCAGGTCTAAATGAGAGCTAAACCAGCTCCAAACTAAAAACTGAACCACGACTAAAACACGAACAAACCAGGAATAAACCAGGGATAAACCAGGACTAAACCAGAACTAAATCAGGTCTAAACCAATACGAAATCATGTCTAAACCAGGACTAAATCAGGTCTAAAGCAGGTCCAAACCAGAAAATGAACCAGGATTAAACCAGGACCAAACCAGAACTAACCAGGACTAAACAAGGAAGTAACCAGGAATACACCAGGGCTAAACCAGGACTAAACCAGAGCTAAACCTGGTCTAAATGAGGACTAAACCAGCTCCAAACTAGAAAATGAATCATGACTAAAACAGAACTAAACCAGGACTAAACCAGGAACTAAACCAGGTCCAAACCAGAAAATAAACCTGGACTAAACCAGGAACTAAACCAGAGACCAAACCAGGACTAAACCTGGGACTGAAACAGGGACTAAACCAGGACAAAAATCAGGTTAGTCCTGATTTTTTTTTTGACTAGGGCAGATCTAAACCAGGGCTAAATCAGGACTAAACCAGGGCTCAACCAGGACTAAACCAGGACTAAAGGAGGTCTAAACAAGGACTAAACCAGCTCCAAACTATAAAATGAACCATGACTAAAACAAGATTAAACCAGGACTAAACAAGGACTAAACCAGGGCTAAATCAGTAACTGAACAAGGGACTAAACCAGGACTAAAATCAGGACTAAACTAGGACTTAACCAGCACTAAATCAGGTCTAAATCATGGAAATGAACCAGGACTAGAACAGGACTAAACCAGCTCCAAACCACAAACTGAATCAGGACCAAATCAGAACTAAAACGGGACTAAACCAGGTCTAAACCAGCTCTCTATATTTGCAGAGTTTTTATTAGTAAAGTGAGTAATAACTTTGGGCCGCTGAAAACCGTTTACACTGATCTAGTTCTGTTTTCTTCATTTTTAGGACCATAAAAATCATCTACGGCGCCTTTTTACCCGTTTTACTGACAACATCCAGCTGCGTTAGAGCTCTACACACCGACTCCGGCTCCTATCGAATCATCGCTCTGTCTCCTCCTTAACCCAGATCCATCAGTCCACCTCGTTATCTCCTCATTCTCGTTTGTTTTGTTTTGGTTTTTCCTGCTCTCGTTCCCAACCGTAGATGTTTCTCCTCCACGCTTCTCGGATTTTTTTAACGACGCCGATGGAAAAAAACAAAAAAACACGAGGCGCAGGTGAGGAAGACATTACGAGGCAAAATGTAGGTCAACTCCCGAGCCAAACAAAAGGAGAAAGAAAAGAGAAGAAGACGGAAACGCTTTGAAGTGCACTTTAAATTTGCATAAGATCTGAAGAGTTTAACGAGCGGCGGTGTAATGTAATATTTAAAGGAGGACGGCGCCGGTTTCCACGGAGAGGAGAACGCCGGCAAAGAAGGTTCCACAGTGAGGCGTTAAAACTAGACAAGCGGGTGATGGGACTAAAGCAGGACTAAAGCAGGACTAAACCGGGACTAAAGCAGGACTAAAACCAGGGCTAAAGCAGGACTAAAGCAGGACTGAAGCAGGACTAAAGCAGGACTAAAGCAGGACTAAAGCAGGACTGAACCAGGACTGAACCAGGACTGAACCAGGACTAAAGCAGGACTAAACCCAGGGCTAAAGCAGGACTAAAGCAGGACTGAAGCAGGACTAAAGCAGGACTAAAGCAGGACTAAAACCAGGACTAAAGCAGGATTAAAACAGGACTAAAGCAGGACTAAAGCAGGACTGAAGCAGGACTAACCCGGGACTAAAGCAGGACTAAAACAGGACTAAAACAGGACTAAAGCAGGACTAAAGCAGGACTAACCAGGACTGAACCAGGACTAAAGTAGGACTAAAGCAGGATTAAAGCAGGGACTAAACCAGGACTAAAACAGGACTAAACCAGGGCTAAATAAAGACTAAACCAGGACTAAACCAGGGCTAAAGCAGGGCTAAACCAGGACTAAAGCAGGATTAAAGCAGGGCTAAACCAGGACTAAAGGAGGGCTAAAGCAGGACTAAAGCAGGACTAAAGTAGGACTAAAGCAGGACTGAACAAGGACTAAAACAGGACTAAAACCAGGGCTAAAGCAGGACTAAAGCAGGACTGAAGCAGGACTAAACCGGGACTAAACCAGGACTAAAAGAGGACTAAACCAGGGCTAAAGCAGGACTAAAGCAGGACTAAAGCAGGACTAAACCGGGACTAAAACAGGACTAAACAAGGACTAAACCAGCAATAAACCAGGACTAAACCAGAGTTAAACCAGGACTACACCAGGACTAAACCAGGGCTAAATCAGGGACTAAACTAGGTCTAAATCAGCACTAAACCATGGACTGAATCACTGATTAAACCAGGACTAAACCAGAACTAAACCAGGGCTAAATCAAGGACATAACTAGGGTTAAACCAAGACTAAACCAGGACTAAATCAGGTCCAAACCAGGATATGAACCAGGACTATAACAGGACTGAACCAGGTCCAAAGCAAGAACTGAACCAGGACTAAAACAGAACTTAAACGGGACAGCATCACTTTGTTGTTTATCAAAAATTTCCACCATAGAGATAGACCAGGGCCAAACCAGGGACTAAACCAGGACTAAACCAGAGCTAAACCAGGGACTAAACCAGGACCAAATCAGAACTAAGCCAAGACTAAATCAGGACTAAACCAAGGCACAACAACAACGACCACCGCAGCTGCACAGGAGCAACACAGACATGATTTATGGATATAAACCTCTTTTCTTTCACTTTACTTGCATCTCGTATTGTAAACATCATCACATCTGACATTTATAACAAACCAAGAAAATAAAACTTGCAGATTTAAGTTACTTTAATTCTGTACATCGAGTCGTCCCCTATTGACGTTCATTCATTTAAAGCAGCGTTACCCACAGTACCAAGATGGCCGCTTTGTTGACGCATTCGAGATCTACCGTTCTGTCTCTGTGGTAGAAATTAAACTACAAAAACTACAAGGTTAGCAGCTTTTACACAGAATAACAGACACAGAATAAAACTTTCAACCTCAATTGCCATCACACTTTTTATTTTCATTTTAATTTTAGACTGTAACTGTAAAATGACGCTATGCTACACCGGTCACAGACGACTAGCCGCTAACTAGCCGCTAACTAGCCGCTGACGAGCCTCTAACTAGCCGTGTAGCTTCAGTAGCACAGCGTAAGGGGGTAATAAACTCGGTTAGTCGCACACGGGAAAAGGCCCGGGGCGAGTCTGCGTCAGGTTACGGGTGAGTGAGCTAAGCTAGGCTAACGAGGCGCTGGAGCTAGCACAGGAGCACAGCGGCGGGCAGGGTCAAAGGTCAGGACTGCGTAAACAAACCACAAAAAAACTCATTCAAAACTTGTCAAGATAAAAACATGAATGAACAACAGGAGAGAGTGACGGATCGACAGAGACATGCAGAGATTTAAAACGTCCTAAATTACACAAAACTAGTTCTACTCCTAATGTTATTACCAGACCTGGAGTTGTGTTTTGTTTCACTCACATGCTTGTGTAAATCAGGACTAAACCAGGACTAAACTAGGACTAAATCAGGTCTAAACCAGGACTAAAACAGGACTAAACCAGGACTAAACCAGGTCCAAACCACAAACTGAACCAGGACTAAACCAGGGCTAAATCAGGGACAGAACAAGTGACTAAACAAGGACAAAAATCAGGACTAAACCAGGTCTAAACCAAGAAATGAACCAGGTCCAAACCGGGGACTGAACCAGGACTAAAGCAGAACTAAATCAGGTCCTAAACCAGGTCTAAACCAGGACTAAATCAGGTCTAAACCTGGTCCAAACCACAAACTGAACCAAGACTAAACCAGGTCTAAACCAGGTCTAAACCAGGTCTAAACCAGGACTAAATCAGGTCTAAACCTGGTCCAAACCACAAACTGAACCAAGACTAAACCAGGTCTAAACCAGGTCTAAACCAGGTCTAAACCAGGACTAAACCAGGACTAAACCAGGTCTAAACCAGGACTAAACCAGGTCTAAACCAGGACTAAAACAGGTCTAAACCAGGACTAAAACAGGTCTAAACCAGGACTAAAACAGGTCTAAACCAGGACTAAAACAGGTCTAAACCAGGTCTAAACCAGGACTAAACCAGGACTAAATCAGGTCTAAACCAGGACTAAACCAGGTCTAAACCAGGACTAAACCAGGTCTAAACCAGGACTAAAACAGGTCTAAACCAGGACTAAACTAGGACTAAATCAGGTCTAAACCAGGACTAAACCAGGTCTAAACCAGGACTAAACCAGGTCTAAACCAGGACTAAAACAGGTCTAAACCAGGACTAAACCAGGTCTAAACCAGGACTAAACTAAGACTAAATCAGGTCTAAACCAAAAACTGAACCAAGACTGAACCAGGTCTAAACCAGGTGTAAACCAGGTCTAAACCAGGACTAAACTAAGACTAAATCAGGTCTAAACCAAAAACTGAACCAAGACTGAACCAGGTCTAAACCAGGTCCAAACCAAAAACTGAACCAAGTCTAAACTAGGTCTAAACCAGGACTAAACTAGGACTAAATCAGGTCCAAACCAAAAACTGAACCAAGACTAAATCAGGTCTAAACCAGGACTTTCTTATTCTTATTCTTAAAACTGCAATTTTCAAGAATAAAATGCCTTGCAAACTTATATCTAACTGGGACTAAAACCAGAAGCAAAACCTTAAAAAGTCACGATTGAAAAAGGTATCTAGCCAGTTCTAAGCAAAAGGTACCAAGACAAAAACCAGGACTAAAACAGAACTAAACCAGGACTACGGAAAACTAAACAAGCCCCTGACCTGAGCAAGATGAAGACAGATAATGAATTAAGAATCTGTATATTCAACAGAATTATCAAGGCTTAAATTATGTACTTTTTGAATCGGTAGTGCATATTTTGAGTTGTTTTATTTCACTTAAATCTGCAAAAAAACAGAAAATGTTATGGGACCAACTGACCAAAGTGGACAGTGACAGCTTTGTTATTTTGCTAATCAAATTACCATGACTTTCAGCTTCCTGTTGTCGCCGCCGCTTTGGCTACGTTCAGACTGCACGGATTTTTTGGTGAAATCCGATTTTTTTTGCGAGGTCGTTCACATTTCCAGTTAAATGTGACTTGTATGTGATCTCCAGTGAGAACTTTAAACGCCCCAAAAGTGTCCCGCATGAGCACTGAAGGACACGACGACGTCACACACAATGAAAATACTCAGTGTTTACAGAAGCAGTCTAAATATTAGGGATGCAACAATATCCAAATCCTCAATACGAAATTTTCACGATATGCATGTCACAGTACGATATTTTGTGGAGAATTGTGAATATGCTACTGTTTTCCTTTTAAAATGCCTTGACAGTCCTTTGGTTTTTACTGTTATCATCTAAAGAACTAAGATTTAAAAGTGCTTAATAACATAATTTCGTCATGCTTGAAATGAAGCAAAGGATCATGGTCTATGTAGTTCCCTTGGCTTTTTTAGTTGATGCTCTACCATAGCAAAGAATTTAAGCAAATAAAACTATAATTCAATATATTGTGATGGTCCACGATAATATTGTGAGACTCTGGACGATTATGATATTTGGTCCGTGAAATATTGTCTGATATAAACCGGTCCGTGGAGCAAAAACGGTTGGGGACCACTGTTTTAGACAATTCATTTCTGCTTCTCCGTGTTTGATAGAGCTTAGCGCGGGAGCGGGACAAAATATTGCAGATGCAGGCGGGAGCAGAACTGAAAATTACAATTCTTTGTGGGAGCGGGCAGGAGTGGGACTGAAAAATTCTGTCCCCCGCAGACCTCTACTTCATAGTTTACGTGCTAAACTAAACATTTTGACAGATTTTTGAGCGCTGTGTACCACGTAAAATCGGCTCAAGGTCAGGAAGCACAACCAGAATTAATACATAAGGAGCAGCGGATTATAAGGCACGCTGTCGATTTTTGAGAAAATTAAAGGATTTTAAGTGCGCCTTATAGTCCGAAAAATACGGTACATTTGTGACGTGTAGGTGGGATGAATGTGACCTGACCGTTCAGACTGAAGTCGCGTGTCAAAAGATCAGATACGTATCAGTTTTAGGAGCACAGATCTAAGTGTCAGGAGCACAGGGGCGAAAAAATCAGATTTGGGTCACTTCAGGACGCAGTCTGAGCGCAGCCTTTGAGAACTTTTGCCCATTCAAAAAATCAAATATTTATGTACAGAACTGTTTAATTTTTTACCACTTTAAAAGCCAGAGAAAGAGTGACAGAAAGTCTTGATTCCAGTGGTTCTAATAGTGTTAAAAGCATTGTTTGGTTCACACCTCGGCAGGGCAGCGCTCTGTAAACACCACATTCTTGTTGGACCATAAAGCAGAGCCTGACGTGAATAATGAGCCCTGGTTTATGCACAGGTGTTTTTACAGAGAAACGACCAAAACAAACTCACTCCACACTTGCAAAACACGTCTGTACGATACGGAAAACTTCTGCGATTCCTGTGACATCGATCTGTTTCATTTCAGAGGGAATGGGCTGGGTGATAAGACCAAAAAATAAGATCTTTTTTTTGTTTGTTTTTGCACATTTACATTCTTATCATAGCTATAATTTAAAGGTGCACTGTGTAACTTTTCGTTTGGAGGTCCGTCACCTGCTTGTTTCCATGGATACGTCATCGCTCTGCCTGGAATGTTCCACAGTGTGACATTAAACAGCTCTACCTTAGATTTAGTCAATTACAGGTGGTTTTATAGCCCAAAAATATGTAGACAAACAGGCGTTCTGACTGGGAGCGGGGTCGCGTCTCCACAGATCTGAACTGTAACTTAGTCCGGTTTGGTCTCCGTGAAGATAGAAAAGGCCGTACAAAGCAAAAACAATTCCACGGAGAAAAGCATTTGACTGACTTAAACCGCTTTAAATGACATTTGTACAGATATCTAACTGTAATTGCACAATAATCTGCTTGGCAAGTAAGAAAGTCAGAAGTAAACTTGTTCCATAATAATCCTCAATTTCACAATTTAGCAATTTTTCCTGAGCCGGAGCAGGAGTCTGTAAAACTATATGGAAGACAGACGTTTTTCACAACGGCCGGAAGTTTGCGGAATTTCCAGTTAATGGTTTTCTTTGGCAAAATGTCTCTGTAAATGTGTGTCGTATTCTCCAGCAGCTTCATAAATCTGCCCCATCACCAAATCTTCAACCAACAAGCTCCACAAAGGATAAACATTCTAACATGAAGAAGTTATCCACAACTATCAAGAGAAGAAACACGAAAACTTAAAGGAGAACGATAACGACGCATTAGTGACACACTGAACAAAACTAATGTTTTGTTTTGTTAATATTATTGTGAAAACTTTGACAATACTATATCATGATATTTTAGTTATTGTTACAGCTCAAATCTTTATTATATTTTTATGTAAGAAAAGCACCTGTCATTCAATATATGGGCCCGGTCAAGCAGAAGTAAACAGCAAGACCAAAAATTAAAGTTAATGCATCTGATATAAAAATGTATTGAACAGATACATATGTGCTCTAGTTTATGAAACTGTTGACCTTTTTTCTGTACCATTTTTGGTTCTAAAGTTCCATACGTTTTAAACAGACCATGTATGAAACATGGAACAAAAATTATTTCCCAAATTTCAAAGACCTGAAAATCATGTAAATAAATGGATGTATTTCATCATATCTTGTGTTATTCCATCTTTGAACTGTTGATGAAGGTAAAATGATAAAAAAAAAAAAAAAAGTATTTAAAATGATAAAAATTTGCTTGGAAGGACTGACATATTTTATAGAAATAGTTTCCTTTCATTTTGAAATAATATTAAATTATTCAGAAGAAAAAAGTTGACAAATGATGTAAAATCCTGCACCTTCTACTTGTTTGAACAATTTTCCCTCTGTTACTTTTCCCTCCATTACCATGACCTTTCTTAATAAAAAATCTCATGAGTCAAAAAGTAAGAGGTTTTTCAACCTAATCTTGTACCATATGGTAGAAAACTATATGAAGCAAATATTCAAACCAGTTTGTTAAGGATATGTAAGTGAGAACCAAGAGTTATCACTGTTTGGATTTATTGACCAAAAAGTGCTGCATATTTCATTCCCTCCGTTACCGACATGAGTTTTTTAATTTTTTGTCAACAACTTGAAAGAATATCACAGGTTTAACTTTACCCTGTTGGAGTGTAACTCTTTCCTACATTCTGATACTTTACTTATTTCAATAGTCCCTCTAGTTTCTGAATAAGAGACATTTGAATGTCAAAAATCTGCCCCTGTTTCCCTCCGTTACCACTTGACTGAACCCAAATCCAAGGTTAATGGAACTTTTCAGGCAAAGCGCTAACATCTAAATGAAGACAAGCAGGTGGCGGACTCTTTATCAGAAAAGTCACATACTCCAGCTTTAAATAACTTTCCCCGTGCTGCAAAATACTATTAAACTCTTGAAGCTTCCCTGAGCCAAATGAAGCAGATCTGCCCACTCACCACACGCTCACGGAGATGGTTCATAATCTTACATAACCACAACAGACAGATGGAGAATATAAGAAAATTAGGTAAAGAAATTATTCTGTGGAGGTGGGAGATTGCGCCGGTGGTTTTGGAAATAAGGTGAATGAAAATCTCAAAAAGGCAGGTTAAAATCAAATGTGATCTTTCAAACAAGGAGACAGCACTGACACTATTGCACTATTCTAACGAAAAATGTGAAATGACTGTTGTTGTTTTTTAAATTTTCATTTTTTTTTGCAGAATTGAAAGGTTCTACATTACACAAAATGGACTCTTGTGAGATTTAAGTCATGTTTTAATCTTGTTACTTCCTCAAAAAAAAAAAAAAAAAAAAAAAACCTGGAACAGTTTTTTGTTCAATTCACACATGTTTGAGTAACTTTATTATTAGTCTGTCTACATCTCAAAAGCTCAAAAACGCTCTGATCCAACTTGTGATGTCACGAAGCGGTAATCTTCAAGTGAACAGCTTTTATTTTTTAGTAGAGATCGGCAATTCCAGGGTTGAAATCCAAATCCGAATGATTCTAGTGAAGCTGTGTGGAGTTTAAAAACACTGTGAAGCACTTTATGTATCACCGCATGATGTCACAAGGTGGAACAGACCGTTTTTTGTGGGGTTTTTTTGTGGGTTTGTGAGTTAAAAATGTGTAAAAGAAACAAAACACAACTCCAGGTCTGTTTGTGATGAGCAAATAATATGAACTCTTTCATTTTAACGCCAATATACTTGATTTTTTTTTTATTTAAATGTTTTATTTTCAGAACAACGTTGAGTATTTGGAGAATCTTCCGTCTCTTTCTCTCGTGTTTTTGTTTGTTTAGTGATAAAAGTGTGGATCTGTTCTGAGCTTTGTCGAAGGAATGAGGGGAGAGACAGAATGAAAGAATCTGATGTTATGCAAATGCGCTGCCCTCTTCTCCTCTCTCTTCTCCCTACAACTCTTCCCTCTCTCTCTCTTCTCTCCTCTTTCCATCTTTATATCCCCCTTTCTCTATTCTCTCTCTAGTCTCTCTCCCTCTCTCTCTATCTTCTCCTTCCCCCTCTCTCTTTCTTTATATCCCCCATTCTCTCCCTCTCACTATTCTCCCTCTCTCTCTTTATACCCCTCTCTCTTCTTCTCTCTCTCCGCCTCCCACTTCCTTCTCACTTACTTCTTCCTTCCCCTCTCTCCCCTCTCTCTTTTTCTTTATACCCCCTCTCTTTTCCCTCCCTCTCTCGCTCTTCCTCACCCCTCCGTCTTCCTCTCCCTCTCTCTCTTTTTTCCCTCACCCTCTAGCTTTGCTTTTTCTTCCTCCCTCTCTCCCTCCCACCCCCCTTCTTCCCCTCTCACCCTTTCTTCTCTCTCCTCTGTCCCTTTATATCCCCTCTCTCTCTTTCCTCTCTCCATTCACGCCCCCTTCTCTCTTTCTCTCTCTCCTCTCTCCCTCCTACCCTCTCACACACCCTCTTCCTCTCTCTCCTCTCCCTCCCTCTCTCTATGCTCTTTCTCCCTCATATCTCCCCTCTCTCTCCTCTCTCCCTCCCTCCCTCGCTCTTACTCATCCCCCCATCTTCCTCTCCGACTCTCTCTCTTTCCTCTCTCACTCTAGCTTTGCTCTTTCTTCCTCCCTCTCTCACCCTTTCTTCTCTCTCCTCTGTCCTTCTTTATACCCCCTCTCTCTCACTCTCTTTTCCCTCTCTTCCATCCTTCTTCTCTCTCACTCTCTACTCTCTCTTTCCTCTCCGTCCTCTCTCCAATCATACACGCCTTCTCTCTTTCTCTCTCTCCTCTCTCCCTCCTACCCTCTCACACACCCCCTTCCTCCCTCTCCTTCTCTACATCTCTTCCTCCCTCTCTCTATGCTCTCTCTCCTCTCTCCATCTTTACACCCTCCTCTCTCTCCCATCCCCCTCTCTCCTCTCTCCTTCTTTAAACCCACCTCTCTCTAATTCCCCCTCTCCCTCCCACCTCCCTCTCTCTCCTCTCACTCTCTTTTCTCTCCCTCTTTATACCTTCCTCTCTCCCTCTCTCTCTCTCCAATCTCTCCTCTCTTCTCTCTTCTCTCTCTCTCCCTCTCCACTCTCTCTTTCTATCTCTCTCTCCCACCATCCCTTCTCTCTCTCTCACGCTCTCTACTCCCTCTCCTCTCGTCTCTCTCTCTCTCTCGTCACACCCTCTTCTCTCTCCCTCTTTATACCCCCCTCTCTCTTTCTCTTTCCCTCTCTCTCTCCACTCTCTCCCCCCTTCTCTCTCTTGCACACTTTCTATTCTCTCTCTGCTCCTATCTCCTCTCTCCCTCCCCCGTCCTCTTTCTC
>NW_026571095.1:34795014-34827514 GCF_026225935.1 Boleophthalmus pectinirostris | reverse complement strand
TGGGACTAAACCATGACTAAACCAGGTAATAGACCAGGACTAAACCAGGACTAGATGTACTTGAACATATGACAGGTATTTTGATAGTTTTACAAAACTGGGACATGATAACACAGCTGAACTTTTACCAGGACTAAACAAATACTAAACCCAGACTAAACCAGACCTAGAAGTACTGAGTGTAAACAATAAACTAAAAACCAAACAAGCTCATACTAAAAATGGGACTTCATTTAACTTCCTTTGCACTTTATCCTGTTAAAAACACAAATTCAAAAGTAGAATCATCTTAATTATCTGCTTGTTTTCCCTAGAAAGTTCCACATTATGGCATTAAAGAAAACATATTGTGCTTCTGTGTGTGAAATAGTTATAATTTATGACACCCGTGGATCATTCTTTTATAATTTGGACATTTTAATTCGCAATATTGATCTAAAACGACTTAATAAAAGAAACAAACACGCCGATTTCCGCGTTACAAAAGTGTGGTGTCGATCTTGCATTTTTTCAATTGAAGTAACTTGAAAAACACGTGCGACAATAAAAAGAAAGACGGTTACAAAACATTTTACTATCAAACCACAAGGGAACCACAAACCACCACGACTTGAGGCTCCTGTGAATCAAACAATGTGACTGAGAGAAACAAAACAAAGAGACAAAACTGTGATAATCTAAATGAGTACTTTTGTTTCTGAAATTAAAACAAATATTATTTGAAAATACAAGAGTAGACGATGATATGAATGGCTCAAAAGAGATTTACAGAGAAAGAGAACGTGAAGTTAGTTGATTTGAGATGCAGTTTTGCGTATTAAAGTCATTATATCTCTCCTAAGGGTTAATTAATCACAAATATTCTTGTTAAAATATTGTTTTATCATTTTATGACAATGCATATTAATCTATCATGCCAAGTAGTAGTAGCAGAGGTAGTAGTAGTAGTAGTAGTAGTGGTAGCAGTACAAGTAGTAGTAATAGTAGTAAAAGTAGTAGCAGTAGCCGGGGTAGTAGTAGTACCAGTAGCAGTAGCTGTAGCAGTAGCAGTAGCTGTAGTAGTAGCTGTAGTAGTAGTAGCAGTAGCTGTAGTAGTAGCTGTAGTAGTAGTAGTAGTAGCTGTAGAAATAGTAGTAGTAGTCGCGACTAAAGCAGGTACTAGATCAGGACTAAACCAGGTACTATAAAGTACTAGACCAGGACTAAACCAGGTACTAGACTGGGACTAAAACAGGTACTAGACCTGGACTAAACCAGGTACTATAAAGTACTAGACCAGGACTAACCAGATACCAGACCAGGACTAAACCAGGTACTATAAAGTACTAGACCAGGACTAAACCACGTACTAGACCAGGACTAAACCAGGTACTAGACCAGGACTAAACCAGGTACTATAAGGTACTAGACCAGGACTAACCCAGGTACTGTAAGGTACTAGACCAGGACTAAATCAGATACTACAAGGTACTAGACCAAGACTAAACCAGGTTCTAGACCTGGACTAAACCAGGTACTATAAAGTACTAGACCAGGACTAACCAGATACCAGACCAGGACTAAAACCAGGTACTAGTACTAGACCAGGACTAAAAGTACTAGACCAGGACTAAACCAGGTACTAGACCAGGACTAAACCAGGTACTATAAGGTACTAGACCAGGACTAACCCAGGTACTGTAAGGTACTAGACCAGGACTAAATCAGATACTACAAGGTACTAGACCAAGACTAAACCAGGTTCTAGACCTGGACTAAACCAGGTACTAGACCGGGACTAAAGCAGAACCAGTGTGCACTAGTAGTACTAGTTGTAGTAGCAGTAGTAGTGGCAATAGAAGTAGCAGTAGTAGTAGTAGTAGTAGTAGCAGCACTAATAGTAAAAATAGAAGTAGTAGTAGTAGCAGTAGAAATAGCAGTAGTAGTAGTAGTAATAGTTGTAGCAATTGTAATAGCAGGGTCCGTAGTAGTAGCAGCAGCAGTAGCAGTAGAAGTAGTAGCAGTAGAAGTACCTGTAGTAGCAGTAGAAGTAGCAGTAGTAGTAGTAGTAGTAGTAGTAGTAATAGCAGTAGAAATACCTGTAGTAGCAGTAGTATATATTTAGTACATGTTTATTATTTTTCCTTTGTATTTTTGCAATAAATCACCAAAGCAAATTCTCGGATTGTGAAACTCTGTTCTGAACATTCTGAGTAATTCTGGTTCAGTGTTAAAAATAATATTTATTCGAGTCGTTATTGCCCACAGCTCTTTGCCATGAAGAGAACACAGAGTTTGTTATTTAAAAAAAACATCTTCTGAACCGCGTCAGTCTGGGTCAGTCCGTCCCTAAGCCAGAGCCGGGGCGAGGGCCGGGGCGAGGGCCGGGGCGAGGGCCGGGGCGAGGGCCGGGGCGAGGGCCGGGGCGAGGGCCGGGGCGAGGTGTGTTTATCCTGCTGATGCTAAAGGCTAATGCTAAGGGATAATGCTAAAGGCTAATGCTAATGCGAAAGGCTAATGCTAATGCTAATGCGAAAGCTAATGCTAAATGCTAATGCTAAATGCTAATGCGAAAGCTAATGCTAATGCAATGCTAATGCGAATGCTAATGCTAAAGGCTAATGCTAAATGCTAATGCGAAAGGATAAATGCTAATGCGAAGCTAATGCTAAATGCTAATGCTAAATGCTAATGCTAAAGGCTAAATGCTAATGCGAAAGGCTAAATGCTACTGCTAAATGCTAATGCTAACTCCACAGCACATTCCACGTGTTTACAAACTCCAGGGTTTAGTTTACCTCCCACAAACACGAGCGCTCACAGACAGGGCGACGGGGCAAACTGAGACGTCTGGAGAGAAACTGGGGCATTTAAATTGTAAAACTTAATCAAATATGTTGTAAAAAGAGGAATTTTTTATTGAGGTTTTGAACTATTTCAACCAAACAGTCTATAACAGTGTTTCAGTTGTGATTTATATTTGTACCAAATGTAAACAAAGACGAAACTAAGACTGCACCGGGTCTAAACCAGGACTATAGGCCAGGACCAAACTAGGACTGAACCAGGACCAAACTAGGACTGAACCAGGTCTGAACCAGGACTATAGACCAGGACCAAACTAGGACTGAACCAGAACTACAGACCAGGACCAAACTAGGACTGAACCAGTCTGAACCAGGACTATAGACAGGACCAAACTAGGACTGAACCAGAACAGAACTACAGACCAGGACCAAACTAGGACTGAACCAGGTCTGAACCAGGACTATAGACCAGGACCAAACTAGGACTGAACCAGAACTACAGACCAGGACCAAACTAGGACTGAACCCAGTCTGAACCAGGACTATAGACCAGGACCAAACTAGGACTGAACCAGGACCAAACTAGGACTGAACCAGGTCTGAACCAGGATTATAGACCAGGACCAAACTAGGACTGAACCAGGACCAAACTAGGACTGAACCAGGTCTGAACCAGGACTATAGACCAGGACCAAACTAGGACTGAACCAGAAATATAGACCAGGACCAAACTAGGACTGAACCAGAACTATAGACCAGGACCAAAACTAGGACTGAACCAGAACTATAGACCAGGACCAAAACTAGGACTGTACCAGGTCTGAACCAGGGCTATAGACCAGGACCAATCTAGGACTGAACCAGGTCTTAACCAGGACTAAACCAGGTCCAAACTAGGTCTGAACTAGGTCTGAACCAGGACTATAGACCAGGACCAAACTAGGACTGAACCAGCACTGTCACTGTACTAGGAATGAATCAGGTCTAAACCGGGACTAGACCAGGACTAAACTAGGAATGAACCAGAACTAAACCAAGACTAAATTAGGACTGAACCAGGTTGAAAAACTAAACCAAGCAGGACTAAACCAGGATTGTACTAGGAATAAACCAGGTCTAAACCAGGACTAAACCAGGTTTAAATCTATGACTAAACCAGGACTAAAGTAGGACTCAGTCAGGTCTAAAGCAGGACTAAACCAAAACTAAACATAACCAGATCCAAACCAAGACTAAATCAAGACTAAACTACAACTGGACCAGGTCTAAAACAGGACTAAATCAAACAAAACAAGGACTAAACCAGGAGACAAACTATATTTTCGATTAAAGAGCATTACTTATCACAAATAGTTTTTTATTTTTGACAATTTGATTTAATGTCTTAGTTATAAAAGGACTAGAATAATCAAAATACGCTTATAATTATTTTAATAGTTCACTAATAGTCACAATTATTCCGATTAATCCTTTTGGACACAACCTGGACATTTTTTGGATCCTTTTCTTTTTCCTACAGGTGCTGACACTGTAGCGTCTGCCCAAAACCTCATTGTTCCAGGTGCCATTTTGAGGACCTGCCCGCCCCCTTCGCTCCCTCTTCAGTCACAGACAACGGAGCGAGAGTCCGAGCCCTGACAGATATTTATAGCCCTGCACAGAGGAGGAAAAAACGCTGACACTTAAAGACCGGAGCAGGACTCACCGGTGGACCACATGAGTCACAGTGCACCATTACACAGGACTTACGGTAAAACGGTAAACAAAGCCACAGAGGAGACCGGAGATCACCTGTGTGAGGTTATAAAGGTGCACTGTGGGACTTTTCGGTTCTTGTTGCTATGGAGATGTCATTGCTCTGCTTCAAATGTTCCACAATATGACATTAAACAGCTCTGCTTTACATTTGTTCAATTAGAGGTGGTTTTATAGCTCAAAAATTGTAGAGTACTAAACCAGAACTGAACCAGGTCTTAACCAGGACTAAACTAGGACTAAACCAGGTCTGAACCAGGACTAAAATACGACTGAACTAGGTCTTAACCAGGACTAAACTAGGACTAAACCAGGTCTCAACCAGGACTATAGACCAGGATTAAACTAGGACAGAACCAGGTCTCAACCAGGACTACACAAAGACTGAACCAGGTCTGAACCAGGACTACACAAAGACTGAATCAGGTCTGAACCAGGATTATACTAGGACTGAATCAAGTTTTAACCAGGACTATAAACCAGGACCAAACCAGGTCTTAACCAGGACTATAGACCAGGACCAAATGAGGACTGAATCAGGTCTGAACCGGGACTATAGACCAGGAACAACCTAGGACTGAACCAGGACTATAGACCAGGACCAAACTAGGACTGAACCAGGACTATAGACCAGGACCAAACTAGGACTGAACCAGGACTATAGACCAGGACCAAACTAGGACTGAACCAGGACTATAGACCAGGACCAACTAGGACTGAACCAGGACTATAGACCAGGACCAAACTAGGACTGAATCAGGTCTGAACCAGGATTATAGACCAGGACCAAACTAGGACTGAATCAGGTCTTAACCAGGACTACAGACCAGAACCAAACTAGGACTAAATCAGGTCTTAAACCAGGACTACAGACCAAGACTAAACTAGGACTGAACCAGGTTGAAAAATTAAACCAAGAATAAACTAGGAGTTAATCAGATCTAAACCAGGTCCGAACCAAGACTGTACTAAGAATGAACCAGGTCTAAACCAGGTCTAAACCAGGACTAAACCAGGACTAAACTAGAACTGAACCAGGTTGAAAAACTAAACCAAGAATAAACTAGGACTCAATCAGATCTAAACCAGGTCTAAACCAGGTCAAACCAAGACTAAACTAGGACTGAACCAGGTCTAAACCAGGACTACAGAGGACCAGGACCAATATGACTTTACATTTATCAATCACAGGTGGTTTTAAAGCGCAAAAATCCCAAGAAAAACAGACATTCTGACTGTGAGCGGGGTCGCCTCTCCACAGATCTGACCTGGAACTTGGTCTGGTTTGGTCTCCGTGGAGATAGAAAGGTTTAAAGCCACACTGTGAAACATTCCAGACAAAACAATAACATCTCCATGGAGAAAAACTTTTGAATCAATCGAGTTTATTATTATTTTATTTATTATTATTATTTTTTGTGAATAATCTTCGTGTGTTGTTGTAACTGTAGGTGGCGCTGTATTTTTTTAATATTTTTTATTATTATTTAATTTGGACCGTGAGGATTTATTTAGAGCACAGAGGAAGAGAAAGTGACGTAATGCAGCTTTAACTGTGAAGGAGTGACATCACACTGTCTCAGCAGGTTTAGAAAGAGAAAGGAAAGAGAAAGAGAGAGGGAAGAGACAGATGGAGAGAGGGAGGGGGGAAGGAAGGAGGGAAGGAGAGAGGACTAGAGAGAGAGTGAGAGTGAGAAAAGAGGCAGATGGAGAGAGAGGAAGAGCGAGAAAAAGAGGGAGGAAAGAGACAGATGGAGAGAGGGAGGAAGGAGGGAAAGTGGGACAGAAGGAGAGAGAAAGTGACGGAGGGAGAGAGGGAGAAATGAGAGGAGATGTGGAAGGTAAAGAGAAAGAGAGGGGACAGAAATAGAAATAGAAAAGATGAAGAGAGATGGAAAGAGTGAAGGAGAGGCAGAGAGAGAGAGAGGAGAGGTGGAAGATAAAGAGAGAAAGAGAAAGTAAGAAAGAAAGATGGAAAGACAGGGGAGAGCTGGAGGGAGAAAGAGAAGAGGAGATGAAGAAAGAGAGAAAGAGAGAGAGGAAACAGAAAGAGAGAAAGGAAAGAGAGAGTGAGAAAGAGCACAGGTGGAAGAGAGAAAGCAAAAGAGGGAGGGGAGAGAGAAAGAGAGAGGAAAAGAGAGAGAGAGGAAGAGAAGAAGAAAGAGAAATTAAAGAGAAAGAGGGAGGGGAGAGAGAAAGAGAGAGGAAAGAGACAGATGGAGATGGGGGGAGGGAGGAAAGAGGGAAGGAGAGAGGAAAAGAGAAAGAGAGAGAAGGAGGGAAAGAAAAAAAAAAAGACAGATGGAGAGAGGAAGCAAGGGAGGGAGAGAGAGAAGAGGGGAGATTGGAGGAAGAAATAGAGGAATGAAAGAGAAAGAGGAGGGAGAGTGGAAGAGAGAAAGAAAAGACAGATGAGAGAGAGGAAGAGAAAGAGGGAGGAAGAGACAAAGAAGGAGAAACTAAAGAGAAAGAGGAAGGGGAAGACACAGATGGAGAGAGAAAGAGAGAAAGGGGGAGGGGAGGAGGAAAGAGAGGAATGAAAGAGAAAGAGAGAGAGGGAGAGAGAGAAGGAGAAAGGGAGAGACAGAGAGAGAAAAGAGATATATGGAGGGAGAGAGAGGGAGGGAGGAAAGAGTAAAAGAGAGAGAGAGAGAAAAGAGACAGATGGAGAGAGGAAGCAGGAAAGAGAGAGAAAGAGGGGGAAGAGACAAAGAAGGAGAAACTAAAGAGGGAAGAGAAAGACGGAGGGGAAAGAGAGAGACAAGAAAGAAAGAAAAGAGATATAGGTAGGGAGGAGAGGAAAAGAGAGAGAGAGAGAAATAGACAGATGAAAGAAAGAGAAGAGAGAAGAGAAAGAGAAAGAAGAAGGAAGAGAGAAGAGGAAGGAAAGAGAAGGAGTGAAGAGAAAAAAGAGAAGAGAGAGAAGAGAAAGAAAAGAGAGAGGAAAGAAAGAAAGAAATATGGAGATAGATATAGGGAGGGAGGAGAGGAAAAGAGAGAGAGAGGAGCAGGGAGAGAGAGTATAGACAGATGGGGAGAGGATGCAAGAGAAAGAGAAAGGAGGAGGGAGGGAGGAAGAGATAGAGAAAGTGAGACAGAGAGAAAGAGAGAGAAAGGAAATAGTGGATGATAGAAAGAGAGCAAGACAGGAAAGTGGGAAGAAGAGATATAGAAAGAGAGAGAGGGAGGAGAGACACAGAGAGAAAGAGAGAGGATATAAACAGGAAGAGAGTGACAAAACGAGTAGAGAGAGAGAGTAAGAAAAGAGGGGGATGAGCAGGAGGAGGTAGAGGAGCATGTGCAGGAGTCTGTCATGCTTCATTATAAAGGTCTGATCCTGAGCAGTCGATTCGATGTCGTCTTAACCTCTGCTCCGGCTATTTATAACCCGCACCAGAGTCTGCGAGCGATACACGCCGGAAAAACAACAAAACACACACCTCGTGAAACTGTAATACAACTACGACACGACGGCCGAGCGTGCGCAGCGTCACCACGAGGCTTTTAAACCGCACATTTTACACCGTTTTCCGTGGATCCGCCGTCGTGTTCGTGCGTCGTAAACACACCACGAGTTCTGTTTTGTTTTGTTTCATTCACACACGTTTAACGCACAAATTCCGCGTATTTAGGCTTTTTTTTGTTAAGTTTTAAGTTCGTTTTTCAAATTGTAAACGCTCCTTGTGATGTGAGGATACAGGAAGGGCTCCACTGTGTTTTTAAAGTCCACGCACGTTCACTAGAATCATCTGGATTTCAGATCTGGAATTAGAGTAGCTAGTAGTAGTAGTAGTAGAAAGTAGTAGTAGAGTAGTAGTAGTAGTAGTAGTAGTAGCAGTAGTAGTAGTAGTAGTAGTAGTAGTAGTAGCAGTAGTAGTAGTAGTAGCAGTAGTAGTAGTAGTAGTAGTAGTAGCAGTAGTAGTAGTAGTAGTAGTAGTAGTAGTAGTAGTAGTAGTAGTAGTAGTAGTAGTAGTAGTAGTAGTAGTAGTAGTAGTAGTAGTAGTAGTAGTAGTAGTAGTAGTAGTAGCAGTAGTAGTAGTAGCAGTAGTAGTAGTAGCAGTAGTAGTAGTAGTAGTAGTAGTAGTAGTAGTAGTAGTAGTAGTAGCTAGTAGTAGTAGTAGCAGTAGTAGTAGCAGTAGTAGTAGTAGTAGTAGTAGTAGTAGTAGCAGTAGTAGCAGTAGTAGTAGTAGTAGTAGTAGAAGTAGTAGTAGTAGTAGTAGTAGCAGTAGTAGTAGTAGCAGTAGTAGCAGTAGTAGCAGTAGTAGCATAGTAGTAGTAGCGTAGTAGTAGTAGTAGTAGTAGTAGTAGCAGTAGTAGTAGTAGTAGTAGCAGTAGTAGTAGCAGTAGTAGTAGTAGTAGCAGTAGTAGTAGTAGTAGTAGCAGTAGTAGTAGCTAGTAGTAGTAGTAGTAGCAGTAGTAGTAGTAGTAGTAGTAGTAGTAGTAGTAGTAGTAGTAGTAGTAGTAGTAGTAGTAGTAGTAGTAGCAGTAGTAGTAGCAGTAGTAGTAGTAGCAGCTGTAGTAGTAGTAGCATTATTATTAGTAGTAGTAGTAGTAGTACCAGTAGTACTAGTAGTAGTAGCAGAAGTAGTAGCAGTAGTACTAGCAGTAGCAGTATCAGTATCAGTAGTAGTAGTAGTAGTAGTAGTAGCAGTAGTAGGACAGTAGTAGTAGTAGTAATAGTATTAATAGTAAAAGTTTCCTCACAGAAACCAATATTACGTTACATTAACAAACTCTTTTTAAGTCTTTTCATAAAAACTAAGCCATAATGAGGCACACAGTAGAAGTTTAAGTCATTTAAAAGTGCATTGTGTAACATTTCTGGTCACACAGTTTCCATGGATACGTAAATGTTCCACAGTGTGACTTTAAACAGCTCTACTTTACATTTATTCAATTACAGGTGAGTTTACAGCTCAAAAATACCTAGAAAAACCAAGATTCTGTAGCTTGTTCGGGTTTGATCTCCATGAAAATAGAAAGTTTTAATGCCGCACTGTGAAAGCAAGATCATCTCCGCCGGAAAAGTCCCACAGTGCCCCTTTAAAATCCTTATAATGTCCTATTCCGCACAGACCACAGTGACACACTCTTCTACCTGTGCCATTACTCACGGGTCTCTCTGGGGAGTTACAAATGATGCAGCTCGGGGGGATTTCTGATTCAATTACAACTGAAAGCCAGACAACAAAACTCAACTCTTAGCTGCAATTTTTATATTTAAAGCTTTACTATGGATTTTTACTTAACTACAAACTGAAACTATGAGCAGAAGTAATATCCATGTGTTTCAGAATGATAAGAAATGACCAAAGTTGCCATAATTATTAACAAACGTACAAATTTTGAATGGTAAAAAGTACTCAAAATGGCGCCTTGTTTGTTATTATACACGCAACCCAAATTTCGGACTTCCGGTCATCGCGCAATGCATGCTGGGAAGGATTTTCCGAAAAAGTGAGCATCAAATCTCCATGTTTGTTTTCCCAGTGGGATGCGTCTGTTGACAAAGTCGATCTTTTCAAGTCTTTTGAACCATATCACTTTTGTTTCTGGTTCTGATATTGTCATATTTTAGTTTTGGGATTCGGACATCGTAATTGTGTGGTTGTTGGATCCTAACAGCGGAAAACGACTCGAGAAATTTGTTTGCTAACTCCATAAATGCAAAAGTGAATCAGATGTGTGTGACTGTAAACCTCTGTTCAAACTGTTTCTCTTCCCAACGGAATTGAAAAATAGTGAAAGGTGAAGGCGATGGGCAGGATTGATTCACGGGAAGAACCAAAAATCATCCCGAGTTTGCGGCGAACATTTTGTATGTGGAGCGACGACAAAGCAAAATCCAGTTCGTTAATGGAGAGGAGCAGAAGACAAACAGACTGAGCTGCACTTTCTTGTTCTTGTGGTTTTACAGCAACATCACGTCTTGGTCTCTTTGCAGTGGAAGGTGTTTCTTGGTGAACAGTTGGTGCCTTTCGCTTTGGCGTTGACTTTTTAAATTCGTAACCAAGATTGAGCGACTGATCGGGGATTTTGCTTTTTTTAAAATGACGATATCAGAACCAGAAACAAAAGTGATATGGTTCTAAAAGACTTGAAAAGATCGACTTTGACAATAGACGCATCCCACTGGGAAAACAAACATGGAGGTTTGATGTTCACTTTTTCAGAGGATCCTTCCCAGTATGGATTGCGCGATGATCGGAAGTCTGAAATTTGGGATGCATGTATTTATCCCTATTAGGGCTGGTATCATTAAGAATATAATACGATACATACTAGGACTAAGTATCATTAAGGAGTTGCCGATACGACACAAACCTCGATACACAGGCCACGATACGATACATATCTCAATACAGTGCACTTTCGATTCGATATGATATATTTCAAATCAATTAGATACGGTTCAATAAAAAAATAAAGGCTAAATCATGGCTGTGATACTAAAAGGCTTTATTAAATTACTTCTTGTGCAAAGTTCATATGAAACACAAACATTTTAATCCTCAAAACAGTAAAAATGTCAAATGTGTCGCATAAATGAGTTTCCTTTCACTCCACAAGCAACAAAACTGTAGCTGTAACAAAATAATTTAGTAAAACACACCTAAAAATACTCTTGGTTAAATATCGATACAGCAGCCCACGATATCAATACTGTATCATCACATTAAACGATACGATATATCGATATTCCGATATTTTTGCACACCCCTAATACATACTTCGATACATAGGTCATGATACGATACATATCTCAACACAGTGCACTTTTGATTCAATACGATATATTTCAAAACGATTCAATACAGTGCGATAAAAATAAAGGTTAAATAATGTCTGTGATACTAAAAGTCTCTGTTAAATCACTTTTTGTGCACCATTTTGATCATCAAAACAGTGAAAACGTCAAATGTGTTGCATAAATTTGTTTCCTTCGTCTAAACAAACAACAAAACTGTAGCTGTAACAAAATAATTGAGTAAAATAAACCAAAAAATTACTCTTGGTGACAGATCGATACAGCTGGCCACGATATCAATACTGTATCATCGAATTAAATGATACAATACATAGATATTTTGATATATTTGCAAAGTCCTGATCTCTATATTTATGTAATAATACTAATTTTGATTTCAAAGAGGTACAGGAAGTGAAAACATGTGCCACTTTCAATGTAGCTACAGTACAGGAAAAAAGGTACTGTGTAGAGAAATGTGCTTAAAATAAAACTAGAATTGCAATATACTAAACTATACTAATATACCAAAACTATATAATCTTTTCCATGTCTTTTCTATCATAAAATAACGAGGTTCTATATTCAGGTCTTGAGCCCAGACCAAGTTCAGGTCAGATCTTGTGGTTTTATTTCTTTAGTAGAAAAGTGTAATTTGCACTATAACATTACTAGGCCTGTAACAATAATCAATAAATCAATTAATCGTACGATAACTTTTAACGAGCTCAGTAACTTTTTCGGTTGAGATAAATTCTACTTTGAATGCATGTTTGTTTCCCTCGTCTCTCGATGTGGGACACGTCTCAATGACCACATGCGTCAAATTCAGGCAAGAAGAAATGACTCAAACCTCGGCAGTCGACATACACCCAAACCCGAGCGATACAACTGGCCCCGCCCCCGGAAGAACCTGAAATCCACTGAAATCCCACAAAACACCGACACGACACCAGACAGGACAGACGCTCCCTCAAAGCGAAACAGGATCATACAGAGCGGGTTAATACGAACATTTAAGACCAAAATGACGAGGCTCACACAGAGAGAGGAGCCACAATATTCCAATGTAAATAAATAAAATAACTTTTAAGGGAAATTTTGTTACAGAGACTCAATAATCCATTTATTTACTGTTTTTTGGTTGAGTTTGGTTCAGCAATGGTTTAGTCCTTGGCTGTAAACCAGACTACATTAGGCTGTCCTTATGTGAACAAGTCTATTTTAATTAATTTAAGTTTTATTGTTTTAGGTTGTCTTGCAGTTCCTTCTTTGCATTTTTATTCCATGGTCATTACATTAGCTGAAAATGGTCTCAAAATGTCAATATTATCGTTTACCGCAAAAAATTCGTGGTCAGTTAATTGTCCAGCAAAATCTGTTATCGTCACAGGCCTAAACGTAAAGTAAAATGAACTCTTGCAAAAGTACATATGTAAATTTGACCCTTACAAAGAGTATTTTTTTTACTCTGTGTAGTGTTATATGTGTTATTAAAATCACTCTAGTAAGTGTCATTATTAGCACTGCAACAGAGTAAACATGAACACTACTTTCTCTGAGTAGAGTAAATAATTTGAGAGTAAAATTCAGAAAACACTACAAAGTTTACAAAGCTTACTCCTTAAGTGTACATTTGACACTGAATATTCTTACTCTGAAGCTAGACTAAATTATACTGTGTTCAGATAAGGACCATTTACACTCGGAAATACTGTGAAATTTTACTCTTTAAGTGTTAATTTGACACTTGGACATTTACTCTGTATTCCTGAGCGATAAACCCACCGGTAATGGAGATCTGTTTAATGTCACACAACGCAACGGAAAGTTACACAACGCACTTTTTAGGACATTTGTACGATATTTTTGTTCTGTTTTGTTTTGAAAGTGGTAGTAATTATCTAAAATCAAAATAGTGACGCTAAATTAGTGAAAATTACTCGAGAAATTATGAGAATAAGTCATTTTATTTCCCATGTTTGACCTTAAAGATGCATTGCGTAACTTTTCTGATGTAGGGTCCGTCGAATGCTTTTCTTTAAGGAGATGTTGTTGCTTTGTCTGGAATGTTTCGCAGTGTGGCTTTAAACCTTTCTGTTGTCATGGAGACCAAACTGGGCCATGTTACAGGTCAGATCTGTGGAGAGGCGACGCCGCTCACAGTCAGAACGCCTTTGTTTTTGTTTTTTGAGGTATTTTTTGAGCTATAAAACCATCTGTAATTGATCGAATGTAAGGCAGATCTGTTTAATGTCACACTGTTAATGTTACACAGTACGGTATTAAACTTATCTATCTTCATTGAGCCCAAACTGGACCAAGTTACAGGTCAGATCTGTGGAGAGGCGACGCTGCTCAGAGTCAGAACGCCTTTGTTTTTGTTTTTTGAGGTATTTTTGAGCTGTAAAACCACTTGTGATTGAATAAATGTTAAGTAGAACTGTTTAATGTCACACTGTGGATGTTACACAGTATGGCATTAAACCTCTCTATCTTCATGGAAGACCAAACCGGACCAAGTTACAGGTCAGATCTGTGGAGAGGCGACGCCGCTCACAGTCAGAAGAATGCCTTTGTTTTTGTTTTTTGAGGTATTTTTTGAGCTATAAAACCACCTGTAATTGAATAAATAACAATAACACATCCATAGAAACAACGACAAGCAGGTGACGGACTCGCAACCGAAAAGTTACACAGTGCAGCTTTAACGACACAGATACGATTTTGTTTGTTCATTGTAACAATCAACTCATTGTTTTTATTGATAATAGATTCTGTTTAACTGAACAGAAAACAAGTACTATTTAAAATAATGTGGCAAAAGCAATAAACAATCCAAAACTAAATATTAAACCTTCTGAATGAGGAAAAGTACTCAAAATGGCGCCTATATAAACAGACACTGAAGTGAAATAACACCTGGTGCAGACGTCATATGCTTTGTCACTGCTGCATGTTTGAAAATGTGTTTTGCAGGAGGTGCACTACGTATGTTGTGTAACTTTTAGTTTGGGGGTCCGTCACCTTCTCGTTTCTATGGATACGTCACTGCTCGGCTTAGAATGTTCCACAGTGTAACATTAAACAGCTCGACTTTACATTTATTCAGATTTAAATATTATTAAAGGTGGTTTTACAGCTCAAAACTACCTAGAAAAACAAAAACAAAGGCGTTCTGACTGTGAGCGGCGTCGCCTCTCCACAGATCTGACCTGTAACATGGCCCAGTTTGGTCTCCATGACAACAGAAAGGTTTAAAGCCACACTGCGAAACATTCCAGACAAAGCAACAACATATCCTTGAAGAAAAGCATTCGACGGACCCTCCACCAGAAAAGTTACACAATGCATCTTTAAGGTCAAACATGGGAAATAAAATGACTTATTCTCATAATTTCTCAAGTAATTTTCACAAATTTAGCATCACTATTTTGATTTTAGATAATTACTACCACTTTCAAAACAAAACAGAAAAAAGTATCATACACATGTCCTAAAAAGTGCGTTGTGTAACTTTTCTCCATGGATACGCTTGTCCGAAATGTTCCACAGTGTGGCATTAAACCTTTCTATCTTCACGGAGACCAAAACAGACCAAGTTACAGGTCAGATCTGTGGCGAGGCGACCCCGCTCACAGTCAGAATGCCTTTGTTTTTGTTTGTTTTTTTAAGTATTTTTGAGCTGTAAAACCACCTGTGATTGAATAAATGTAAAGTAGATCTGCTTAATGTCACACTGCGGAACATTCCAGGCAGAGCGATGACGTATCCATAGAAACAAGACGGTGACGGACCTCCAATGGAAAAGTTACAAAGTGTTCCTTTAAAATAAATACATAATTCTAATAAAATTTTATTTGTATTACTTAATTTAGAAGGTTGAGAGTGAGAATATAATTTCAATTTTTCATATGTTCATCTAGAAATTTGACAATAAACTTTTTGAATTTGAATTAGTGCTACTCGATTATGGAAAAAAAAAAATATTATCATGATTATTTTGGTCAATGCTGAAATCATGATTATTCAAACGATTATTTTTTTGTTACACGATGCATTTATTCAGCATTTTGTTATTGATAATTTACACAAAACTTTCAAACTCAAAATAAATATAGGCTACAAATATGAACCTTAGAGCAGTTTTGCAATTTATAAAACTGAATAAAATCTACTTTGCACATGAAATAAGGCATAGAAAAACATAAATGTATCCAAAATAAACTACACATCCAGCTGTTCTACAATAAATATACTTATTTATATTAAAAAATCCAAAAATAAACTTAATTTCGACTCGATTATATGAGTTTGGAGATCGTTTGACACACAAATCCAAATGAAATTCAATTAATTGCACAGCTTTACTTTGAATAATATACTACTAGTTTCTTATATGTTACTTATATGAATAAATGAGGAAGTCTTTGACAGTTTTGAGACAGAAATCTGCATATTACTACTTACTTAGTCCAATTTAATCCACTTTATCTACAAATTTAATAGATAAAAACGTAATAAATAAAACAATGGAGAGGATGAACTAAAGATGGAAGATAATGTTACAGTCAAAGTTGATTTTCTGAGCTTTATTTATTTGCATTCTCGCCAAAATAACCTTTGAGTGAGTCTGAAACGAATGATGCACTGAGGATCGAGCGTGAATCACAACACCTGCCTGTGCCATCTTGGTTTGCACGCCCCACTGCTCGGCTCGGGATGCTACCCACCGCTTTGCACCGCAAACTTTCACCTGAAACCTGCCCAAAACCTGCACGAACCTCGCCCGGCCCTGCTCCTCGCGCGCGCCGTGTCTAAATCCGCCCCAAAAAATGTACCTTTATAGGCGTTGCATCACCTTGCGTGTACCTGGAGGATGTCTGGTCCGCGCGAGCCCCAGCCAGCAGCCCCGCCTCCACTGCAGCAGCCCTGGTCCTGAGCCTACTGACCGCCATTCTCCTTCCGCTCGGAGCAAATTGTGTAACAAATTAGCGCAACACAATAGAGGCAATGCAAAAGGGAGAACGCGCGCAAAAACGCAAAAAAATTTATAAAAATAACTAAAAATCCCGCGTGTTTGGCTCGTTTTTACGCACACGTTCATGGAAAGAAATGACACCCAAACGAGCTTAAGGGTGAGGAGCACATGAAAGAATATGAAAGCATGCTTCATAATCCCGCGAGAGTGACCAAAGCGAGCATCCTCCCCCCCGTCTCACTTGCTAAACGCTACCACTAAATCATCATCATCGCGTTAGCCTACCTGCACAAGTGGACATTTGCAGGGCGATTCTGTGCGCGTTCTCCGCCTTGGGTTCGGGGTAAACGATCGCCGTCAGCCAACCGAGGCGTCCCGTAAGCTCCACGCAGCGTCAGGTGTGAGCTATCCCCCGTCGTATTCCCGTTATCCGCGGTCAGGTAAACATGATGATGGGGAGAGAGAGGGAGGAGGAGGAGGAGGAGAGCCGTGGCACAGGCACACACACACACGGGCGGGACGCGCGCACAGGCAGCGTGGTGGCGTCAGCGGCGAGGAAAAGTACAAGAAAATAAAAGGATCGAGGTGCAGCTTCTCCTCCCAGGCTCTCGCACACACGCTCGCGTAACGGAGCCCCCCGAACACAAATGGAGCCTCGGCGCATTTATTATAGAAGCACTTTTTGATTGGCCAATGTGACCCGTGTGAGCGCGCAGGGACAGGTGGTACGCGGCCAATGGGAAGCACGGATTTGGAGCAAGAAAAGTAATGCACAAATTGTTTAAAATGCGACCTGTGCTATTTTTACCACTCTAATATATCAAAAACGTAAGAATACATCTTTAAATATAAGTTATAATTGTGTTAAAGCTAATTTAAGAAGCTATAAAGATGGGGTAACAACAAAAAGTCAAGTAGCAGCATCCAAACATTACGTATTTTAACACGTTACGCACGACAAAACGCAACCTGTGCAATTTTTACCACTCTAATATATCAAAAACGTAAATATACATCTTTAAATATGAGTTATAATTGTGTAAAAGCTAATTTAAGAAGCTATAAAGATGTGATAACAACAAAAAGTCAAGTAGCAGCATCCAAACATTACGTATTTTAACACGTTACGCACGACAAAACGCAATTTATGCTATTTTTATTGCTCTGATATATCAAAAACATACATACAAAGGCTTTAATAGAAATTATAACTGTGTAAAAACTCATTTAAGAAGCTATAAAGAAGGGATAACAACAAAGCTACATCCAAACATTACATGTTACGCACCGTAAAACGTGACATTTGCTATTTTTACTACTTTAATATGTCAAAAACACAAATATACATCTTTAAATATAAGTTATAACTGTGTAAAAACTAACTTAAGCTATAAAGATGGGATAACACCAGAAAGCAAACAAGCAGCATCCAAACATTACGTATTCAACGTGTTACGCACGATAAAACGTGACATGTGCTAGTTTTACTACTCTAATATATCACAAACATACATATAAAGTCTTGAATATAAATTATAATTGTGTAAAAACTCATTTAAGAAGCTATAAAGACGGGAAAACAACAAAAAGATAAGTAGCAGCATCCAAACATTACGTATTCAACATGTTACGCACGACAGATGGCGCTTTCAATCACTTTAAAAGGCAAAAAAAATACACTTCCACTCTCAAATAATTAAGTTTTGCGGTTACATAACTCAGAAAATTTGCATTTAGCAGCGTAATCACGTGATAAAATAAGTAAATCAAAACAAAAAAACACGTGAGAAGCAACTGTACCCGAACTATTTTAGTCACGCTTGCGACAGGTGGCTGCTAATTAGCTAAAAATGCTAAAAACAATTAAAGATTCGTGTTTAGATCAATTATAAGGGGTTAAAGCTCGGTGAAGGAGTTCATTGTGCATTATTACAACTTTAATACGTGATCAAATGTGAAAATTAGAGGTAAAGGTGTAAAGTATTTTGCAAAATAGCGTGCAAAAAGGTTTAAACTAGCAGTCAAAGTGAAGAATTTGCATGGAAAAAGCTTTATTTTGGTGCGTTCTGTTCTTCTGTTCCTAGCTTGTGCAGAGACACATGTGGTTGTGCAGTTGTAGCATGGGGAGGGGTGAACAGCGATCAGATAAAATAAACATCCTGGACGTCCTCTGCCATCATCACCGGGACCCAGACCGAAGCGAAAGCCCGTGTCAAAGTGTGCCAAACACGGCCATCTCGCACCGAACCACCGCGACAACCGGGGGCGCCGAGCCGTGAACCAAACCCGGGGGAAGAAGCACCTAAAGCGGTCACAAAGCTCTCCACATGGCCGTACGCGCCGTGGACGTCCCGGAGAGTGCTAAAGAAAGACTAAAGCAGGACTAAAAACCAGAGCTGAACCAGGACTGAGGACTGAATCAAGTCTGAACCAGAAGCACTGAACCAGGTCTGACAAAACAGGACTAAACCAGGTGTAAACACGTAATAAACCAGGTCAAAACCGTGCCATAAACTAGGTCTAAACTAAGGCTATATCGAGTCCAGATCAAGGCTAAACCAGGTCTAAACTAGGACTTTTTTTTTTTTTTTGAAGGGACCACAATATATCAACAATTCTGCGTTCGCACGGCCCTGGCTTTGCAACCTCGCCCAGAAATTCTGCCTCACAACTCCACCAAACTGCGAGCCACGCTGTTTATATCCGAAAAGGCACCTCCGACCTGCACGCAAAGTGTGCAAAAAGTGCGTAAAATCACACCGAAATGGACTTGAAAGTGATTAAAAGTTGGGAAAAGTGCGCAGCGCCCGTGCCCCCCGTGAATATTCCAGCGCTCGTATAACGGTGCCAGGTATAACGGTACAACCCTAGGATAGAAAGCCCCGCGATAGTACGTCCAAACTCGGTCAAAACAGCTCCAAGTCGGTGCCTTCTCTGCGTCCGAACGCGGGGTGCACGGGGGGATCGCGGTGCCAGCTCCCCCGGATCGGTGTCGGGCGCACGGCGGGGGTTCGGCGCTCGTACTCACCGCTGCTTCGCTTTGGGTTCGCCTGCTTTCTGCGCTTACACCTGGGGCCATCCGCCATGATCCTGGTCGCTCTCTGGGTCTGACTCGCTCGCTACAGCCGCCTCCCTCCCTCCCTCCCTCCTCGGATACTCACCCCTGGCTCTCCCCCCCGTCCTCTCTTACCCCCCTCCTTCCTCCAGCTCTCTCCTCCTCACCCTCACCCCCCCCGCTCCTATCCGCTTTACGACATCATCACCTAACCCCCCCTCCCCGCCCTTTACCGTGCACAAGAAATGCCTCTGATTAATACATTTCAATCATTTGTGGCTTTATTTTACGATTAATCTGCAAAGCAATCGAACAAACGCGCAGTATACATGCTTAAACACTCTCTTTCTTGTTAATAAATATTTGTTTTTTTAAGAATACCACTAAATAACGCAAAAAAAATGCTGAAAAATCCATGTAAATATGATTTAATAGCGCACACGTGCTTTAAGCCTACAGTTTAGTTCTTAATTAAAAACACATTCACAATATTTTATCTATTTCCACTGTAACATAAACCTTAACTGAGCAATAATTAATATTTTTTCGCCTTTTCAAAACGTCTAAATAAGTAAAAATAAAGAAATACTCAATGCGGGGAGGAGGGGGAGCAGCTGGTTTTACGACGCGCTCGAGCATTTTACGGCACCACCTCCACAGCAGCACCTCAGCACGTGGCCCCTCCTCCAGGGCACCACGTGGGCGTGTTCCTCGCCCGTCCATAACATCACCGGATTTCACTCTTTTGCAAACAGGAGTGCGTAAATATTCACGAATCGCGCGTTTTTCGGTGAGAAGACGCGACTTTTACGCACGTCTGTCCGGTTTGTGAGTGAAAACGTCGAGGCTTTTACCTGTTATTTTTTATTTTTTTCCTCTCGTGGTTTTGAGCTGAAGGAGGAGCGAAGGAAACCGCGCCACGTGACCTGAAACAGCTCTGGGCAGTGGGACATTTATTAAGCAGCTAATATTTTACAGTTAAACTAATCAAATGTGGCACAGTTTTAATTTGGGTGACCAGATTTTCAAAATAAAATAAAAAAAATGATGGGTTGTGATAGTTCAGTGAAAATAAAATTGAGTCATGAGTCAGTATAGTTAAATTTTGGTCATTTATTAGCAGCTTTTCTGTATTTTACCTAAACAAATGTCAATATTTGTCTCTCTTTACTGTTGGCAGGTGTCAAACTGGTCAAAAATTGGGACATTTGTGACATTTCTTGTATAACAATGAGCCAAGTCACTGTTTTTTGGATAAATCTGCTGGGACAAGGGACCTGAAACAGCTCTGGCCAGTGGGATATTTAGTAAGCATATCATATTTTACAGTTAAACTAATCAAATGAGGTACTTTCAAGAATTATATATAACCAGTTTTCCTTAAAATGACCAGATTTTCAAAATAAAATGAAAAAATTATGGGTTGTGATAGATTGGTGATAATGTAATTGAGTATAGTTGCATTTTCTTTGTGTTTTGGTCATTTTTAAGCAGGTTTTATGTATTTTGCCTCAACAATTGTCAATATATGGCTCTCTTTACTGTTGGCAGATGTCAAATTGGTCAAAAATCTGGACATTTGGAACATTTCTTGTATAAAAAAAAATGAGACAAATCGCTTTTTTTGGATAAATCTGCTGGGACAGGGGATTTGACACAGCTCTGGGCAGTGGGACATTTATTAAGCAGCTAATATTTTACATTTAAACTAATAAAATGGGGCACAGTTTTCATTTGGGTGACCAGATTTTCAAAATAAAATGAAAAAATGATGGGTTGTGATAGTTCAGTGAAAATAAAATTAAGTCATGAGTCAGTATAGTCACATTTTCTTTATGTTTTGGTCATTTTTACAGTATTTTACCTAAACAAATGTCAATATATGCCTCTCTTTACTGTTGGCAGGTGTCAAATTGGTCAAAAATCGGGACATTTGGGACATTTCTTGTATAAAAAAATGAGACAAATCACTGCTTTTTGGATAAATCCACTGGGACAGGTGACATACAGAAAACCACACCGCGTGACCTGAAACAGCTCTGAGCAGTGGTACATTTATTAAGCATCTAATATTTCACAGTTAAACTAATCAAATGTGGTACTTTTGGTTAGAATTATGAACTAGTTTTCAATTGAAGTGACCAGATTTTCAAAATAAAATAAAAAAATGATGGTTGTGATGGTTTGGTGATAATAAAATTGAGTATAGTTGCATTTTCTTTGTGTTTTGATCATTTTTAAGCAGCTTTTCTGTATTTTACCTAAACAAATGTCAATATATGGCTCTCTTTACTGTTGGCAGGTGTCAAATAGGTCAAAAATAGAGACATTTGGGACATTTCTTGTATAAAAAATGAGACAAATCACTGTTTTTTGGATAAATCTGCTGGGACAGAGGACACAGACTCAAACCTGGGACTGTCCCGGGTCAATGGGGACATCTGGTTTTCATTCATGTATTGATATAAGTCAGTACAATGTCCAAATAAATGAGTTAATTAATGGGAAATTTAGAGATTCCAGTTTTTAAGTAGGCGGTTTAAAGTGAAAATGTTATTCACTCTTTAAAATAGCCTTTCACATCTATAATTAGCACGTTAGTCAGTGTTTACATTTATTGATTAATGCCTCCTATGCAATTTTAGGCTACAGGTATTATTAAAGGCAATATTATAAGTAAAAGTTTGTCTAGTTTATATTCGCAGTATAATTTCCTCCACAAATAACAAAATTTCCTGTTTTATTTTGCATAAAAACTGTTAATTCTGTAGTTTAGTTCTGTAAAAACATGTTCTGAAATGTTCCCGTGTGTCAGATGCCCTCCCTGTGTCTAATTCAGGTACATTATTCAATTATTATTGTAATGTTTATTAATGAAAACTGCCCCACTGAAAAATAAATAAATAAAACTACCACTACATGACGTCACAAGGTGGAACTGAGCATTTTGAGCTTTGGAGATGTAGACAGATTCGTGTATCATTCGTTCATTTTGTTTTCAAAATAAAAGCAAAATTAAGAAAATGAAAAAAACAACTCTTTTCTTCATTATTTATCTCCAAAACCAAAGTGAAAAAAAAAACAATTTTTTTTTTTCAGTTTTCGATTTTTTGTTTAAATGAAAAATGGAAAAAACATTTACGTGACTTAAAGTGCAATGCTGGACTGAACCAGGGCTGAACCAGGTCTAAACCAGGACCAAATCAGAACCAAATCAGAACCAAACCAGGACTAAACCAGGATTGAACCAGGACTGAACCAGGTTTAAACCAGGACTAAACCAGTCTCAGTCCTGCTCTGGTCCCGGTTTCAGTTCTGGTCTCAGTTCTGGTCTGGTCCCAGTCTCAGTCCTTGGTGTGGTCCCAGTCTCAGTCCTGGTCTCTATCTTGGTCTGGTCCTGGTCTCAATTCTGGCCTCAGTCCTGATCATCTGACAGTCTACGTGGGCAAACCTTCGGGCCGTCCCAACACTCACTTTAGTCCTGTTTTAGTCCTGTTTTAGTCCTGGTTCAGTCCAGCATCACAGTTTAAGTCACATAAACGGGAAACAGTCATTATCCATTTTTTCCATTTTCCATTTAAACACAAAATCGAAAACTAAAAAACCGAATCATTATCAGTTTTTTCATTTTGGATTTGGAGACAAATAATGAAGAAAATAGTTGTTTTTAAAATTTTCTTATGTTTAGTTTTATTTTGAAAAACAAATGAACATACGATACACGGATTTAGACAGACTAATAATAAAACATTACTCAAACATGAAACAAAACACAACTCCAGGTCTGTTTTGGAAGAGGTCTGGACGTCTCTATTTACCCGGGACAGTCCCAGTTTTGATCCTGTGTCCTCTGTCCCAGCAGATTTATCCAAAAACCAGTGATTTGTCCCGGTTTTATACGAGAAATGTCCCAGGTGTCGCTATTTTTGACCAATCTGAGACCAAAAAATGACCAAAACACAAAGAAAACGTGACTGTACTGACTCACATTAGTGCCAGATACACAAAAATTACAAACTCGTTTTACAATTTTTTTGGGAAAAATCTGGTCACCCTCACGAGAGTCCATTTTTTTTATAACCTACCTGTGAACTTACCTGCTTTTCACACTTAACGCCTTCTGTACCTGCGACTTTTTTCACTAACGACTGTTAAATTCAACGCTGTGTCCCCATGACCCTCACAGCAGCACATTTGTCCCAGTTTGAGGCCTTTTCCCCGGGCCGTTAAACCCAGGTACGACCCCCCCCCCACCCCACCCTCCATCCCTCCACCTGGTGCATCACAATGGACGTCCCAGGGTCCGGTTCTTCAAAGAGCCCCACGCTAAAAACTCTACGGGAAGTCCGGCGCTCCTAAAACCGCTGCAGAGCTCGTATTCATGTCAATGGGGAATTAGCACAAGTTAATAGGTTCCATTTCCACACTTGTGTCCTACAGAAGAGCAGAAGTTCAGATCCTGCCAGCGGGAGATCAACAGGGACTTATCAACAGGGACCCGACTTATCAACTGGATCAACAGGTAAATGAGGACATAACTATTAGCTGAATTAGAGTGACCAAACTTTTAAAATTCTAAACCGGTTTGGATGTTTGGTATTAATAAAATCTTTAAAAAAGCTTGTGTAGCTTTGTGTGTTCTTGTGTCTGTCATAATCTGAGGGAATTCTGTCGCTGCATTTTTTTTTTTCTTTATTAGTCAAAAATTGTGATAGTCCTGTTTAAGTCCTGGTTTAGTCTTAGTTTAGTCCTGTTTTAGACCAGATGTGGTCCTGGTTTAGTCTTAGTTTAGTCCTGTTTTAGACCAGATGTGGTCCTGGTTTAGTCTTAGTTTAGTCCTGCTTTAATCTTAGTTTAGTCCTGGTTTAGACCAGATGTGGTCCTGGTTTAGTCTTAGTTTAGTCCTGGTTTAGACCAGATGTAGTCCTGGTTTAGTCTTAGTTTAGTCCTGTTTTAGACCAGATGTGGTCCTGGTTTAGTCTTAGTTTAGTCCTGGTTTAGACCTGATGTAGTCCTGGTTTAGTCTTAGTTTAGTCCTGGTTTAGTCTTAGTTTAGTCCTGGTTTAATTTTAGTTTTGTCCTGGTTTAGACCAGATGTAGTCCTGGTTTAGTCCTGGTTTAGACCTGATGTAGTAGCAGTTTAGTCTTAGTTTAGTCCTGGTTTAATCTTAGTTTAGTCCTGGTTTAATCTTAGTTTAGTCCTGGTGTAGACCAGACGTAGTCGTGGTTTCTTCCTGGTTTACACCTAATGTTGTCCTGGTTTAGTTTTAGTTTATATAACCCGCATTTGAGACTCTTATTGTTGCGGGTCATTTCCGCTTCACCCCGATCTCCCCACTTTAAGTTGCGGGGTCACAGTATCACTTCCTCCTCCTCCGCTCCGCTGTGGCTGTGGCGGGTCTGGGCGTCGGCAAACTATTGCAGTAAACTTTTAAACCAGGAATCCTTTAACATCCACAATTGGGTGAGTGTTTTGCCTTACCATTAAAATGCTGCCGATTCAATAACCCCGTTCAATAATGCCGCTAATCCCACGTCTCCAATCCTCGTAGAGCCGCCATATAGGTTATACTCACCTGGCCGTGTATGGAGAGGAAATCGCAACGGGAAATTCGAAGGTACCCGTTTTTCCTTATGCATTATTATGAAAACCGAACCGAAGGTAACAAATTTATTAATATAGGCGCTAACTTTGTTTTTCGTGCCTTTGATTAATTTGTGCAGTTTTAGCTTGTTTTTTCCCTGTTCATTTTAAAACTCCGGTGGAGTTCATCAATTGAATTTGTGCGTAGCCACGCACTTTATTTTGAACATATTGCGCAATATTTGAGTATATCGGCCTCTGCTTGGGCATTGTTTTGATAACTGTTGATTTAAGTGCACTTAATTTTGATCACTCAGTGAAATTACTTTAACTTAATTTTGATCACTTAGTGAATTTAATTTATTAACTTTATTATGATCACTTATTGAATTTATTTTACTTATTAATATAATAACTAACTTAATTGGGATAAACTTATTTGAATTTACTTGATTTATTAACCAGCTTAATTAATCATTTAATTTAATTTTAATAATTTAATGATAAACTTAATTACTTATTGAATATTGTAATTAATTGATAATCCTTTTGAATTGTTGGGTCATTGGTAAATGACTACATTTAATTTATTGTGTTATTAATGTGTATTCTGAATTAATTAATTAATACTATGAATGTATTGATTCATTTATGCTTGCATGGTTATGCATACATTTAATTTATTTTTGGTTATTTAAGACTTGTTAATGTTTTATTTAAATGATATTCATTTGTGTTTTCTGGCCTTTTATAGGTCAGGTTTTTTTCAATGGACTGATTCAACTCCAGCTCTGCAGAAACACTCAACTCAACAAGGAAATGCATGATGGCGAGCTTACCCAACCTGAACTTAGATTAGCCTAGATCAAAACACTAAATAACTGGACTGTTTTCGTTTTTTTATTTATTTTTTTGTTATTGTTGTTCTGTCAATTTATTTTCAATATACTCCACCCAACTCCATATCCATGTGTTACGTGTCTTCATTCACACTCAGGCTCCTCAAAGAACATTTCTTCTGATGCTGCTTTTGTGGCCGTAGTCTGCCCCTAGCCCTAAAACATTTTGCGTTACATTTAGTCCTGGTTTAGACCTGGTTTAGACTTGATGTAGTCCTGATTTAGTCTTAGGCTACGTCCACACGACAACACTCTTGGATTTATTTATTTAATATCTCATCACCCCATTTTTTTTTTTTTTTATTTTAACATAATTTAGTCGATTTTAGATACATAAGTTTTTGTTTTTGTTTTTTTATTATTAGAATAACTCATAGGTTCCATTTCCACACTTGTGTCCTACAGAAGAGCAAACGTTTATATCCTGCCAGCGGGAGATCAACCGGGACTTAGCTGCAATTAGCATTAGCATTAGCATTAGCATTAGCATTGGATCAACAGGCAAATGAGGAAATAACTATTAGTTAAATTTATGTCTTTGTTTCCTCTCACCTTTCAATTTCAAAACTAATTTTCTAAGTTACAACCATGTGGCATTCATAATATTTACAGTATATCTGCTTGTTTCTATGAAGATGTCGTAATGTTCCACAGTATGACATTAAACAGCTCTACTTTACATTTGCCTTAGGCCACAGGACAACACTCTTGAATTTTTTATTTATTTATTTATTTTATTTATTTATTTTATTTATTTTTTTTGAGGGTTGAAAAAAATTCTCATCCACACACGTGTTGGATCAGTAAATATTCACGTCCAGTCGACAGCGGAGCACTGAGTGAAAACAATGTAATACACCTGCCACACCTGTATGTGGTGCTGTGAACAATAACAATAATATTTAATAATGCAGATCTCATCACTTCTTGGCCCTCAGGCTTCCAGGTGAATTGGCCCAAATTACCTTGTATCAATTAAAAATGAGCATTTTACTGCAAGTTTTTTGAAAATCGACCTTGATAAAGCGAATATTTAATATTTAGTTTGTGGTTTTAAGGATCTTAGCGTGAATAAAAACTGATGGTTCATTCTAACGTGTTAAACCTGCACATATTTCAATTATTCACTGTATTGAGCATCAGTCTACGGCCCTCGATCGGCCCTCTGCTTTGTCTGTGTTTAGATATGTGGCCCTTGATGAAAAAAGATTGGATACGCCTGCTTTAAGGTAATTTAGCCTATTTTAGATGTATCCCAGAAATATATCCGCTTTGTTTTGCAAAGGTTAAACATAAGTTTTCATTTTTAGCCATAAGATTTGGATGAGAATTATTAGAATAACTTGGTCTCAAAATCCAACCGTTTAATTTCCCATGTTTAATCTTTGTTATTGACCCGTGTGTGTAATTTGCTTCACAGTTTCGACCAAAAAATGTTGTTGTGTGGACACCACCTTAATTACAGGTGGTTTTTAACGCTCAAAAATACCTAGAAAAACAAGTGTTCTGACTGTGAGCGGCGTCGCCTCTCCACAGATCTGACCTGTAACTTGGTCTGGTTTGGTCTCTGTGAAGATAGAAAGGTTTAATCAAGCTTTTTCGCAACGGCCGGAAGTACCGCGATGGAGGGTAAACGTCACTCCCGGTTAATGATTTTCTGTGTCAAAATGTGTGTGTAAATGTGTGTGTAAATGTGTGTGTAAAGTGTGTGTGTGTGTAAATGTGTGTGTAAATGTGTGTGTCATATTCTCTAGGTTCATAAATCTGCCCCCATCACCAAATTAACCAACAAGGTCCACAAATATTATAACATGAAGAATTTATCCACAACTATTAAGGTAAGAAAGACGAAAATTTAAAGGAGAACAACAACGAAATAGTGAGCAATATAAAATGTATCATATATAGATATTATATTTATACATATATAAATATAAAAATAATGTCTCTTTTGCCTATCTGTAGCTTTTGAACTCCTTTTAAATTGTTTCTTTTTTTCACACAAACCAACAACTGGTCAAAAATAACAACTTGCTTCAATGAAAATCCAATTTTTCAACTATGAACAGTTAAAAAATCATAAAATAAACATTCATCCAAGTTCAGTTTGTTAGAAGGTGATTTACTCTGATGCACAAAGCAGAAACAAATACTTGTCATCTGTTCTTAGATACAAGTTCATCACAGTAGTAGTATTAGTAGTAGTATAGTATAGTATAGTAGCAAAGGAACTCGTAATTCGATATATTGTGACAGCTCTCAATATTATTTTGACACTGTCTGCGCTGAAAAGGATCATGGGATATGTAGTTCCCTGCAGGGTCGGAACTGGTACCAAAAAACGGCCCTGGACTTTTCCCTCACAAATCGGTCTACGGTGGAAACTGAGGACGAGGAGTGTTTATGATTATCGTATTAGCGCCCTCTGCTGTTAGTACGACGGACGACAGCCACCGCACCGACTCACAGATGAACTCGTAATACGATATATTGTGACACCTCGATATTATTTTGAGACTGTTTGTGCTGAAATGGACCATGGGAATTGTAGTTCTCAAAGTTTATTAGCTGCTGTTACTATAATACAATACATTTAAGCAAAGGAACTCGTCATTCGATTTATTGTGACACCTCGATATTATTTTGAGACCGTCTGCGCTGAAATGGACCATGGGAATTGTAATTCTCAAAGGTTATTAGCTGCTGTTACTCTCAAACAATGCATTTAAACAAAGAAACTCGTCATTGTGATGGCTCTCGATATTATTTTGAAACTATTTGTGCTGAAATGGATCATGGGATATGTAGTTCGTTATGTTTATTAGCTGCTGCTCCTATAAAACAATACATTTAAGCAAAGGAACTAGTAATTCGATATATTGTGAGGGCTCTTGATATTATTTTGAGATCGTCTGCGCTGAAATGAATCATGGGATATGTAGTTCTCAAAGTTTATCAGCTGCTGCTACTATAAAACAATGCATTTAATCAAAGGAACTTGTGATTCGATTTATTGTGACATCTCTCGTTATTATTTTGAGACTTTTGACGATACGATATCACGATATTTTGGTTATTGTCACATCCCTAGTACACAGCAGCAGTACACAGCATTACTCAGCAGTAGCAGCAGTAGTTGCTGTAGTACCTGGGAGTAGTGCTTGGTGCAACTTGATCGTCTCAGGTTCAGGAATAGACTGAGCAGAATGTCAAGGCTCCTGTCTGACCTGCCCTGACCACAGACTACGGGTCCCTGCGCAGGACAAAACACACAAGGACATTCCACAGATTATGGCACGAGGTGTTTCAAAGCTCCTGTATCGCACTTTACGTTTACTTGTGAGCTTTAAGTCGTGTTATAAAGTATTTATCGCCTCAAAAACAAACCTGGAGCTGTGTTTTGTTTCATTCACACATGTTCAACCTCACAAAAGTCAGTTTTGTGTAAATTAGGAACTTTAATTTTCCTCTGCGTAAAAGATAAAAAGACGACATCATTTCGTAATAACAGCTTCACTCACTTCAATGTGTTTTACTACAACTTTTACTATTACTACTACTACTACTACTGATACTGTTAGTACTACTATTACAACTACTACTGCTGCTACTACATTACTATTACTACTATAACTACTACCACTACAACTATTACTACTACTACAAGTACTACTACTACAACAAAACTACTGTGACTACAACCACTACTACTACCACCACTACTAGTGTTACTGCAACTACTATTACTACTACTACTACTATTGCTACTACTGCTATTGATACTGTTAGTACTACTATTACTGCTAGTAGTACTACTATTTCAACTACTACTACAACAACTACTACTACTGCTTCTACATTACTATTACTACTATAACTACTACAGCAACTATTACTACTACTACAAGTACTACTATTACAACAAAACTACTGTGATCACAACCACTACTACTACCACCACTACAACTACTACTACTACTACTACTGATGCTGTTAGTACTACTATTACAACTACTACTACTGCTTCTACATTACTATTACTACTTTAACTACTACTACAACTATTACTACTACTACAGGTACAACTACTACAACAAAACTCCTGTGATTACAACCACTACTAGTGTTACTGCAACTACTATTACTACTACTACTACGACTACAACTATTACTACGATTAATACTACTATGACCACAAGTACTACTACTACAACAAAATTAGTGTAACTACAACCACTACTACTACCACTACTACTACTACTGTTACTGCTACTACTATAACTACTTTTACTACTACTACTACTAATCATACTGTTAGTACTACTATAACTGCTACTACTACTACTACAACAACACTAACTACAACAACTACTGCAATTTTAACTACTACTACAACTACTGTTACATCTACTACTTCTACTGCTACTACTACTGTAACTACTATTACTGCCATTACTATTACTTCTGATGCTACTACTATTACTATTATTACTACTCTTACTCCTACTATTAGTATTACTATTATAACAACTACTACTACTGCTACTACTACTACTATTACTATTACTACTACTACTACTACTACAACTACTACTACTACTACTACTACTACTTCTGTTGCCACTACTATTACTACTACTACTATTACTACTACTACTACTACTACTACTACAACTACTGCAATTTTAACTACTACTACAACTACTGTTACATCTACTATTACTACTGCTATAACTCCTATTACTGCCATTACTTTTACTTCTGATGCTACTACTATTACTATTATTACTACTCTTACTCCTACTATTAGTATTACTACTATAACTACAACTACTACTACTGCAACTTCAACTACTACTATTACTACTACTGATACTACTATTACTATTGCTACTACTACTAATACTGTTACTACTACTGTTACTGCTGCTACTACTATTACACCTACTCCTACTACTACTATTACGACTTCCACTGCTGCTACTACTGCTCTTACTACTACTACTACTACTACTACTACTTCAAAAGACCAAAGATGATTCATAGTAAAAGCTTTGTCTCTTGGCTGTGTTTGTGTCCGTGGGCAGCTGAGTGTTTGTGTCGAGTGTTTTGTTTGTGCCTCAGATAAGAGACTCTTTATTGACCGAACAAAGTCTGTGACAGGTGAAGCCACGTGTGACAGGAGCAGCCAGGTGGACAGGGGCTGACAGGGGCTGACAGGGGCTGACAGGGCTGACAGGGGCTGACAGGGGCTGACAGGGGCTGACAGGGGCTGACAGGGGCTGACAGGGGCTGACAGGGCACCAAAAATTCCGGAATGAAGGAGTGAAGGTGATGGAGGATCAAACTCTAAAGTCCTTCCCTGGTCCTTCCCTGGTCCTTCTCTGGTCTTTCCCTGGTCCTTCTCTGGTCTTTCCCCGGTCCTTCTCTGGTCCTTCCCCGGTCCTTCTCTGGTCCTTCCCCGGTCCTTCTCTGGTCCCTTGGTCTTCTCTGGTCCTTCCCCGGTCCTTCCCTGGTCCTTCTCTGGTCCTTCCCCGGTCCTTCTCTGGTCCTTCCCCGGTCCTTCTCTGGTCCTTCCCCGGTCCTTCTTTGGTCCTTCCCTGGTCCTTCCCTGGGTCCTTCTTTGGTCCTTCCCTGGTCCTTCCCTGGTCCCTGGTCCTTTTCTGGTCCCTTCTCTGGTCCTCCCTGGTCCTTCTCTGGTCCCTTCCCTGGTCTCTGGTCTTCTGGTCCTTCTCTGGTCCTTCCTCTGGTCTTCTCTGGTCCTTCTCTGGTCCTTCTCTGGTTCCTTCTTCTGGTCCTTCTTTGGTCCTTCTCTGGTCCTTCTCTGGTCCTTCCCTGGTCCTTCTTTGGTCCTTCTTTGGTCCTTCCCTGGTCCTTCCCTGGTCCTTCCCTGGTCCTTCTTGGTCCTTCTTTCTGGTCCTTCTCTGGTCCTTCTTTGGTCCTTCTCTGGTCCTTCCCTGGTCCTTCTTTGGTCCTTCCCTGGTCCTTCTCTGGTCCTTTTTTGGTCCTTCTCTGGTCCTTCTCTGGTCCTTCTTTGGTCCTTCTCTGGTCCTTCCCTGGTCCTTCCCTGGTCCTTCTCTGGTCCTTCCCTGGTCCTTCCCTGGTCCTTCTTTGGTCCTTCCCTGGTCCTTCTCTGGTCCTTTCCTGGTCCTTCCCTGGTCCTTCTCTGGTCCTTCTTTGGTCCTTCTCCTGGTCCTTCTCTGGTCCTTCTTTGGTCCTTCCCTGGTCCTTCTCTGGTCCTTCTCTGGTCCTTCCTGGTCCTTCTCTGGTCCTTCTCTGGTCCTTCCCTGGTCCTTCCCTGGTCCTTCCCTGGTCCTTCCCTGGTCCTTCTCTGGTCCTTCCCTGGTCCTTCTCTGGTCCTTCTTTGGTCCTTCTCTGGTAACTTCCCTGGTCCATCCCCGGTCCTTCCCTGGTCCTTCTCTGGTTCTTCTCTGGTCCTTCCCTGGTCCTTCCCTGGTCCTTCTCTGGTTCTTCTCTGGTCCTTCCCTGGTCCTTCTCTGGTCTGGTCCTTCCTCTGGTCCTTCTCTGGTCCTTTCTTCTTTGGTCCTTCTCTGGTCCTTCTTTGGTCTTCCTTTGGTCCTTTCTGGTCTTCTCTGGTCCTTCTTTGGTCCTTCTTTGGTCTTCTCTGGTCCTTCTTTGGTCCTTCTTTGGTCCTTCTCTGGTCCTTCTTTGGTCCTTCCCTGGTCCTTCTT
>NW_026571095.1:34770014-34780014 GCF_026225935.1 Boleophthalmus pectinirostris | reverse complement strand
GACGTCGCAACTTTTCAATTCGTATTCTGGTTGATAAAACACACACAACACATTTTACGTACGACTGGACTCACTCGAGAGTTTACAAATATTTATTTTATGCTCAACTACAGACAAATATGCACAGGAATATTTCTGAAAACGTTCTTACTCCATAGTCTCTTGTTATCTTTTTGCTACTTATTTAAAATGTATTAATACCTTATATATTTTTTACTCTTTGTTGTTAATGTGTGAGCTATTGTGTCCAAATAATTTCCCTTGTGGATGAGTAAAGTTTGTCTAAATCTAAGTAATTGTGAAAAAAAAACAAAAAAAAAATGAATTGAATTGAGCACACAGGTGATCACTGTTGTTTTATTTGTTTTGATTTAGGTTCTTTAGGAGGATGTTGTTGTAAATAAAGAGATGACGTTTAAGTCCTCCATTTCAAATAGGAAAACACTCATTTACATATAAAGCTCCTTATGATTGGAACGATTTTCCCTCATCGATTCGTCCTTTAACTTCTGTCCCTTCATTTAAAAATGCTCCCGTGAACCCGTGTAATTGTTTTTGATAATTTTGTTGAATTTTGTTGTTCATCTTTTTGTATTCTGTGATTATCTTTGAAGTCTGTTTTATTTTTTATTAATTATTATTATTATTATTTTTATTATTATTATTATTTTTATTTTATATTTTTTAAAATTTTGTTTTATTATGTGACAAACAGTCAAGTGTGAGTGAGTGTGTGTGTTGAATTTTGTTGTTCATCTTTTTGTATTCTGTGATTATCTTTGAACTCTGTTTTATTTTTTATTATTATTATCATTATTATTATCATCATCAATGTATTTATTATTATGATTATGATGATGATGATTATTATTATTATTAATATTTTTATTATTATTATTATTATTTATTTATAAATTTTATTTTTTTCAAATTAGTTTTATTATGTGTCAAACAGTCAAGTGTGTGTGTGAGTGTGTGTTTGTGGTTGTGTTGATTTTGTAGTTTTGATGCTTGTTTGAATCTTTTTATTTATGTGGACCCCGTCGAGAACGAGATGGCGAGACATCTCCAGGGGCTTATCCTCCAAACAAATACATTTAAATTCAAATTTCTGTTCATAAATGGATTATCTTTACTAATAAAAATTGCTTCTTTAACTCTCAAACTACTTGCTGTACCTGCACCGTGAGATGAACAGCAGACTGCGGTCCCGTGCTTCTCTCTCCGCCCGGTTCACGTTCACAGAGCACAGACCCGTTCAGACTTGAGCATGTTTATTCACTATTTCCTCAACGGGGGACTCATCAGAAAAGTCTCAAATTTCTGTAGAAACTGTACACAAAAAACCAAGGCACTATACATTCAGTCCTCCGTGTCGTGACGTCGGAACACGACAGCGGTTTGTACAAAGTCACATTCAAACACACGTTAAATTAAAATGAAACATCCATAAAGATATTACTATGTACAGTCAGACATACGCAAGTCCACGGCATTTGACACTCCAATCGTCTCAAGTCCACGGGAAACGGGAAAGGTCCTACATCGTGTAAATCCGACTTTTTACGAGCTTTTAATCGCGTAATTATCGTTTTTACGCACCAAAAACGTACATGGATTTGCATTTTTGATTCACTGACACTAAAATGTTGTCTTTTTTACTGAGGAACATTCCACCGTTAACTTATACGTAATTATCCGTTGAAAATAAAATGTAAAATGTGAAATTCGAAAGCTCAAAAAGTCTTAAAAACCACAATATAGGACCTTAAAAAAATTACACAAATAATACGTTTAGTTTAAAGCTCACGCTCTCATTCATTCGGTTTTGAAAATATATAAAATATATCAAGTTAATACTTATAAACCTTGATTTTTTAAAATTTTGAGTGGTAAAATCGCAGGTAAAAATCGTGAAAATTGGCAAAAGTGCTCCAAAAATGTACAGGACAAAAGCTGTTGGCATCGTTTAGAAAAATCTGGCACTAAACTGGCAGAAAATGTACAGATTATCGGCGGTTTAAAGTCGGCATAGTTTCGGTAAATTTTTGTAACAAATAAATTACAAAAAAAAAAACATGCAAGGTAATTACTGAAATATACAAGAAGAGAAGATGGTATTTGCCCCAAAAAAAGTTTACGGTTTTGGGATAAAACTCGTAAAAAGAATCTCAGCAAAGACACCAAAAGGAAAAGAAAAACTGAAAGTACCGAACTAACTAAAAAGAAAAAAAAAACACAAAATGATGCAAAACATTTAAATTTTGTAAAGGATTAAATCTATGAAATCAATAAAACCGATTTTAATCTTGCAGTTTTCTGTCTGAAAATAACACGCCAATTTTTAATACGATTGCAAACCAAAAAAAAAAAAGGTCTGGAGGACCAAAGGGGAGACTGAGGGAGGATGAGAGGCGGAGTTTTAAGGACTAAAGGGTGGAGGAGGGGTGGGGTCTGTAGGACTAAAGCGGAGGGTGAAAGAAGAGGAGGGGCGGGGTTTGGAGGTCTAAAGGGGAGAGTGAGGAGGGTCTGGAGGACAAAAGGGGAGACTGAGGGAGGACAAAGGACGGGGTTTTGAGGACTAAAGGGTAGACTGAGGGTCGATATCTGGAGGACTAAAGGGTAAAGTGAGGGTTGATATCTGGAGGACTAAAGGGAAGAGGAGGGGTGGGGTCTGGAGGACTAAAGGGGAGAGTGAAGGAGGATGAAGGGCAGATCCTGGATTAATAAAGGGGAGAGTGAGGCGAGGTCTGGAGGACTAAAGGGGAGAGTGAGGGGGGAGGTCTGGAGGATTAAAGGGAAGAGTAAAGGGGAAGGAAGGGCGGGGTCTGGAGGACTAAAAGGGAAAGTGAGAGAGGACAAGGGGTGGGATTTGAAGGACTAAAGGGGGCAGTGAGGGGAACGAGGGGTGGGGTCTGGAGGACTAAAGGGGAGAGTGAAAGTGGACAAGGGGTGGGGTTTGGAGGACTAAAGGGGAGAGTAAGGAAGGTCTGGAGGACTAAAGGGGAGAGTGAGGGAAGACAAGGGACGAGATTTGAAAGACTAAAGGGGCAAGTGAGGGAGGATGAGAGGCAGGGTCTGGAGGACTAAAAGGGCGAGGGGGAGGTCTAGAGGATTAAACGGAAGTGTAAAGGGGGAGGAAGGGTGGGGTCTAGAGGACTTAAGGGGGGAGGAGAGGTGGGTTATGGAGGACTAAAGGGGAGAGTGAGGGAGGATGAGGGGCGGGGTCTGGAGTACTAAAAGGGTGAGGAGGGGCGGGGTCAGGAGGGCTAAAGAGGAGAGTGAAAGTGGACAAGGGGGAAGTTTGGAGGACTAAAAGGGTGAGTGAGAAAGGATGAGGGACAGGGTCTGGAGGACTAAAGGGGAGAGTGAGGGAGGACGAGGGGCAGGGTCTGGGGCTATAAGGAACCATCTGATTGGTCTAACAGGTCTCCAGATGGCTGCGATTAGGGCAGTTCTGTGTGATGTCACCAACTACTGGAACTCGCTGAGGCCCCTGAAGGCAGCACAAACTTAGAATCAGGTTGTTTTTTTTTTACCAGAAAGCTGCAAAATTTACATAATTTGAACTAAAATCACTCCAACATGACTAGGTACAGTGGACAAAGCTTTAAAAACACCATATACACCGTTTAGTCGCAAAAAAAAAAATCCAATTTACCCATAAAACACGTCAAACACCTGCTGCACGACTCTATTAAACCGTAAAAACACTGAACATGAAGGACTTATTTTCCACATTATAAACAGTGCCATTATTTAAAAACTGTAACAGCTTTTAGGTCGTACATTAAGCAAAACTAACTTATGTTTTTGAGTTTTTAAACCAGGTTATAATTGTCTTCGAAACCGGAAGTGCAGCTACTGTTCAAGCCTCATTTAAACTGCTCAACTCCTCAGCGCACCTGCAGACGTTTGTTTTCAATCATCAAGGCTGAAATAATTTAAAATACTTTCTATAAATATACATAAATAGTTTTGAAACAAGATTTAAGCACTGAAAAGTCGTTAAAAAGCCGCGGATAATGCGTTATTTCAAGGTAGGGCCGTTTCCGTAGCGATTAACAATTCAAAACTAAATCTCGTAACTTTTGAAATGGCGAAACCACTCGATAGAAAAGTGCCGGATCATCGTGACGACATTCGCTCTCGCATTCGACCACCGGGGGGCGCTGCAGCTTCGCCTCCTTCCTTCCTTCCGATCGGAGACGGAAGCTCCAGCGACGCCGTAACGTTTAAAAAGAAACTCAAAAAGACAAAACGTGATTTTCGAAAAAAAAAAAAAAGAAAAAAAAGAAAAGAAAAGGCAGAGTTCAGTCTCCGGTAGCTTCCTGTCTGGTCTGTAAAAGTCCACCGCGTTTCGTTCGTTTTCGACGTTCTGTAACTTTAAACACAAACTCAGAAAAGTCCTTTGGCTTTCTTCAGATTCACTTGTTTCCAACTCGGCAAACTTTCGTATTCCTCTCTCGTCATCTCCAACGCGCTCTGCAAAAAACACACAAAAACAAGAGTTCATTTATTATTTTTTAAGACGCTACGGCGATTTTTAAATGACTTGGATTCAGAATATTAACGTGGATTAGAGTTTGGGAAAGTTTGAACGTGCAGAAGATTTTTGAGTTCATTTTTGTAAAGCGAAAAATCACAGCAGACGACTCAAGATTTGACGAATTTGTGTTTTTAATAATTTAAAGATTGTGAAAAATCGTGAAATGTGATTAAAAAAAAAGTTGACTCCTGACTTTCCCACTTTCAAAGCATCGTTATTGTTAATCACGACTATTCTGAACTCAAGTCTTTGCAAGAAAAAGAAATGATTTAATGTCATGTGGAATTTAGTGCTCGGTGAGAAAGAGGGAAGAAAAGAGGAGAGAGGAGAAGAGAGAGAAGAGTGAAAGGAGAGGGGAGGAGACGGATTAGACAGAAGAGGAAAGAGAAGAGGGGAGAGAAAGACGAGAAAGGGGAGAAGGGAGAGGAGAGGAGAGAGGGGAGGAGACAAAGGAGAGAGGAGAGGAAAAAGAAAAGGGAAGGAGAGAGAGGGAGAGAGAAAGAGATGAGAGAGAAAGAGAAGAGGAAAAAGGAGAGGAGAGAGAAAGATGAGAGACAGGAGAAAGGAGAGAGAGAGAGAGGGAGAAGGAGAGAGAGAGGAGAGAGACAGAGCAAAAGGAGAGGGGAGGAGAGAGAAGAGAAAAGAGAAATGGGAGGAGGGAGAAGGAGAAAGAGAAGAGGAGTTAGAGGGGTGAGAGAAAGAGGAGAGAGAGGGGAGCGAGACGGAGGAGAGAGAGAAGAGGAGAGAGAGATGTGAGAGAAAGAAGAGCGAGAGGGAAGGTGAGATGAGAGAGAAAGAGGAAAGAGAAAGAAGAGAGAGAGTAGAGAAAGAGGAGAGAGAAGAGAGGAGACGAGAAGAGAGAAAGATGAGAGGAGAGAGAGGGGAGGAGAGAGAAGGAACAAGAGAGAATAGGAGGGAGGGGGAGAGAGAAGAGGAAAGAAAGGAGGAGTGAAAGAGAGAAGTAGAGAGAAGAGGAGAGGGGGGAGGAAAGAGAAGGGAAGAGAGAGAGAAGAGGAAAGAAAAGAGGAGAGGAGTGAGAAAGAGGAGAGAGAGGAAAGGCGAGAGAGGAAGATGAGCGAGAGGGAACGAGAGAGGAGAGAGAGAAAGTGGAGAGAGGAGAAGAGAGACAAAAAGAGAGAGAAGGAGTGAGAGAAGATGAGAGAGAAGAGGAGAGAGAAGAGAGAGAGACAGAGAAGAGAAAGAGAAGACGAGAGAAAGAGAGAGAGAGAGAGAAGAGGAAGGAGAGAGGAAAGAGGTGAGAGAGAAAGAAGAGAGGAGCGAAAGGAGAAAGAAAGAGGAGAAGAGGAGAGACATCATGTAAATCATGCCATCATTGTGTGTTGTGTAAAGCCCGGTGACTGAGCGGAGGAGAGAGGTTAACCACTCTGCCACAGTCCGTCCTCCGTCTCTCTGTGATCGTGACAAAACTCGTGATTTAAAAAAAAAAAAAAAAAAAAAAAAGTGCAAATTTAAAACAAAAAAAAATCGTGTTCAGAAAGTTGCAAATATGAAGTCGATTAAAATTAATTCATTAGAAAAAGACAGAACACTGCAAAAACATCCACGGGTGTTATTAAAGGTGGGACATTTCGGACGAGGGACCTGACACCTGCTCCTCGTTTCCATGGAGATGTTATCGAGTCGCCTGGAATGTTCCGCAGTGTCGCATTAAACGTATTTATTTTTTTAAAGTTACGGGTCAGATCTGTGGTAAAAATGCATGTTATTCTCGTGTTCAGGCAGTTTTCAGCGACAAAAACACTCAAATAAATGCAAGGAAGTTGAGTTTAATGCCACACTGAGGAACATCTCCATGGAGACAAGCAGGAGGACGACCCCCTCAGCAGAAATGTTACATATTGAACCTTTAAAATGACTTGAATTCAATATATTAAAATTGTTTTAACTCTTAATTTTTTATTTTTTTACCTTTTTTTAAGTCGGGATGAGATGAGATATAGTTTTTTTTGTTTTATTTTTTTGATTTTCTTAAGCTGACCCAGTGTAAATCATAAATATAAAAAAATGTAAATAAATAAAACAAATTTAAAAAATAATAATAATAAAAAATAAAATAAATAAAAACAAACAAATAAATAATAATAAAAAATAATAATGATAATAAAAATAATAATGTAATAAAAATAATAAATTAATAAATAATAAAAATAAAATAAATAAAAAAAAAAAAACAAATAAAAATAATAAAAAATAATAATGATAATAATAAAAATAATAAAATAATACAAATAATAAATAAATAAAAATGTAAAATTAAAAGAATTATAATAAATGTATCCAAATATGTTTTCATTATAAAAAAATTATAGGAAAAATAAAAAAAACTCTGAAAAATGTACATATGGAGATACAATTTCTACAAGATCGGGACGAGATTTTGATGTAATTTTTCGATAAATAAATTGTGCCGTTCAGTTCATAATTATTGCTTCACTATTTTTGCTTTATTTAATGTTAAAGTTTGGTGTTTTTTTGGTATTACAGCTTCTCACGAGGAGTTTCTCATCAAAATTAACTAATTTTTCATCCAAATCAAATGTAAAAATGTAAACGCAATAATTTTTGTCACGTTTGCAAGATTTTGTGGCAATTTTGTCGAGATCTTGTCCCATCCCTACAGGTCAGACTGCTCATTTTACAAAAACACTGTCAAGATAATCAAGATATTTAAGATTTTAATAAACATCTAACTTTTATTCCCCAAATTTTTCCAATTTTTACTTCAATATTGCAAAATTTTTCTTATTTTATTGTTCCAAAACACAGTGTCCCAAAGCTTCTCGCAGCAAAATCACATTTAATTTGAACTTTTTTTTTCTAATTAGACAGATAAAGTGTGTACGATTCTCTAATTTCTACTTAAGTTGGTGAAATGTTACCTGTTGTAAATATAAATTATAGTTTTAAACCAGTCGAGATTTTCAAATTTTACTCTCTGGTTGGAAATTGTGACATCAAACTAATCCAAAGCTCTTTTAATGTCCACAGAAATTATTATCTGACAAATAAAAATATAAAACATCTTTATTTTGCAGAAATTATGTTTAAATTATCAAAAAAATGTGTTTCTTTTTAACATTTGGACAGAATTCTCCCAAATAGAACTAAACTTTCTGTAATTTTAAACACATTTTCCAACTTTTCTTCGCAATTTGCTTCTCGACTGGTTTAAAATTGAATTTAAATTTACAACAGATTCAATTTTACAAACTTAAGTGGAAATTAGAGAATCGTACGCACTTTAAATGTCCACGGAGAAACGAAAAGTGCAATTAAAATGCGATTAAATGTGAGAAAAAACACGGGGAAAATCTGAAAATGTTGAAATATTGAAGTAAAATTTGATTCTAGACCAACGAACTGAATAAATATAAATAATAATAATAAAAAAAGATGTATTCAAGTCATTTTAACATAAGATAGAGTAGGTTTAGAGAGTTTTTGCAGGTTTGTGGCCATGCGGAGATGAGCCCTGACTGAGCCTTACCTTAGTCCAACTACAACTTGTTCTGAAAAGTTAAAGTTACATGGAATTAATAAATAAATAAAGAATAAATAAAGAATAATAAAGATGAACAGTGTGGTAAGACTGGATGTAAAAATGTTATAATAGAAAATGTATTTGAGAAGAGAATGTTTCAACACAAAGAAATATGTTTTGGTTTTTGTCGTCTTTAGTTTATCGAGGGTCAAACTGGAACAAGATCAGAATAAATATGCTGGTTTAGTCCTGGTCTAGTCCTGGTCTAGTTCCGGTTCAAATCTGGGTTAGTTCCTTGTTGAGTGCATCTTGGTTTAGTCCTGGTTCCGTCTTAGTTTTGTCCTGATTTAGTCCTGGTTGAGTCTTGGTTTAGTCCTGGTTCAGTCCTTGTTTAGTCCTAGGTTTAGTCATGGGTCATGTCAGGTTTAGTCCCCAGTTTAGTCCTGGTTTAGACCCTGGTTCAGTTGTGGTTTATGCCTTTGTTCAGTCCTGATTGAGTCCTTGTTCTTGTCCAGTCCTGGTTTAGTCCTGGTTCAGTTCTGGTTCAGTCCTAGTTTAGTCCTCGTTTAGTCCTTGGCCTAGTCCTGGTTCAGTCCTGGTTCAGTCCCTTATTCAGTCCTGGTGTAATTCCTGGTTTAGTCCTGGTTTAGTCTCTGGTCTAGTCCTTGTTTGGTCCTAGTTCAGTCCTTGTTCAAACCTGGGTTAGTCCCTTGTTTAGTGCATCTTGAATTAGTCCTGGTTCAGTCCTTGTATAGTCCTAGGTTTAGTCTTTGTTCTTGTCAGGATTAGTATCTTCTTCAGTCCGGTTTGGGCCCTTGTTCAGTCCTGGTTCAGTCCTTGTTCAGTCCTTGTTTAGTCCCGGTTCAGTCCTAGTTTAGTCCCCGGTTTAGTCCTGGTTTAGACCCTGGTTAGTCGCGGTTTAGGCCCTTGTTCAGTTCTGGTTTAGTCCTTGGCCTAGTCCTGATTCAGTCCCTCATTCAGTCCTTGTTTAGTCCTTATTTAGTCCTGATTCATTCAGTCCTTGTTTAGTCCTTATTTAGTCCTGATTCATTCAGTCCTGGTTTAGTCCTGGTTCAGTCCCGGTTTAGTTCCAAGTCTAGCCTCTTAAGTTCCTGGTTCAGTCCTGCTCTAGTCCTGGTCTAGTCCTGGTTGATTTCTGGTCGAGTCCTGGTCGAGTCCTGGTTTAGTTTTGGTTCAGTCCTGGTTCAGAACTGGTTCAGTCCTGGTTTAGTCCTGGTTTAGTCCTTGTTTAGTCCTGGTCTAGTCCTGGTTCAGTCCCTAGTCTAGTCCTTGGTCAGTCCCTGGTCTAGTCCTTGGCCAGTCCTGGTTTAGTTCCCAGTCTAGTCCTTCTTCAGTTCTGGTTCAGTCCTGGCCTAGCTCCTTATTTAGACCCAGGTTCAGTCTTGGTTCAGTCCTGGTCTAGTCTCTTATTTAGCCTCTTGTTCAGTCCTGGTTTAGTCCTGGTCTAGTCTCTTATTTAGCGCCTTTTTTAGTCCTGTTTCAGTCCTTGGTCAGTCCTGGTTCAGTCCTGGTTTAGCCCCTAGTTCAGTCCTGGTTTAGTCCTGGTTCAGTCCTGGTCTAGTCTCTTATTTAGCCCCTTCTTTAGTCCTGTTTCAGTCCTTGGTCAGTCCTGGTTCAGTCCTGGTTTAGCCCCTAGTTCAGTCCTGGTTTAGTCCTGGTTCAGTCCTGGTCTAGTCTCTTATTTAGCCCCTTCTTTAGTCCTGTTTCAGTCCTTGGTCAGTCCTGGTTTAGTCCTGGTTTAGCCCCTAGTTCAGTCCTGGTTCAGTCCCGGTGTACTCCTGGTCTAGTCCTTGTTCAATATTGGTTTAGTCCTGGTCTAGTCCTGGTTCAGTCCCGGTTCAGTCCTGGTCTAGCCCCTTTGTCTCTACCCTCTGGTCCCGGGTCCTGACCTGGAAGTCCTGGTCGGAGAGGTAGATCTCCAGCCTGAG
>NW_026571095.1:34715014-34765014 GCF_026225935.1 Boleophthalmus pectinirostris | reverse complement strand
TTGTGCAGAGAAACACAAATCTATTACAGAAATCTTTTTTAATTGATGAACTCTTTCTTATTATAATATTATGAACAACCTGAAACTTTAAGAAAAATGTAATTTCAGCACAATGTTTTAATATTAATTTGTATGTAAATAGGATTAAGTCAATTTTTGTTGTAAAATCCTGCACTCGGCTCCACTTTTCTCATGTTGGACATTTTTTTGATGAGGGTGTCACGGTCAACAGTCAAAACGATCGTCCTTTAAGAGCGTTTGGAAAGAGACAAGTCTTCATTTGTGCTGCTCTGGTGGGAGGGGCCACGTACAGAGACGCTGGAGACGCTGCTGTGATAAACACCACAGAAAATTTACAATATTTTAATAGTATAATAATAGTATAACAATAATAATAATAATAATGATAAATAATAGTTTAATAATTGAAATATTTTTGTAGAAAATCAGCCGAGGGCCAGATTAAAGGTCTTGGAGGGCCGGATCTGGCCCCCGGGCCATATGTTTGACACCTGTGTTTTAGACGGTAGCTGCTCTGACCTGACCCTGCACTCCAAGATGAATCCTCTGATACTTATTTACCGTATTTTCCGCTCTGGATTATAAGACGCACTGTCATTAAATGGTCTATTTTTGAACTTTTTTCACAAATAAACCGTGTGGGACTTTAAAGGAAACACAACAGTGTGATGGGTGAGTGGTTTTGTTTGTTTGTTCGTTCACAGTGACTCTGGGCTTTGTTCAGTTGTGGCGTGTAGGGAGGGTGTGTCTGGGAACCAACGGATTGTCGGCGTGTTCGCAGTGACTCAGTTGTTCAGTCGTGTCTAGAAGCGGCACGTCGTGCTCGCTTTTTCGGTTCGTTCCTCCGTTCCGTTCCTCGTCGGCGTGGAGTGATGAGTGTGTCTGTGTCTGCTCCGTGTGTGCAGTGTTGGGGAGTAACAGATTACATGTACCGGAGTTACGTAATCAGAGTACAAATTATGAGTAACTGTTTTCAGTTACAGTTACTGTTTCAGTGAGTGGTAATTGGATTACAGTTACTTTACTGAAATAAATGGATTACACGGCGGTATTTTCCTGTTTTCATATTTTGGGCTATTCCCCCTTTTTTTTCTTTTTTTTTTTTTTTTTCGGTAATTCCAATCATTGCCAGAAACTAAACTAGATTTAAACTAGATCTAAACAAGATCTAAAACAGGTCTAAAACCAGGTCTAAACCAGGACTAAACCAGGACTAAAACCAGGTCTAAACAAGATCTAAAACAGGTCTAAAACCAGGTCTAAACCAGGACTAAACCAGGACTAAAACCAGGTCTAAACAAGATCTAAAACAGGTCTAAAACCAGGTCTAAACCAGGACTAAAACCAGGTCTAAACAAGATCTAAAACAGGTCTAAAACCAGGTCTAAACCAGAACAAAATCATCCTTGTCTTTGCTTCTCTACAGCAAATCAAGTAATCCAAAGTAATCAGATTACATTACTCACTTTAAGTAATTTAATGGATTACGTTACAAACTACATTTTGGGGTATGTAATCTGTAATCTGTAGGGGATTACATTTTAAAAGTAAACTTCCCAACACTGTGTATGTGTTTGCGGTTTTGTAGTTTACTGAGTGGATTCGTGTATGGGGCGCTCTGGATTGTGGCGCGTGGCCGTTTTTTGATGAGGTTAGAGGCTTAAGAACGTGTCTAATAGCCTGGAAAATACGGTAAACGTTTTGGCCCTGCAGGTGCGTCCAATCACAGAGCAGCACGGAGGTTTGAGCGGAGCCAAAGGTGAAGCTCCCAAACGAACCGGAACAAATGGCGACAGACTTGAGCCTGTTTTAGCGTCGATACGGACTATTTAGTTTGTGAAAAACGTGCTGAAGGGGGCCTCTCTGTGCGGGGAAGGTGTCTGTGCTTTTCTCTCAACTGGATGTGACAAAGTTCTTTTTCGTGATTTGTTTCACACTTTTGACGCTTCGACTAATCATATTCAAATAAACATCATCGGGGGTCTGCAGGATCTTTGGGAAGATAAGCACAGCCAATGACAGAGCCTCTCCTCAGTCTGCAAACTTACACCTGACGCACCTGACGCACCTGACGCACCTGACACACCTGACACATGGGGCTTTGGAGCTCCACGTATCTTGTCTCTCAGTCTCCTCTGATGTTTCTTTTAGTTTCCCAAAGTGCTCAGTGTCAGTGTGATGATGCCGCTACACGTGTTGGGCACTAGATTATATTATATTATATTATATTATATTACGCACTGTTATAATCAGTGTTGGGGAGTAACAGATTACATGTACCGGAGTAATCAGAGTACAAATGATGAGTAACTGTATTCGGTTACAGTTACTGTTTCAGTGAGTGGGAATTGGATTACAGTTACTTTACTGAAATAAATGGATTACACGGCGGGATTTTCCTGTTTTCACATTTTGGGCTAAATCCCCACCCCCCCTTTTTTTTTTTTTTCTTTTTAATTCCACTCATTGCCAGAAACTAAACCAGGTCTAAACCAGGACTAAATCAAGACTAAACCAGGTCTAAACCAGGACTAAACCAGGACTAAAACGAGGTCTAAACTAGATCTAAACCAGGTCTAAACCAGGACTAAATCAAGACTAAACCAGGTCTAAACCAGGACTAAACCAGGACTAAAACGAGGTCTAAACTAGATCTAAACCAGGTCTAAACCAGGACTAAATCAAGACTAAACCAGGTCTAAACCAGGTCTAAATCAAGACTAAACCAGGTCTAAACTAGATTTAAACCAGGTCTAAACCAGGACTAAACCAAGACTAAACCAGGTCTAAACCAGGACTAAATCAGGACTAAACCAGGTCTAAACTAGATGTAAACTAAATCTTAACCAGGTCTAAACCAGGACTAAAACAGGATTTAACAGGACTAAATCCTGCTGTGTGAACGTGTCTCTTCTTCTTCTATCAATAATATTTTTAATTTGGTTCAGTAAAATCTGGGCTTTTTATTTTCTTTTATCAGACAAAACATCTTATGTGAAGATTTCCTCGTCTTTGCTTCTCTACAGCAAATCAAGTAATCCAAAGTATTCAGATTACATTACTCACCTTAAGTGATTTAATGGATTATGTTACAAACTACATTTTGGGGTGTGTAATCTGTAATCTGTAGGGGATTACATTTTAAAAGTAACGTTCCCAACACTGCTTATAATATAATAAATAATAAAGGTGGAGGCTCCTGTCACAGCCTTGTGTGTTTTACTAACTTGCTGAGCTGTTAGTAATTAATCTACAGAGATATCTACTGTCAGTCGATTAAAATATTTAATCATGATTAATCTCTTGAATGTCATAGTTAACTCACGATTAATCGCAAATTAATCGCACATTTTTGTCCCTTGAATCATCATTTTAAAACTCTTACCAACATAGAAAACTGGATACATTTTGTGCAAATGTTTCTTTATTGCAAACCATAAGAACTGTCTGTTGTGTTGGATGTTTCACTCTCATGTTCCACTTTCATAAAGTGCTCTGCCACAACGTGAGTGAAGTGTCTCTTCTGTTTTCAGAACAGTCAAGCGACTGAAGTTCCCACAGTGGGTGAAATAATGTGCTGTGACCTCGAGAAGTTCTCTTGAGACATTCAGTGATCTCCAGTAAGTGTGGCTGTGTTTATCTGCCCCAAACTCTGCAGAGCGACCGCTTTTAGCTGAGAAAATAAGTCCAGCGGCAGAAATATCTATTAAACAGTGAGACAGATGTGAGTCCTGCTCCTCTGACAGTTTATGGAGATAATAACAGTGAGGAGGAGTGAGGACAGGGAGGGAGGAGGAGAAGAAGAGCCTGTAAAACTTGTGTCTCTGTCAACAGTCCTTATCAAAGGTCAACGTGGATTCGCCGTATGTTTTGGAACGGAGTTTATTTCGTGTTTTCTTCGTAAAATAACGCACACGCACATAGTAAAATTGCGCGTGTGCTCGTACATAGGCGGTCGTGCTGTGCTTTGTCCCACCTCCTCCACCTGGGACTTCTCAGTTTCGTACAAATGGTTTTGTTTCTGGTTTACGGCCGGATCCTGCAGTTTTTCTAATGTTACAGCAGTGGCCAGAGCTTTTGAAAAAAACTAGGTGACTACATAGACTGTATGACTACAAAGAGCGTTAATATATGTTATTAGGTTCTTTTTACAGACCAAGAGTTTGTTTTCATTCCTGACAGTTTCGACTGATCACTAACGCTCTTCCTCAGAGTCGTCACGTGATGCCTGATGTCCTGTGAAAACCTGTATAAATCAGCTGACCGGACACGTCACAGAAATGTCACGTGACTCTGAGGAAGAGCAGTCGAAACTGTCAGGTACGAAAACAAACTCTTGGTCTGTAAAAAGAACCTAATAACATAAAATATCGGAAGACCAAATGAACCTCATTGGACTAAAGAGCGTTAATGTCGTGATAAAAAAATAAAAAAATTACACTGTTAAAATAGTTTTGCGTTAACTTTATAACGTGATATTTTTGATAACACTCTACAGAGGCTCACAGATCAGTGTGGTGTGAGGCGGGGGAGCACTGACCGGGCTGGGGCACGTTGTACAGATCCTCCTGCAGGAAAGGCAAAGAGCTGATGAGGTCTGGAGCTCTGGACGGATGGAAAAACTCCTGCGCCACAAACTCTCCGGACGAACTGCTGAGCTGGAAGAGCCGCGGCGTGAAGTTAAATTTACCCGGGTCTGAGAAAAACAGAAGAGACACGAGATTAGAATATGAAGATGAGTATGAAGCATCAGAGAAATCAGAAAACACGTGTGAGGTTTGGGAATAGTGACAGTAAACAGACGTCAGGTTACAGATAAACTCTTTTTACCTTGCAGCATACAGTCGTAGGCTTTACGGTCTTTCCTGCCCAGCGCCTCCCAGAATCCAGGCGGCTCCATCCCCTCGTCACACTCATGAATCGTCACTTTACTGCTGCTGTGGAGACCGGCCTCTAGGGGGCACCTGTCACAACAACAACAACAACAACAACAACAACAACAACAAATTAAAGTCAAAGTGTGTTTTTCACTGTCGTAATCACAGCACCAGACTCCACCCAAGACTTTGACTACCCCAAATTTAAGACTTTTTAAAGACCTTTGTAAGACCACTTAAATCAGGGGTGTCCAAACTTTTTTCGTCAAGGGCCACATTTCTAAACACAGATGAAGCAGAGGACGATCGAGGACCGTAGACTGGTGCTCAGTACAGGGAATAATTGAAATATGTGCATGTTTATCATGTTAGAATGAGCCATCAGTTTTTATTCATGCTAAAATCCTTAAACTACACACGAAATATTAAATATTTGCTTTATCAAGGTAGATTTTCAAAAAACTTGTAGCAAAAAATTACTTTTTAATTGATGCAAGGTCATTTGGGCCAAGTTTACCTGGAAACCTGAGGGCCAAGAAAAATATGTCCGAGCGCCGCATTTGGCCCCCGGGCCATAATTTGGACATGCCTGACTTAAATGAAAATTAAGACCAACATTGCACCCATTATGCCACAGGTGTCAAACATACGGCCCGGGGGCCAGATCCGGCCCTCCAAGACCTATAATCTGGCCCTCAGCTGATTTTCTACAAAAATATTTCAATTATTAAACTATTATTTATTATTATTATTGTTACACTATTATTATACTATTAAAATATTGTTAATTTCCTGCGGTGCTGAGCAGAGCAGCGTCTCCAGTGTCTCTGTACGTGGCCCCTCCCACCAGAGCAGCACAAATGAAGACTTGTCTCTTTCCAAACTTAAACCAGGACTAAAACCAGGACTAAACCAGGACTAAAACCAGGACTAAACCAGGACTAAACCAGGTCTAAAACAGGATTTAACAGGACTAAATCCTGCTGTGTGGACGTGTTTCCTCGTTTTCTATCAATAATATTTTTAATTTGGTTCAGTAAAGTCTGGGCTTTTTATTTTCTTTTATCAGACAAAACTTCTTATGTGAAGATTTCCTCGTCTTTGTTTCTCTACAGCAAATCAAGTAATCCAAAGTATTCAGATTACATTACTCACTTTAAGTAATTTAATGGATTCCGTTACAAACTACATTTTGGTGTGTGTAATCTGTAATCTGTAGGGGATTACATTTTAAAAGTCACCTTCACAACACTGCTCACGTTGACCGAATTACACCCAGTTTCAGACGAGCGATTTGAAAGAAATATCCTTTAACGACAAACATGTAAAGCGCGCTGAGAGGGTGCGTACTGTTCTTTGATGCGCTGCGCCGCCCTGGTGCCCACGCTGCGGGTGTGGAGCTGCGTCTTACAGCCGTGCCACAGGAACATGCAGGCTCTGTTGATGTTCAGGAGGATCATGGAGGCTCTGGAGCGCAGGCTGCTGCAGTGACACGGGACCTCCAGCAGGTGGCCCTCCGCTGGCACCTCGCCGCGCACGCAGTACAGACGCCACTCGCCTGCAACGAACAAGAAATACAGAATCAATAAAAATAAAAGAGCAACGTCTGAGCTTCCGAAATGAATATAAAAGACGAATTCGAGATAAATAATGTTTTATGATGTAGTGACACAAAATTAAAACACTTCCAATAACTTTATCTCTCGTGTTTTTCTAATTAATTATTTTCTTTATTAATTTGTTAAAACTAAAATGAACATTAAAGTCAGTAAAAGCAATATTTAATTTGAAAAACTCATCTTATATCTATATTTTATTTGTTATTTTTTAATTTGCTAATTTTAGTATTTTTTTAAGTTTTTTATTGATTTGATTATTTATTTATTTTATGCTTTATTTTTATTTAATGTGTTAATTTATATCATGTCTACTCTGTGCAGCACTTTGGAGACTTTGTGTTAATAAAATGTGCTACAAAAATAAAGCTGGACTGGATTAGATCTCGGGAAACAGATCTGTCTTTTTTTTTTTTGTAAGTTTATTTTTTTATTTTCTTAATGTGTAAATCACAATTACAAAAAAAAAAAAAAAAAAAAATAAAAAATCATCATAATCATTTATAATAACATGTTTTCATGCCTATATACTGTATATAGTTTTCTTTCTCTTTTACCTATAATTTCTTGACTGCCTTTTTATTCTTTTGATCAAGCATCATTCTTATGTCTGTCCTTCTTTTTTATTGTCATATTCATTTATCACATTTAATTTTATTGGTTTACCATATTACCATATTGTTTTTGTTATCATCATGTTCATTTAGCAGTTTTTTTTATTATTAATTTGGATTAAATTATTTTTAATTTCTTGATATAACAGGTTAAAATCTGTGCAATTAATTGAATTTTGAGCGCGATTTCGATCTCCAAACTCATATAATTAAGTTGAAACGATTTACGTGCCAGCAAAAGTCAGGACTTGTATTATGGGATATTTTTAATATAAATAAGTATATTTATTTTATTTATACAGATTGTAGAATAGCTGGAATGTATAGTTTATTTTGGATAGATTTATGTTTTTCTGTGCCTTATTTCATGTTCAAAGTTTATTTTATATTATTCATTTTATGTTTCATACATCGTAAAACTGATCTATATTTATTTGCAATTTGAAAGTTTTGCGTAAATGATCAATAACAATGTGTTTTTAGAGAGAGAATTGCTGAATAAATGCATTGTGTAACTAAAAAAATAATTATTTCAATTATCGTTATTTTAATATTGACCAAAATAATCGTGATAATGATTTTTTCCATAATCGAGCAGCACTATTACAGGTTTTAATTTAAATTAATTTAATTTAGAGGGCAAAATAAAATATAAAATACAATAATTTAGAAAACAGAGCCACATAAATGTACTTCCAGTTAATCCTTCCTAGAACTACATGTCCTCCTTTTAAATTCAACACTCTAAATGTGTGTGCTTTAAATTATTCTACTTTTTTTACTGAAATGTTTTGAAGAGAATAAATCTAGCGTAGTTACTCTGTGTGTTCTCCTCTTCTTCCTCTCTCTTTCCGGCGTGAACGATCATCCCTCCGTTGAAGCACTGGAGGAAACACGGCGGCTCTTTGCCCTGCTGCACTTGGACCTTAAAGGTTGTAAAGAGGATTTTTTAAGGGAAAAGAAATACAGCGACAGTCCTTTTTCAAATGTTGTGCATGCGTCACACCGCCTCCCTCCTCCACAGCCTCAGTAGAAACACCTCCTCCCGCCTCTTTACTCTAGAAATCACGCTTGTTCACAGCTGGTGCACGTTCAGAATTACTGTTGAAGTGACCTGTCTAGAAATATTTTAGCGACCGATGTGTCAGATTTTAGACCTTTCGTCTGCTTCAGTCGCGCCGTCGCTGGAAGGAATCTCCAAGAATCACCTCAGTTTGTCTTCGCTCCTTTTCTCCTTCTCTTCTTCTTTCAGCGACCTCAAAAACGGACTTTCTTTGGCGGTGAACCGGTCGTGGATTCTCGTCCGCCATCGCAACAAAATTTGTGCGAATTGCGAGGTTTGAAAAAGCCTCTAAGAACCGCTGCATAAACCACGTAATCCCAGCGACGAGTCAGTTACACTAGAAATGTAGGAGTTTGATTGGCAACCTAACAGCCAATAGAAAATGAGGGAGCCTTGTTTTCTATTGGCTGATGTTTATCTGGCCTCACTACGTCCACAGTTGATAGATTTTCATTCTTTTTTTTTTTTTAGTCATCATAATTACAAAGCTGCTGCGTCTCCGTCATGGTATTTTAAACTTTCATTGACAATTTGAAACAAAAAAAAAAATCCTCCATACAACCTTTAAAAACACGGCGTTAAAAGCGTCAGACGTGAGAGTTTAACGTGTTTGTAGGTTTATGGCGTTGAGCAGAGCGAGGTGAGCGGGAGTTTTACCTGTCCTCCTCTCTCCTGGTCCAGCTCCACGGTCATCAGAGCGGACGTGCCCTTCTCGCTCACGTTGGAGTGGCGTCCCTGCCAGAAGAAGTAGCAGCACTTCTCCTTCCCCGGACCCGAGCTGCGCGCCTCCGGGTTTGTCCTGCGTCCGACTGCGGGACAAACAAAACGGAACGATGTTTAGGAAAATAGGTTAAGCTTTAAACACCTTTGTACTGGTCTGGACCGAGGAAGAAGCTACTCTGGAAGATCCTGTTCCTGGTCCTGGTTTAGACCTAGTTTAATTGTTAGACCAGTTTTTTCCTGTTATCATCCTGGTTTAGTCCGGGTTTAGTCCTGGTTTAGTTCTGGTTCAGTCCTTCTTCCAGTCCTGGTTTTAGTCCTGGTTTAGTCCTGGTTTAGTCCTGGTTCAGTCCTGTCTGGTTTAGCTGTGGTTTAGTCCTGGTTTAGTCCTGGTTCAGTCCTGGTTTAGCCCTGGTTTAGTCCTGGTTTAGTCCTGGTTTAGACCTGGTTTAGACCTGGTTTAGCCCTGGTTTAGTCCTGGTTTAGCCCTGGTTTAGTCCCACTTTAATCCTGGTTTAGTCCTACTTTAGTCCTGGTTTAGTCCTGGTTTGGGACTGTTTTAGTCCTGGTTTAGTCCTGGTTTGGGACTGTTTTAGTCCTGGTTTAGTCATCGTTTCGTCATGTTTTAGTCCTGGTTTAATCCTGGTTGAGTCCTGGTTTATTCCTGCTTTAGTCCTGGATTAGTCCTTGTTTAGTCCTTTTTTAGTCCTGGTTCAGTCCTGGTTTAGTCCTTGTTTAGTCCTTGTTTAGTCCTGGTTTAGTCCTGGTTTAGTCCTTGTTTAGTCCTGGATTAGTCCTTGTTTAGTCCTGTTTTAGTCCTGGTTCAGTCCTGCTTTAGTCCTGGATTAATCCTTGTTTAGTCCTGGATTAATCCTTGTTTAGTCCTGGATTAGTCCTTGTTTAGTCTGTTTTTAGTCCTGGTTCAGTCCTGGTTTAGTCCTTGTTTAGTCCTTGTTTAGTCCTGGTTTAGTCCTGGTTTAGTCCTTGTTTAGTCCTTGTTTAGTCCTGGTTCAGTCCTGGTTTAGTCCTTTTTAGTCCTGGTTCAGTCCTGGTTTAGTCCTGGATTAGTCCTTGTTTAGTCCTGGATTAGTCCTGCTTTAGTCCTGGTTCAGTCCTGGTTTAGTCCTGGTTTAGTCCTTGTTTAGTCCTTTTCCTTAGTCCTGGTTTAGTCCTGTTTAGTCCTAGTCCTGGTTTAGTCCTGGATTAGTCCTTGTTTAGTCCTGGATTAGTCCTGCTTTAGTCCTGGTTCAGTCCTGGTTTAGTCCTGGTTCTGGGTCTTTACCTGTGGTGCTGACCATGTACTTCCACTTGACCACGTAGGCGTCTCCCTCGTGGAACTGGCCGATGCTCTGTCTGGGCAGGCGGCTGTAGTCGAACTCCAGGATGTGCCACACGTCCACGGACACGGTGGAGATCTCCAGGGTCCTCATGTGGTCCTCGGTCTCCACCGGCCCGTAGCCCCGGCCCACGTTCAGCCCGTCCAGGACCGTCTGCACCGAGGACTGGAGCACGGGCAGCATCAGGCCGGCGTCGTACGGCCTGCAGCCCCGACCTGGAGCCTCCTGAGGGGACTGAGAGGAAACACCGGAGCGAGGGTCAGAACCAGAGGACCAGACGAGGCAGACGCGCCTAAGACCGAAAGACTACAGGATTATTTTTTTTTGGTCTTAACTCTTTCCCCCATGAAGACGACATTTGACGACCCCCCTGAACCCTTAATGACGACTTTTGACTCCTCCGCCGTATCACTAAAGACGAGATTTGACGACCTTTAGAAATGGCTCGGTTTTTCACATTTAAACAGAGACTGTGATCGGTGGAGCCACTACAACCGACACTAGACTGACCAATAGGATTCAAGGATATGTTTTCGCCGATTTTTTCCGAAGTTAATCGAAATAGTGACGATGGTAGCTTCCGGAAAAAACACAACACGAAACACGTGCAATGGAAAGATCGCGGCGCTGCGGCGCACAGTTTTAGAAATAATGAGGAGCGGACGTATTTTATGGATAAGTTTAGAGAAAGTGACTTTTATAGATTTCAAAGTGATGATGTTGAAGTTGATTATAAAGTGGAAAACAGCGACAGCGACGGACTTTCGGGGAGAAGGTGAGAATGCCGCTGATGCGTCTGTGTGGAGTCCTGCGATGTCCGAACAAACTATCTGAGCTTTATACTCGATTATGAACCAAAATTACCCTGAAATCTGGATGTTGCCCAGGCCAGTCCTTTAAAATATTTCAGTCTTTTTTTCCAAGATGCGATGTTTGACAGAATCGCTAGAGAAAAAACGCTTATGTGGAGCTCTGCACACGAGAAAATAAACAAGATGACAAATACTGGACACACACTGACGGGGAAGAGTTTTATTATTATATATTTTTATATTATTTAATAAGCTAAATTAGTTGAATAAATAAAATAAGTTGAATAAGTTAAATGAGTTGAATAAGTTAAATGGAAAAAAATTAATTAGGTGCACACAGGTGAACAACAGGTAAAAACAGGTGCACACTTGGCTATACTGTATCTGGTGATATGAAATCTGTTTAAATACTTTGACAAAGTATATTTTTTATTTTTTTATGAATATAGTTCTCAGAACATGCAGATATCAGATGCTGAATGTAGTTTTTTGTTTTCGAGTTTGCACCTGACCAGGTAAACTCTCATTTTCAGTGAGCTGTTATAAACCTGTAAATGAGTTGAATCACATTTAAACATCCATAAATGAAGAGTTCAGAGTCTAAGGTTTCCAGAGATACAAATATGTCTGTGTTACAATTAAGTTCATGAGTGTAAAAATCATTTATAATCACTCGTGGAAGTCTGTTTTCTTTTATGCACTTATGCTCTAAGGGTGTAGCCCTAGTAACACATGTATGGGTTGTTCCTAGTCGGCGTCCAGGGGGGAAAGAGTTAAATGATTTTTAAACCTGCGACAAAAAGCGTTAACCTGTGATTATATCAGAGTTAAATCTTGTCCAGATCTGTTAAAATTTCACCCGTTACCTGCCCAAACCCGTGATGAATCTGGGTCAGCCCACTGGTCCAACAGCCCAGTAGTCCAGGACTAAACCAGGACTAAACCAGGACTAAACCAGGACTAAACCAGGACTGAACCTATGCTGTGTCATTAGCAGATTATAAATATATACATGCCACAACTGCAGAGACGATCGCCAAGACTAAACCAGGACTGGACCAGGACTAAACCAGGACTAAACCAAGTCTAATCCAGGTCTAAATCAGGACTGAACCAGGACTGGACCAGGACTGGACCAGGACTGGACCAGGATTGAACCATGACTTAACCAGGTCTAAACTAGGACTAAACCTGGTCCCAGTCTCAGTCCTGGTCTCAATCTCGGCCTCAATCCCAATCTGGTCTCGGTCCTAGTATGGTCCCAGTCTCAGTCCCAGTCTCAGTCTTAGTTCCAGTCTCAGTCCCGGTCTCAGGTCAGGACCGAGACCAGTTTAGTTCTGGTTTAGTCCTGGTTCAGTTCTGGTTTAGACCTGGTTTAGACCTGGTTTAGTCCTGGTTTAGACCTGGTTCAGACCTGGTTTAGACCTGGTTTAGACCTGGTTCAGTCCCTAGTCTAGTCCTTGGTCAGTCCCTGGTCTAGTACTTGTTCAGTCCTGGTTTAGTCCTGGTTCAGTCCTGGTTCAGTCCGGAATTGTAGTTTAATTCACGGAAACGGTTGTTATCTGTTTTTTCCGTTATTCATTTAAACACAAAATCGAAAACTGAAAAAACAAAATCATTATCTATTTTTTCATTTTGGTTTTGGAGACAAATAATGAAGAAAATATTAGTTTTTTCGTTTTTTTATTTTTGGGTTTATTTAAAAAAAAAATTGAATGAATGACACGCAGATTTATTGCAAGTTTTCTGTTTTATACGGTGAAATATTCCAGTACAAACACAGATCCTTGACTCTTTTCTCCACACAGACGTACCTTCAGTTCTGGCACAGGTTCTGGCGCCTCCTTCGTCGTCGGAGACTTGAGCTCGGTCCAGTCCAGGAACTTCTCTTTGAACAAACTCGTCTCGTTGTGTTCGGTCAGACGCCCAAAAATGGCCCAGTCCGGACGACCCAGACCTTTCCTGAAGGACACAGAAACATACACACGGTTTTCAGCTCCAGGTGTTTCAGACTGTCAACGAAACATCAGAGACAAGTCACATAGCGGCGGAAAAATCGGATTTGGTTACACAGAGACAGTACCCGGGTACGAGCGGGTCATACCTGGGTGTGAGCGGTCATACAAGGGTGTGAGCGGGTCGTACCTGGGTGTGAGCGGGTCGGTCGTACCTGGGCGTGAACGGGTCGTCGTACCTGGGCGTGAACGGGTCGTACAAGGGTGTGAGCGGGTCATACCCGGGTACGAGCGGGTCGTACCTGGGTGTGAGCGGGTCGTACAAGGGTGTGAACGGGTCGTACCCGGGTACGAGCGGGTCGTACCTGGGTGTGAGCAGGTCGTACCTGGGTGTGAACGGGTCGTACCTGGGTGTTGAACGGGTCGTACCTGGGTGTGAGGGTTCGTACAAGGGTGTGAGCGGGTCGTACCTGGGTGTGAGTGGGTCGTACAAGGGTGTGAACGGGTCGTACAAGGGTGTGAACGGGTCGTACATGGGTGTGAGCGGGTCGTACAAGGGTGTGAGCGGGTCGTACCTGGGTGTGAGCGGGTCGTACAAGGGTGTGAGCGGGTCGTACCTGGGTGTGAGTGGGTCGTACAAGGGTGTGTGAACGGGTCGTACAAGGGTGTGAACGGGTCGTACAAGGGTGTGAGCGGGTCGTACAAGGGTGTGAGCGGTCGTACAAGGGTGTGAGCGGGTCGTACAAGGGTGTGAGCGGGTCGTACAAGGGTGTGAGCGGGTCGTACAAGGGTGTGAGCGGGTCGTACCTGGGTGTGAGCGGGTCGTACAAGGGTGTGAGCGGGTCGTACCTGGGTGTGAGCGGGTCGTACAAGGGTGTGAGCGGGTCGTACCTGGGTGTGAGCGGGTCGTACAAGGGTGTGAGCGGGTCGTACCTGGGTGTGAGCGGGTCGTACCTGGGTGTGAGCGGGTCGTACAAGGGTGTGAGCGGGTCGTACCCGGGTGTGAGCGGGTCGTACAAGGGTGTGAGCGGGTCGTACCCGGGTGTGAGCGGGTCGTACCCGGGTGTGAGCGGGTCGTACAAGGGTGTGAGCGGGTCGTACCCGGGTGTGAGCGGGTCGTACCCGGGTGTGAGCGGGTCGTACCCGGGTGTGAGCGGGTCGTACCCGGGTGTGAGCGGGTCGTACAAGGGTGTGAGCGGGTCGTACAAGGGTGTGAGCGGGTCGTACCGGGTGTGAGCGGGTCGTACAAGGGTGTGAGCGGGTCGTACCCGGGTGTGAGCGGGTCGTACAAGGGTGTCGGGTGTGAGCGGGTCGTACAAGGGTGTGAGCGGGTCGTACCTGGGTGTGAGCGGGTCGTACAAGGGTGTGAGCGGGTCGTACAAGGGTGTGAGCGGGTCGTACAAGGGTGTGAGCGGGTCGTACCTGGGTGTGAGCGGGTCGTACAAGGGTGTGAGCGGGTCGTACAAGGGTGTGACGGGTCGTACAAGGGTGTGAGCGGGTCGTGACCGGGTGTGAGCGGGTCGTACCCGGGTGTGAGCGGGTCGTACCCGGGTGTGAGCGGGTCGTACCCGGGTGTGAACGGGTCGTACCTGGGTATGAGCGGGTTACAGCCCCCGGGGTCCAGCGGGTTGACGTCGCAGCAGCTGTAGTCGAAGCTTCCGTTCCACAGGTGTTTGGCGAGTTGAAACGCCACCTTCCTCTGAGCCAGCGTCACCTCTTTGCCGTGCCACACGTAAACCTCACTGCCAAAGTCAAACACCAGCACCTGCACACGAGAGGAAAGACATTTGAACAACATTAAAGATGCACTGCGTAACTTTTGCGGTTGGAGGTCTGTCACCTGCTTGTTTCTATGGATATGTCATTGCTCTGCCTGGAATGTTCCACAGTGTTACATTAAACCTAACCTACCTTACATTTATTCAATTACAGGTGGTTTTATAGCTCAAAAATACCAAAAAAAAAAAAACCTCATAGTAAAATACCTAGAAAAAAAAATAAAATAAATAAAATATAATACATTTAAGAAATTAAATACCTAAAAAAATACCTAGAATAATGAAATACAAAATAAAATAAATAAAATAAAATAAACAAAAATAAAGTACCTAGAAAAAAATACCTAGAATAAAAAAATATTAAATAAAATAAAGCAAATAAAATAAATAAACAAAAATAAAATAACTAGAAAAAATACCTAGAATAATGAAATATAAAATAAAATAAATAAACAAAAATGAAACATCTAGAAAAAAAAAATACCTACAATAATAAATTATAAAATAAAATAAATAAACAAAAATAAAATAACTTGAAAAAAATACCTAGAATAATAAAATAAAAAACTAAATAAATAAAATAAAAATAAGTAAATACCTAGAAAAAAAATCAGATCTGACCTGTAACTTTTGGTTTGGTTTAGTTTCCATGAAGACAGAAAGGTTTAATCCAATCCACATTTTACAAACATGACAGTTTCCAAAGTGCCGCACAAATTAATACAATAAAAGACAGTGAATCATAAATAAAAATAATAAATAAAAAGCGTTAAAATGCATAAAAAAGTAAAAAATAATAGAATTAAATTTAAAAAATGTAATAAAAATAAATAAAATAGACAAAGGACCAGGCGGTGTTAAAAGCCAGAGAGTAAAAGTGGGAGTTTAGATGAGTTTGTGAAACCTTCCAGACAAATCGTTTGGCGGATTATAAAAGTGCAGACCTCTTTAGTGGCCAGCAGGGAGCACTGTGGAACCTTCCCCCACTGCTCGTCCTCAGGCACCAGTTTGTCCTGCTCCAGTCTGAAGATACAGTTGGTCTCCACGATGTTCGACTCAAAGTGCTCGTCCTCCTCCGGCGGACCAGCCGCTGCACACCGACCGAGAGGAGAAGAAAGAGGGAAAGAGAGAGAGGAGAGGGAGAGGAGGAGAGGGAGAGGGGGGAATGAAGAAGAGAGGGATGGAGAGGCAGGGAGAGGGAGGAGTAAAAAAAGGAGGAAATGAGGGGTGGAGAGGTAGGGAAAGAGAAAGGAGGCGAAAACAAGGAGGAAGAGAGGGATGGAGAGGCAGAGAGAGAGAGAGTGGAAGGGTGAGAAAGAGAAGGAGGAAAGAAGGAGAAAGAGAAACGTAACGAGGCAGAGCAAGAGAGAGAGGAGGAGGAGAGGAAGGAGGAGGAAGAGAGGGAGAGAGGGGAAAGAGCGGGATGGAGAGGCCGGGAGGGAGGGAGGAGGGAAGAGAGAGAGAGAGAGAGAAGAAAAGAGAGGCGGAAAGGAGGAGGAAAGAAGGAGAAAGGCAGAGAGTGACAGAGAGAATGAGGGAGAGAGGGGAGAGGGAAAGGAGGAGAAAGAGAGGGATGGAGAGGCAGGGAGAGATAGGGGTGAGAAAGAGAAAGAGAGGGATGAGGAAACAGGGAAAGAAAGAGAGAGGGGAGGAGGAAAGGAGGAAGAGGAAGAGAGGGGTGGAGAGGCAATTGGAGAGAGAGAGAGAGAGAGAGAGAGAGGAAAGAAGAAGAAGAAAGAGAGGCATAGAGGGGCAGAGAGAACGAGGGAGAGAGGGGAGAGGAAAGGAGGAGGAGGAAGAGAGGGATGAAGAAACAGGGAAAGAAAGAGAGAGGGGAGGAGGAAAGGAGGAGGAAGAGAGGGATGAAGAAACAGGGAAAGAAAGAGAGAGGGGAGGAGGAAAGGAGGAGGAAGAGAGGGATGAAGAAACAGGGAAGGAAAGAGAGAGGGGAGGAGGAAAGGAGGAGGAAGAGAGGGATGGAGAGGCAAGAAGAGAGAGAGAGAGAGAGAGAGAGGGAAAGAGAGAGGAGAAAGAAAAGGAGGGAGAGAGGAGAAGGAGAAGAAAGGAGGAGAGAGGGGAGAGAGAAGAGGAGGAGGAAGAGAGGGAGAGAAAACAGAGAAGGAGAGGAAGAGAGGATGAGAGAGGGAGGGAGAGAGAGAGAGAAAAGGAGAGGAGGGAGAGGAGGAGAGAAGAGGAAGAAGATGAGAGGGAGAGGAAGAAGACACAAACACACGCCACAGTGAAGCAGATTAAATAAAACAAAAAACATCAACAACAGCGTCTGATCATTCGAGAGTTAAAACGATCAAGTGAAGACGTTATGACATCACCGGGTGGGACAGACTGTTCTGAATACACAGTGTTGGGAAGTTTACTTTTAAAATGTAATCCCCTACAGATTACAGATTACATACACCAAAATGTAGTTTGTAACGTAATCCAGATTAAATTACTTAAAGTGAGTAATGTAATCTGAATACTTTGGATTACTTGATTTGCTGTAGAGAAGCAAAGACGAGGAAATCGTACATCAGATGTTTTGTCTGATAAAAGAAAAATAAAAAGTCCAGATTTTACTGAACCAAATTAAAAATATTATTGATAGAAGAAGAAGAGACACGTCCACACAGCAGGATTTAGTCCTGTTTAAATCCTGTTTTAGACTGTTTAGGCCTGGTTTAGTCCTGGTTTAGACTGGTGTTAGTCCTGGTTTAGACCTGTTTTAGTCCTAGTTTAGACCTGGTTTAGACCTGGTTTAGTCCTAGTTAGTCCTGGTTTAGTCCTGGTTTGGTTTAGACCTGGTTTAGTCCTGGTTTTGAACGGTTTTAGTCCTGGTTTAGACCTGGTTTAGTCCTGGTTTAGACCTGGGTTTAGACCTGGTTTAGTCCTGGGTTAGACCTGGTTTGCTGGTTTAGTTCTAGTTTAGACCTGGTTTACTGGTTTGACCTGGTCCTGGTTTAGACCTGGTTTAGACCTGGTTTTAGCCTGGTTAGACCTGGTTAGACCTGGTTTAGTTTAGTCTGGTAGATTAGTCCTGGTTTAGACTGGTTTTAGTCCTGGTTTAGACTGGTTTTGAGTCCTGGTTTAGTCCTGGTTTAATGGTTTAGTCCTGGTTTAGACCTGGTTTAGACCTGGTTTAGTCCTGGTTTTCCTGGTTTAGACCTGGTTTTAGTCCTGGTTTAGTCCTGGTTTAGACCTGGTTTAGTCCTGGTTTTACTGGTTTTAGTCCTGGTTTAGACCTGGTTTTAGTCCTGGTTTAGACTGGTAGACTGTTTAGTAGTCTGGTTTACTGGTTTTAGTCCTGGTTTAGAGTTTAGTTAGACCTGGTTTTATCCTGGTTTAGACCTGTTTAGTCTGGTTTGTTTTGTCCTGTTTAGACCTGGTTTAGACCTGGTTTAGTCTAGTTTAGTCCTGGTTTAGTCCTAGACCTTTAGACCTGGTTTTACTGGTTTTGACCTGGTTTTAGTCCTCCTGGTTTAGACCTGGTTTTAGTCCTGGTTTAGACCTGGTTTAGACCTGGTTTAGTCCTGTTTAGACCTGGTTTAGACCTAGTTTAGACCTGTTTAGACTGGTTTTTTAGTTTAGTCCTGGTTTGAATGGTTTTAGTCCTGGTTTAGCCTGGTTTAGACCTGGTTTAGACCTGGTTTTTAGACCTGGTTTAGACCTGGTTTAGTTTAGACCTGGTTTTAGTTTAGACCTGGTTTAGACCTGGTAGTCCTAGTTTAGTCCTGGTTTACCTGGTTTAGACCCTGTTTACTGGTTTTGACCTGGTTTTAGTCTGGTTTTTTAGTCCTGGTTTAGACCTGGTTTGGTTTAGTCCTAGTTTAGACCTGGTTTAGTCCTGGTTTAGAGTCCTGGTTTAGACCTGGTTTTAGTCCTGGTTTAGACCTGGTTTTAGTCCTGGTTTAGTTTACCTGGTTTAGACCTGGTTTAGACCTGGTTTTAGTCCTAGTTTAGACCTGGTGTTTAGACCTGGTTTAGACCTGGTTTAGACCTGTTTAGTCCTAGTTTAGAGACCTGGTTTAGTCCTAGTTTAGTCCTGGTTTAGTCCTGGTTTAGACCTGGTTTAGAGTTCCTGGTTTTGAACTGGTTTTAGTCCTGGTTTAGACCTGGTTTTAGTCCTGGTTTAGACCTGTTTTAGTCCTGGTTTAGACCTGGTTTAGACCTGGTTTAGTCCTGGTTTAGACCTGGTTTAGACCTGGTTTTAGTCCTGGTTTAGACCTGGTTTTAGTCTAGTTTAGACCCTGGTTTAGTCCTGGTTTAGACCTGGTTTAGACCTGGTTTAGACCTGGTTTAGTCCTAGTTTAGTCCTGGTTTAGTCCTGGTTTAGACCTGGTTTTAGTCCTGGTTTAGACCTGGTTTAGTCCTAGTTTAGACCTGGTTTAGACCTGGTTTAGACCTAGTTTAGATCTGGTTTAGACCTGGTTTACTTTCCGGCAATGAGTGGAATTTCCAATTTAAAAAACAAAACAAAACAAAAAAACAAAAAAAAGGGATTTAGCCCAAAATGTGAAAACAGTAAAATCCCTCTGTGTAATCCATTTACTTCAACAAAGTAACTGTAATCCAATTCCCACTCACTGAAACAGTAACTGTAACTGAATACAGTTACTCATCATTTGTACTCTGATTACTTAACTCTGGTACATGTAATCTGTTACTCCCCGACACTGGTCTGTGTTGGGTCTCACCCTGGTAGGCGGCGTGGCCCCCGAGGAGGCTCCAGAACAGCTGCGCCTCCGGAGAGACGACCCCCTCCTCCAGACACTGGACCTGAGTCGCTCTGCAGCCCAGGTCCTTGTGAGACTGAATGAACGAGGCCAAGTCCATCGCCTACGACAAAACACAACAACGAAAGACCGTTTCATCACCATTAAACTGCAAAAAGAATAAATAAATAAAAATGTTTTCTTTTTAAACCAGATGAGGTCTTCTTCAATCTGTGTGTCGTTCGTTTTTCAAAATAAAACCAAAAATAAGTAAACGAAAAAGAACTGTTTTCTTCATTATTTGTCTCCAAAACCACTGAACCAAGACTAAACCAGGACTAAACCAGGACTAAACCGGGACTAAACCAGGACTAAACCGGGACTAAACCAGGACTAAACCAGGACTAAACCAGGACTGAACCAGGACTAAACCAGAACTGAACCAGGACTAAACCAGGACTAAACCAGAACTGAACCAGGACTAAACCAGGATTAAACTAGGACTAAACTAGGACTAAACCAGGACTAAACCAGGACTAAACCAGGATTAAACCAGGACTGAACCAGGACTAAACCAGGACTAAACCAGACTAAACCAGGACTAAACCAGAACTGAACCAGAACTAAACCAGGACTAAACTAGGACTGAACCAGAACTAAACCAGGACTAAACTAGGACTAAACCAGGACTAAACCAGAACTAAACCAGGACTAAACGGGACTAAACCGGGACTAAACCAGAACTAAACCGGGACTAACCGGGACTAAACCAGGACTAAACCAGGACTGAACCAGGACTAAACCAGAACTGAACCAGACTAAACCAGGACTAAACCAGAACTGAACCAGGACTAAACCAGGATTAAACTAGGACTAAACTAGGACTAAACCAGGACTAAACCAGGACTAAACCAGGATAAACCGGGACTAAACCGGGACTAAAACCGGACTAAACCGGACTAAACCGGGACTAAACCGGGACTAAACTAAACCGGACTAAACCGGGACTAAACCGGGACTAAACCGGGACTAAACGGACTAAACGGGACTAAACCAGGACTAAAGGACTAAACCAGGACTAAACCAGGACTAAACCAGGACTAAACCAGGACTGAACCAGGACTAAACCAGAACTGAACCAGGACTAAACCAGGACTAAACCAGAACTGAACCAGGACTAAACCAGGACTAAACTAGGACTAAACTAGGACTAAACCAGGACTAAACCAGGAATAAACCAGGACTGAACCAGGACTAAACCAGGACTAAACCAGGACTGAACCAGGACTAAACCAGAACTGAACCAGAACTAAACCAGGACTAAACTAGGACTGAACCAGGACTAAACCAGTTCTAAACCAGGACTAAACCAGGACTAAACCAAGACTAAACCAGGACTAAACCAGGACTAAACCAGGACTGAACCAGTTCTAAACCAGCACTAAACCAGGATTACACCAGGACTAAACTAGAACTGAACCAGGACCAAACCAGGACTTTGTTTTTGGTTTTGGAGACAAATAGTGAAGAAAATAGTTGTTTTTTTTGTTTCTTTGTTTTCTTATTTTTGGTTTTATTTTGAAAAAAACAAATGAACGAACGATACTCGGATTTACACCGATTCTCTTTTCTCAACCAGCAACAGATAAGTGTCGTGCTCAGAGGTACAACAACAGGCCTGCGAGTCGTGTGTGTGTGTGTGTGTGTGTGGTTCTGTCAGGCGCAGATGGGTTTGTGTCACTGTGGACGAGTGAGAAGAGGAAAAACACTCAACATTTTTATGACTTTAACAAAATATTTGACTGTGGTTTTAGTTTGTGGTGTCAGGCAGCACAAGAACACAAATACTCCTCAAGTTAAAAAGAGAAAAGGAGAGGGCAACTTTGATGATGTGAAAGTAAAATGGTACACAAATGGGAAAAAAAAAATAACCTGAGAATTGCTTTCATAGTGATATTAATAAATAACTGTATACGTGATATAAAATAACTCTTATTACAATACTAAGTCCTTTTTATGTGTTTTTCTATTTAAACCAGCAAAAAGTGGAGTATTAAAATTGACTCTCTCTCTTTTTATTATTATTATTATTATTATTATTTATTTATTTATTTAATTTTTATTTATTTATTTATATATTTTTTTGTATGCGTGTTATATTTTGTTTTGTCTGTCTTGTTGTGGATGTGCTGGGTATCCAATCCCTCAAACTTGACAAATTATAAATGAAAAAAAATTAAAAATTGACTCTGACAGAATCAATTTTTAACATTTTCTCAGAGTTTATAAGAGTCCAATCTGTTCTAGAGTTAATTTGACATTTTTTTGGAAATGTTCATTAAGTAACGTTGGTCCAAAGTTCCTGTTTAACCTCAAAATCCAGAGTAAATGGGTAACACTTTGTAGAGTTATCCTGATTTGGCGAAACAACACACAGAGGTGTTTTATTTTTACACTTTATTTGAGTTAATTTAAGATGAAATTATGAACAAAACTGGTTCAAACTGGTCTATTCTCACCGGAGTTGGAAGTGGTGGGAGGGAGGAGCTAAATTAACACTAAAGGGAGTTGAATGAACACGAATAGAATTTGAATTAACTTCAATTATATCAACTCTGGCAAATAACTCCAACTCAAACCCCAATTTAACTTTCAAATAGTTAAAATAACAGGTTTTCGTGTTAAAAATATGAAATATTTCACTTTGAAATTTCAACTCTTGAGTTTTTACTGTGTTCTGTGGCCCTGCAGAGGCCCCACACTTACTTAAGGAGCCACTGCTGTGAATAATTATCTTATAAAACTGCAATAAGACCTGAGTGAAATTAATTTCAAACTAAGTCAGTGTCCTTTTATGATTCTGTATTTAGTGCAGTTTTATTGCAGCCAACAGGGCCCCACACTCACTTAAGTCGGACAAACACTGTGCAAATTTTGGTCCTTTTTGAGCTGATTTTTCACTCCTGTGAGAGTCGGGACGAATTTTGGCTTAATCGTGCGTCGCGCTTCGTGTAGAGAACACGGGGTAATGAGAACCGATTAATACCTCATGAGCAGGTCAAGATTGACAATCGTAGGTCGCAAGAAAATCAAACCTGTTTGAAATCCAGTCGCCTCTTGTGATGGTTTTGCTCTGTTGAAGTTGTTCGTACAGTGTGAAAACAAGAATCATGAGCTGTGAACTTTTAAACGTTGTGATTTGGATGTACAACTGAGCAGTCTGAGCTGGGGCTGAGTGAAACGATTGAAAATATTGCATAGTGTAAGCCCGGCATTAGGGAACCACTGCTGTGAAGAATTATCTTAGAAAGTGCAATAAAAGCAGCCTCTTCATTCACACAAATAAAACCCCAGAGTGAGTGCAGCTCTGACCTTGGCTCTCTCGATGACGTTGGAAAACTCTCCGATCCAGACGAAGCAGTGTTCAGGAGTGACCAACAGGAAACAGTCTCCACTGTTCAGGGACGAGGCTCTGGGCTCCACCAGTCTGGTCTGAACGTGGCGCCGCCCTGCAGGCAGACAGGAGAAGTGCTGTAACATGTGTATTATAGATCCATGATGAACAGAGACGATGGAGCGTTACCTTTGACGAGCATCAGCATGGTGCTCTTATACGGCAGAGCGCTGTTGTTACTGGTTTGTTCGGAGGCCGTCACGCTCCTCAGACTCACACTGCTGAAGTTTTCTTTAGAGGCCAGACCGGCCAGAGCCGCCTCCGAGTACTCAGAGCTCTTAGACGCTGGACACACAACAACATCATTCAATTTATGTGGTTTATTTATGTGTTTGTGAATCAACATGCAAGTAACCACACACACACACACTCTCTCATTCACACAACAGCGTATATGGACTCTGTATATAAGACCAGTGAAACGTCTTGCCCAAGGACACAACAACAGTACACACTCTCTGCCACAGCTTTTAAGTGGTGACTTTTGAATGTGAAAAACATAGCACATCAAAAGTTAGTGTCTGGATTCTTGAAAAGCCACGTCAACAGCTACACATGTGCAGATTTTGGCAAACAAGATTGTGCAAAAAAGGTCAAACTAAACCAATGTAGTGAAGACAAAATGAAAGAGAAAATGTTAAAGATTAAAGGTTATTTTAAAACTCGTATTTTGTTTTCCAAATACAAGTGACACCGAGGATGAAGAAGAATTGAATGGATTTAGTGATTTGGAGTGAGATGGAGAGTTTGTTAAACTTGTTCTGTTGTTTATGTTATAGTTTATCTGAAGAACTGTTCATATGTGACGTTAACAGTCTGTTGTTCTCTCTTCTATTGTTTTTACTACAACTTGTCCTTCAAGATGAAATATGGTTGAAATAAATTTCCCCCCAAAAATGCGATTCATATTTTTTTTCTTCTTTTTTACACATTTTTTGGCTGGTGCGACTTATAGAACTAAAAATACAGTAATTATCGGGGTTTCTGATTAGGTGCAGTGTGTAACTTTTTAAATGAGGGTCCGTCACCTGCTTGTTTCTATGGATATGCCAAGGGTCTGCACTGAAATGTTCCACAGTGTGACATTAAACAGCTCTATCTTACATTTATTCAATTACAGGTGATTTTATAGCTCAAAAATACCAAGAAAAACAGACATTCTGACTGTGTGCGGGGTCGCCTCTCCACAGATCTGACCTGTTACTTGGTCTGGTTTGGTCTCCATGGAGATAGAACCATATGGCATTAAACCTTTCCAGACATCGCGATTTCGATTTGTCTATAAAACGATCTTTAAACTCATATAATCGAGTTGAAACGATTAAAGCTTAAGTTTATTTTGGGATATTTTTTAATATAAATAAGTATATTTATTTTATTTTTTAAATATAGTGATTGTAGAACAGCTGGATTTATAGTTTATTTTGGATACATTTATGTTTTTATTTTATGTTCAAAGTTTATTTTATTCATTTTATGTTTCTTTTACATCTCAAAACTACTGTAAGGTTCATATTTTCAGGCTATATTTATTTTCAACTTAAAAGTGTTGCGTAAATTATCAATAACAAAGTGTTTTTTGAGAGAGAAATGCTGAATAAATGCATTGTGTAACAAAAAAATAATGGTTTGAATAATTGTGATTTCAATATTGTGTGTGTGTGTTGTGTGTGTGTGTGTGTGTGTGTGTGTGTGTGTGTGTGTGTGTGTGTGTGTGTGTGTGTGTGTTACTGACTCTTCTCGGCCTTGATCCTCTTGCTCTCGAGCTGCCCCACGTTGAGCCTCTGCTCCGTGTACTCCAGCCTGATGTCTTCTCTGGACGCCAGCTTCTTCAGCGGGTTCTTGGACGCCTGGACGTTCCTGGAGGGTCGGACGGCGCGTTTGTGCTGCACCATGGACGACGTCAGCCTGAAACACAATTAGAGTTTATAGTTTAGATCAGGGGTCTCCAACGTTTTTCTTCCTCTGAGATACCTTCACAAAAAGAGAAGAAAGAAAAGAAAATGCTAAAGCTACTAATTTTAGTGATCACAAGAAACTGAGCAAGACTAAAGGGCCGTTCACACCAAAGTGTCAAAAAACGCCTTGACGTCTCTATTTGGAGCCTTTGCATTTGAGTTTAGACGCCCCCGATGCGCGTTTTTGACGCCGTGGACGAACGGGAGAAAAATACTTGACGCGCGTCCGTTGCCCTGGAAACAAGAACCTGGTCCAGGTCTTTTCCCGAAACAATGTCAGACCAGACTGAGAGACTTTAGTGTTTTTATGACATGAAACATCAGCGGAGGAGATCAGGTCGACGACTGCAGTGTATATATATTTATACTCCGCTAATGACACTGGATCAGTCCTGGTTTAGTCTCGGTCTAGTCCTGGTTTAGTCCTAGTCTGGTCCTGGTCCTCGCGATCCACTCTGTGATTGTGGTGTATATATTTATGCTCCGCTCATGTTTGTGGTTCTGGTTCTCGGGTTTTTCTTCCTGATAATTACGTCGCTGCGTCTCTGGATACTCGTCCCTGATTGGTTGACGTGGCGTGCCTGACGCCAAAAGTTCAGCATTTTCAACTTCTTGACGCTGACGCCTTGGACACGCGTCTAGAGCATCGACGCCAAAATGCTCAAGACGCGCTGTGTCGATGGCAGATTCGTGCCACGCTGACGCCGAAGACGCGCCGCAAAAACGCAGGACGCTCTAGTTGCGCGTCCACATTGACTTTACATAGAAACTGGACGCTTTGACGCTCTGGTCTGAACATCCCTTAAGGCTACGTTCAGACTGCAGGGCTTAATGCTGAATTCGTGAAATCTGATTTTTTTGCGAGGTCATATCCAGGACTAAACCAGGACTAAACCAGGACTAAACCAGGACTAAACTAGGACTATACTAGGACTAAACCAGGACTAAACCAGGACTGTAGGGGAATACATTTTAAAAGTAACCTTCCCAACACTGCCTGTAACTGAGTAAATACAAAGTAGATCTTTTTAATGTCACACTGTGGAACATTCCAGACAGAGCAATGACATCTCCATAGAAACAAGCAGGTGACAGACCAAACAAAACGCTGCATACACATTATCATCAGTCCTCTATAAAATCTTACTTTGGCCCTTGACAACCGAAGATGGAGTCAAAATCATCGCTGATTTCGATTCTCGACGGGATCCGGGGAAATTCTGCCACGTGTTTGTAGAATTTGGAGAAGATTTCGTCGTCCAGTTTCATGACTTCCTTCACGGCCTTCTCCGTCACGGTGAGAGTGGTCTCCTGTAGACCGGCCACTGCACGAAAACAACACAACAAGAACAACATTAGAGCTAAAAAATACTGAATTGCATTTTGTCTTAAACATTTTCTAGGTAGACAGGATTAGGGACGGGCATTCGATGAAACTGTATTAACCGATCGTCGGGAGAATCGATTTTCGATTAATCATTAACGTTTTTTAGATAATAAGTATCATCATTTTTATTACTACTAATCTGCATAAATAAATTCAACTTTACAACAGATAAACCATAAACACTCTAGAGCACAGGTGTCAAATATAAGGCTCGGGGGCCAGATTCGGCCCTCCAAGACCTTTAATGTGGCCCTTGGGTGATTTTCTACTAAAATATTTTAATTATATTTTCTATTAAAATATTGTTAATTTTCTGTGGTGTTTATCACAGCAGCGTCTCCAGCGTCTCTGTACGTGGCCCCTCCCACCAGAGCAGCACAAATGAAGACTTGTCTCTTTCCAAACGCTCTTAAAGGACGATCGTTTTGACTGTTGACCGTGACACCCTCATCAGAAAAATGTCCAACATGAGAAAAGTGGAGCCGAGTGCAGGATTTTACAAGAAAAACTGACTTATTCCTGTTTGCATACAAGTTCATGTTAAAACATTGTGTTGAAATTGAATTTTTCTTTAAGTTTCAGGTTGTTCATAATATTATAATAAGAAAGAGTTCATCAATTAAAAAAGATTTCTGTAATAGATTTGTGTTTCTCTGCACAAATATTTGAACTTATTGTTATTTTGGGGTTTATATGACATGAGTTTTCTGATCCGGCCCCTTTGGGATCAAAGTCGGTTGGATACGGCCCCTGGACCAAAATGAGTTTGACACCCTGTTCTAGAGCCACATCAGCCCTTTTGACATTATAATGTGTTTAATGGAGTTTTGACACATGTGTTTACGTTTTACAGAAACAAAACTTAAAACCACATGGCTCATTTGCATAAACTAAGCAGAGAAAAGAAAAAAATAAAAACACTCTTGTGCACTGATGCAGTTCAGCTTCTACTAAAGGACACGACTCAGTGGAATATAGATGTTCTTTCTGTGACAGGGGGATGTTCTGCTGATGGTGAGTCTGTTCTGTGTCTGTGTCGCGATGTTTTCAGATCAGACGTGTGCAGGTTTATCGCAGAGGCGGCGAGAACGGGAATGAAAATTAGGCTACGAGCGGAGCAGGACTGCACAGTGCGAGACTGTGTCCTAACAACACATAAAAACAGATTTTATAATAAGGCAACTCGTGTACAGAAACAGTAAAGTTAGAGATTAAAAATAAGATTAACACGATTAAAAAACATAACGCGCTACATATGACTGTAATTAATTAATCTCCCCTATTGATAATTATTTTCAAGTCACACAAAAAAACACAACACACACAGTGGACAATTGTGGGTAATATTTAAGATGAAGAACATTGAAGAACAGTAAGAGATGTGTCGCAAGTCTTAAAATATATATATATATATATATATATATAATATATATATATCTATATATATCTACATATGCCGTGTCGGAATAGTAATACTAGAAAGTGTTGGAAAACCGGCACGTCTAAATAGAGACATGTCGTAATGATGTTGGAATAGGCGGCGAACCCCAGTAGTTCACTAGTCGTTGTTCGCCTTTAAGCTTGACCTTGTTGGTTGAAGATTTGGTGATGGGGCAGATTTATGAAGCTGCTGAAGAACGCGACACACATTTACACACACATTTTGACACAGAAAACCATTAAAGGTTGTATGGAGGATTTTTTTTTTGTTTCAAATTGTCAATGATAGATTATAGAGATGCAGTAGTCTTGTAATTATGATGACCAAAAAAAAAAGATAATAAAAATTTCATCAACTCTGGACTGTGTGGGGCATAAACATTTGCCATAGATGAAGCGACACTGCCTGCGTTATCTGTGAGACTGACACAGACGCTGCTCAATGCAAAATACTCCGCTACGTTTTCCTATTTCCTGAAACGTTCTCTCCTCTCTCTCTCTCTCCCTGCTCTCCCTGCTCCCTCTTCTCCCTGCTCTCACTTCTCGTCCGCGCACGAAATGTCCGCACACCCCCTCCCCCGCTCCTCACTTCTCCGTCTTGCCTAACCAACACTGTAGTTAGTTGTTTACAAGTCATGTGCAGCGCACCGGCTGTAAACAAACCTGTTTCTGGCAATAAGGAGGAGGCGGGAGGAGGTGTTTCTACGTAGGAGCTGTAGGGGAGGGGCAGTGGTTTCACGCATGCGCAACATTTGAAAAAGGACAAACAGTCGCTGGATTTCTCGTTCCTTGGAAATCCTCTATACAACCTTTAACCGGACGTTCCACAAACCTACAGCGCGACATTTCCGGCCGTTGTGAAAAAGATCTATTGTATTTGATAGATGTTAAGAAGAGATTTCCAATGTACGTTTAAATCAAGACTCAGTTCATAGTTTCACACTGAGAGAAAACTGAAGGATAATTTGTTGTTTACAGAGAAAATTGAGTTGTACCTTTGTTGTTTATTTTTCCTAAGAAACTCTCCAGCTTGTCCAGTTTCTTGTCTGATTCCATGTCTGGTCTGGCTTCGATCTCTGCAAATAATAACAACAAAATAAAGATTCAAAACTGCTGAGAACGTAGAGTGATAGAGTTGAAAAGTGTGTCGTTTTCTGTACCTTCATGTGGCTTCGTGACACTGCTGCTGCTCTTGAGTTTGGTGGAAACAGGAGACAGAATGGGGCTGATGACGGAGGAGGAGGCGGCCAGACCTGAACACACAAAACATACAATTTATTAGTACAAATATTATAAACAACGAGGAAAATACACTTACGTACATCTTTAAAGCAGATCCATTATGCAACATTGACTTTTCAGAGATTTTAACCATTTAAAATGATGTTTCATGTTTGGTTTTCAGAATATTTTGAGTAACTATATTCTGCTACAGTTACTTAAAGCGCCTATGACAAATTGGACCACTCGTTTTACTAAAACACACTTAAAATCATTATATTTAAGATTCAGATAAAACTTCCTACATCTCAACAGCTCCAAATATGAACTCATTTTAAATAAATCCCCCCGAATCCACCTCAACCCGTGTATCGTTCGTTCATTTGTTTTTCAATATAAAACCAAAATAAGAAAATGAAAAAACAACTGTTTTCTTCATTATTTGTCTCCAAAACCAAAATGAAAAAACAGATAATGATTCGTTTTTTCAGTTTTCAATTTTGTGTTTAAATGAAGAATGGAAAAAACAGATAACAGCCGTTTCCTGTTTATGTGACTTCTGTGACTGCGAGCCGAACTGAACCAGGACTGATCCAGGTCCGGGACAGAGCAGGACTGAGACCGAGACCAGGACTGGACCAGACCGAGACTGAGACCGACCAGACGAGATGGACCAGAGACGAGACCAGAGCGGGACCAGACTGAGACTGAGACCAGAAGATGGACCAGACCAGACTGAGACCAGAGACTGACCAGAGACAGAGGGACCAGAGGGACCAGGGCGGACCAGACTGAGACTGAGACAGACAGAGACCAGACAGACGGACCAGACCTGAGACCAGACCAGACCAGGGGGACCAGAGGCGGGGGACTGAGACCAGAGACCAGACCAGGGCGGGACCACTGAGAGAGACCAGAGAGGACCAGAGGGGGACCAGACTGAGACTGAGACCAGAAATGGACCAGACCGAGACTGAGACCAGAGCGGGACCAGAGGGGACCAGGGCGGGACAGACAGACTGAGACCAGACTGAGACCAGAGCGAGACCAGAGCGGACCCTGAGACTGGACCAGAGACCAGAGTGGGACCAGGGCGGGACCAGGGTGGGACCAGACTGAGACTCAGAGACCAGAGTGAGACCAGAGCGAGACCAGGGGGACCAGGAGCGGGACCAGAGGGACCAGGGTGGGGACAGACTGAGACTGAGACCAGAGCGGGACCAGAACAGGACCAGAGCGGGAACAGAGGACCAGGGCGGGACCACTGAGACTGAGACCAGGACCAGAGACCAGAGCGAGACCAGAGCGGACCAAGAGGACCGAGACCAGAGTGGGACCAGGACCTTGAGACTGAGACCAGAGTGGGACCAGAGTGGGAACAGGGCGGGACCAGGGGGACCAGACTGGACTGAGACCAGAGCGAGACTCCCGAGCAGAGACCAGAGTGGACCAGAGCAGGACCAGGGCAGGACCAGATTGAGAACAGAGACCAGAGCGGACCAGAACCAGAGACGGGACTGAGACAGGAGACCAGACGAGACCACTGGGACCAGAGACTGAGACTGAGACCAGACCAGACAACACTGGGACCGAGCGGGACTGAGACTGGAGACCAGACCAGGCGGGACCAGAGCGGAGACTGAGACTGAGACCAGACCAGACCCACTGGGACCAGAGCGGACTGAGACTGAGCCAGACCAGACGGACCAGAGCGGACTGAGAGCGGACCAGACCGAGACGTAACCGGTGACCAGACTGCAGGTACAGCAGGTGCACTCGTGCTGGGACTTTTGGGCCGTGTTGTGCTCAGGTGCTGTGGTTCTGTGGCCCGTGTTCACACCTGTCGCGGCCGATGACGTCATCGCACGGTGATGTTTGTTTGTTTGTTGTGCAGCGGAGTTGGTGCTTTTGGCAGTGAGGGTGGAAAAAGCGGCATGAAGCGTCTATAGGCGAGTTTCATTGTTGACAAAAGCGCGCGTTGCATGCTGGGAATTATTTTGTTCAGCGGCAAGAAACACTAATTCAACATGACGGACGGAGTGAGAAAGCACGTAAAGGGTATTGATCCTGGTTATTTATCCACTCGAACGGCAGAGGACCCAAGACCATTTGACCAGAAATTGGTCATAAGCATCGACGGAGCCAAATCACCCTTTTCAACCCCGACAAAAGTTGGACCAAACCAAATTTCTGGTCAGAATCTCCAACTACCTGGACAAATATTCACTTGGGCGATATCCACAATGACTTGGTGGAAACTCCTGGGCCATTCACAGCAGAAAAGATGAAAACCTCCAAGAGTCTCGATGTGTTGTTGAACTTGTTGGAGTCCACGGTTTGTTAGGGATCTTCTACGTTTGCTCTGCGAATGTTTGAAAGTCGTTTAATTCACCGTTTAGCGGTTCTTTTCACTCAGAATACGAAAAAGACATTTTCCTTCTTCCGTGCTTCTATTTGTGCATCCGATAAATGCAGCAGGAATTTACCATTATCGGGATAAATACGCGAGGTTACGCACTGTGTTTTGACGCTATCGTGTTTCTTGCCTCCGACCAAAATATTTCCCAGCAGCAACGCGGGCTTTTAAATAACAATGACGTCAGCTGAAACTATTGAGCTGTGGGACTGATGTTGTGGTGCACAGTCCTGTTTGCGGTGTTGCTCCGCAGTGGGTTTTGTAGATGTGGGGGGGTGGGGGGGGGGGTGGGGGCGGCCGGGGGAGAGCGCTGCGGGGCTTCTGTCATCTCGTTTTTATTTGGTAAGATTTTGTATTATTTGGATTTCATAGATGAGCCTAAATGTTTCAAATATAATGCACATGCAAAATTATAATATCAAATATACAAAGTGTAGACTGTGCAGAGTCGAGTCTCAGGTCTGATCTGATTCTGGTCTAAGTTACACATTCCAAGACCAGACTGTGAAAAGTCAAGATTTTCAACAATGATGATTCACGGTTAGAAACGTTAATAAAATTAAAGTTTTGGACATTAAATTTTTCACAAGTTCAGCCCAAATACGACACATGAAATCAACACAATCTGATCTCCGCACACATCCTGGATCTCGTTCTTTGCTCTTAGTTCATTTGATAATGTTTTATTGAAGTATCGGGTCGGGACTCGGTATCGGCAGATACTCAAAATCAAATGACTCGGACTCGGGGGCAAAAAAATGTGATCGGGACGTCCCTACTTTTGGCTTTTGCAAACTAGTCACAGAGAGCAGACCACACTTTTCTACACTCATTTTCGTCCGAGCCTAAAATGTCCGAGAATTTAATTTCATTGAGCTTTGTGTCGTACAGATGTTTGTATTTTCCCACATTTCCACCAGCTGTGACTCAAAACCATCCTTTTCTTCTCTTATAAATAACACATCGGTTGGTTAATTACAAGTTGATAATGTGACTGGATTTGTATTGGTCTGTTGTTTATTTATCGGAGCATTTTTCCTTCTTTTTCTCTCACGTTTCTGAGGCTTTTTCGCTCTGACCTTTCTTGACCATGCGCGCGGCCACGGTGTACTGAGACGAGTCGTTGGCCGCTCCTCGTCCTTTGCTTTTCCAGGCGTCTTCTCGCGTCGAGATCAGCTGTTTTCTCTCCTCGATCGTCATCTGGGCTTCGATCTCCTCCCCCGTTTTCTGCACAAAAACAAACCCCCACAAAACATATGAAAAAAAAAAAAAGAAATCTACACAATATTTGGAAATCTGATCGTCTTGGCTGTATTTTTTTTGATATTATTATAGTTTTTTTACTCAAACTTTTAATCCAAAATCTTCTATAAAACATGTGTCAGTCTAAGGTGTCTTCAGTCTAGTTGGTTTTAGTCCTGGTTTAGTTTAGTTTACCTGGTTTAGTCCTGGTTAGTCCTGGTTTGTCCTGGTTTAGTCTTTAGGTTTTAGTCCTAGTAATTAGTCTGGTTTAGTCTGGTTTAGTCCTGGTTTGGTTTCCAGTTTAGTCCTGGTTTAGTCCTGGTTTTAGTCCTGGTTTAGTCTGGATTTTTGGTTCCAGTTATTAGTTTGTTCTGGTTTGGTCCTGGTTTAGTCCTAAGTTCAGTCCTGGTTCTGGTTTTAGTCCTAATCTTTTAGTCCTGGTTTAGTCTTGGTTCAGTCCTGGTTTTATCCTCTAGACTGGTTTTCTGGTTCGGTTCCATTTTACCTTGTTTAGTCCTAGTTTAGTCTTGGTTTAGTCCTAGTTGGTTCAGTCCTTTTTTAGTCCTGGTTTAGTCCTATTTAGTCCCTGGATTAGTCCTAGTTTGGCCCGTTTAGTCCTTTTCAGTCCTGGTTTAGTCTGTTCTTGTTAGTCCTGGTTAGTCCTGTTAGTCCTGATCTGGTTTAGTCCCTGGTTTCAGTCCTGGTTCAACAATTAGTTAGTCCTTTTTCCTATCTAGTCCTTGTTTAGTCCTGGTCTGCCCGGTCCTGGTTAGTCCTGGTTCAGTCCTGGTTTAGTCCTGACCTTGTTTAGTCCTAGTTTAGTCCTGGTTAGTCCTAATTCAGTCCTGGAGTCCTGTTTAGTCCTGGTTTTTCTCAGTCCTTCCCTGTTTAGTTTAGTCCTGGTTAGTCTGGTTCCAGTCCTTGGTTTCTGGGTTTCTGCGTTAGTCCTGTTTAGTCCTGGTTTAGTCCAGTTTGACCTTGTTTAAGTCCTGGTTTTTAGTCCTAATTCAGTCCTGGTTTTCACTTTACTAGTTTGGTCCTGCATTAGTCCTTGTTTAGTCTTGGTTCAGTCCTGGTTTTAGTCTTAGTTAAATATTCCTGTTTAGTCCTGGTTTAGTAAAATCCTGGTTCAGTACTGATTTAGTCTCAGTTTCAGTCTTGGTTTTAGTGGTGGTTTAGACCTTGTTTAGTCCTGGATTAGTCCTGATTTAGTCCTGGTTCAGTCTGCTTCTTTTAGTACTTGTTAAATACTTGTTTTAGTCCTGGTTTAGTTCAGTTCTAGTCTAGTCCGGTTCCATGTTCATCATCAGATTAGTCGAGTTTCTAGTCTCCAAAAACGTTAACACCAATAATTATTTGCCAAACTCGTCAGATTTTCAGATTTAAATTTATCGAGAAAGACGTCAGTAATATTTAACGTAACATATTTAATGTTTTCAGCCTCGATCTGCTGTCCACAAACTGAACTTTAACTTAAAACTGAACTTAAAGTATTTGAAGTATCTGTTTGCCTATTTGTTTTTTCTAATTCTTTAGAGTTTGACAAAAGAACACAGCGGAATGTAAATGTCTGCATCAATAAATTACTTTATAAAGGCACTTTTTTTTTGTTCTATATCAGTTTTTTCATTTGCCACAATAATGTAATAATGAATTTAAATGAAAATACCTCGTTGAAGGCTTTTCTCAGCAGCAATTTTTAGATTAATTAATTAAGATCTCAATTTTTTTTAATCTCTTTGACAGCACAAATTTTTCAACCTTTCTTCAGAAATTGACACTTGATTGCGGTAAAACTACAATAACAGGTAATTATCCTAACAGGTAAATTGAGTCGAGTGCAGGTGAAATATTTCCTTATTTATAGTGTTGGGAAGGTGACTTTTAAAATGTACAGATTACAGATTACAGATTACACACACCAAAATGTAGTTTGTAACGGAATCCATTAAATTACTTAAAGTGAGTAATGTAATCTGAATACTTTGGATTACTTGATTTGCTGTAGAGAAGCAAAGACCAGGATAAGATGTTTTGTCTGATAAAAGAAAATGAAAAGCCCAGATTTTACTGAACCAAATTAAAAATATTATTGATAGAAGACGAGGAGACACGTCCACACAGCAGGATTTAGTCCTGTTAAATCCTGTTAAATCCTATTTTAGACCTGATTTAGACCTGGTTTAGATCTAGTTTAGACCTGGTTTTAGTCCTGGTTTAGACCTGGTTTAGGTCTAGTTTAGACCTGGTTTTTTGGAGACCTGGTTTAGACCTAGTTTTAGTCCTGGTTTAGTCCTGTTAAATCCTGTTTTAGTCCTGTTTTACTTCTGGTTTTAGACTTATTTTAGACCTGATTTAGACCTGGTTTAGATCTAGTTTAGACCTGGTTTTAGTCTGGTTTTAGTCTGGTTTAGGTCCTAGTTTAGACCTGGTTTTAGACTTGGTTTGGACCTGGTTGAGACCTAGTTTTAGTCCTGGTTTAGTCCTGTTAAATCCTGTTTTAGTCCTGTTTTACTTCTGGTTTTAGACTTATTTTAGACCTGATTTAGACCTGGTTTAGATCTAGTTTAGACCTGGTTTTAGTCCTGGTTTAGGTCTAGTTTAGACCTGGTTTTAGACTTGGTTTGGACCTGGTTTAGACCTAGTTTTAGTCCTGGTTTAGTCCTGTTAAATCCTGTTTTAGTCCTGTTTTACTTCTGGTTTTAGACTTATTTTAGACCTGATTTAGACCTGGTTTAGTTGGTTTAGACCTGGTTTTAGGTCTAGTTTAGACCTGGTTTGGACCTGGTTTAGGTCTAGTTTAGACCTGGTTTTAGACTTGGTTTGGACCTGGTTTAGACCTAGTTTTAGTCCTGGTTTAGTCCTGTTAAATCCTGTTTTAGTCCTGTTTTACTTCTGGTTTTAGACTTATTTTAGACCTGATTTAGACCTGGTTTAGATCTTGTTTAGACCTGGTTTTAGTCCTGGTTTAGGTCTAGTTTAGACCTGGTTTTAGACTTGGTTTGGACCTGGTTTAGGTCTAGTTTAGACCTGGTTTTAGACTTGGTTTGGACCTGGTTTAGACCTAGTTTTAGTCCTGGTTTAGTCCTGTTAAATCCTGTTTTAGGCCTGTTTTACTTCTGGTTTTAGACCTATTTTAGACCTGGTTTAGATCTAATTTAGACCCGGTTTTAGTCCTGGTTTAGACCTGTTTTAGATGTGTTTTAGACCTGGTTTAGACCTGGTTTAGATCTGGTTTTAGACCTGGTTTACTTTACTTTCCGGCAATGAGTGGAATTTCCAATTTAAAAAAAAAAAAGAAAAAAAAAGGGATTTAGCCCAAAATGTGAAAACAGTAAAATCCCTCTGTATAATCCATTTATTTCAACAAAGTAACTGTAATCCAATTACCACTCACTGAAACAGTAACTGTAACTGAATACAGTTACTCATAATTTGTACTCTGATTACTTAACTCCAGTACATGTAATCTGTTACTCCCCAACACTGATTACATGAGAATTTACTGAGAAGTAGTTGTTATTTTTGTTATACTCGGAGCCAAAATAAGACGTTTCGGGTTTTGTCACCTCTTCCTGCACCGACCTTTTAATCCAACGTGTCCTTTTTTTTTTTTTGTTACGTGTTAAATAGAAACGTGCAAAAAGTGAATTAAAAAATGAACACAAACACAGATGTATTAGTGTGAATGAGTGGCGCTCGCTCTGGGCCGTGCCGGGATCGTCCTTACCTGCTCCTTTTGGACGAGCGAAACAGTGGGAGAGAAAGTGGAGGAGAAGACGGGCTCCTGAGGACGGACAGAAGACGGAGGGAAGGAGAGAGAGACAAACGTGAGGAGAGAGAAAAGGTGAACGGATGAAAAGAGGAGAAAGCAAAGGACCTGCGTCGAGCTGGACCCTCGTCGAACGCACAACTGCACAAAAACTATGTCAGTGTTTTGTGCTTTCGTTGCTTTAGTTTTGGATAATCGACTCTTTTTAGGTCAAATTGGGGTCCCCAGAAATCTTCAAAATGTTGTCAATCTTTTGTGCTTTGTTTTGTGCTGTGACAGTTTACATTTGTGCGAGTGTATTTCCTGAACCACTCTCAAAAGCAGACGTGGAGAAGACTTATGGAACAGCTTACATGATCATATCAGCGCTTGTACGAACTTGGTGCACTTCAAAAAACAATATAAGACTCAAATCTTACAGAAATACCTAGAAGACTAGATCCACTGTCTTCTAAACCATGACTATTAACTAAACACATGCTTTTCTTTAACTTTTTAACTTTTTATCTTGGTATGACCATAAACGAAAACAAAAAAAATCCCTACATTTTCATTCTTGTTATTGTTTATTTTGTACGATCATAAATGATAAACTTTTGTGCCTTCTTTATTACTGTTATTAGTTTGTACGATCATAAACAAAAGCAAAAAATCCCTAAATTTTTCATTCTCGTTATTGTTTATTTTTACGACATTGAAAAAATTTTTCATTTTCATTCTCTTATTTTGTACGATCATAAATTAAAATAAAAAATCCCTAAAATTTTCATTCTCGTTGTTGTTTATTTTGTACGATCATAAACGATAAACTTTTGTGCCTTCTTCAATACTGTTATTAGTTTGTACAATCATAAACGAAAACTAAAATTCTTAAATTTTTCATTCTCATTATTGTTTATTTTGTACAATCATGAACGAAAACAAAAAAACCCCACATTTTTCATTCTCATTACTGTTTATTTTGTACGATCATAACATTATTTTTAGTTTGTACGACCATAAACGAAAATTATGTTTCTGCATGTATGTATATAAACATTTATATTGACGATATGTAATGGGTATCTATGATGCATGTATGTATGTATGTATGTATGTATATGTATGTATATATGTATGTATGTATGTATGTATGTATGTATGTATGTATATGTATGTATGTATATGTATGTATGTATGTATGTATGTATGTATGTATGTATGTATGTATGTATGTATGTATATGTATGTATGTATGTATGTATGTATATATGTATGTATGTATGTATGTATGTATGTATGTATGTATGTATGTATGTATGTATGTATGTATGTATGTATGTATATGTATGTATGTATATATGTATGTATGTATGTATGTATGTATGTATGTATGTATGTATATGTATGTATGTATGTATGTATGTATGTATGTATGTATGTATGTATGTATGTATGTATGTATGTATGTATGTATGTATGTATGTATGTATGTATGTATGTATGTATGTATGTATGTATGTATGTATGTATGTGTGGATATGTTTTTGTTTATATGTGTGTATGTTACTGCATAATGACAGGTAAACACTCCAAAGGTGATTATAAAATTATTAATGATTATTTTTGATTTTCCGCTCATCTGACGGCAGCGGCTTTAACAAAACTCCACAAAACCAGTGAAGAGAAACGATCTCAGGTTGTGGAAAAATCGGTATCAGTTTTTACTTGTTTTTGATTCATATTTTATAAATAATACAGACTTTTCTAAAGTTCTTTTGAAATTTCCCCCCGAAGCATCATGTTGTGCATTTTTGAGGGCAAGTTCACACCTTTTCTGAATACAATTATTACATATAATTTTCGCAAAAATAATAATGAACAAATTTAGAAATATACTCACGCAAATGAAAAATGTTAATATCTTAAGAATCATAATCGCACAAATTAAACTTTCTGAAGCACAAACGAACACAGACGATTGACTTGATTTTGTGTAGTTTTAGAGCATTTTGAAGTTTCCTGGAGGCCGCTGACCCCAATTTGACCCATAAAAGAATCATTAATATCTCAAAAACTAAAGCAGCACAAACGAAGCACAAATGTTTGACAGTTTTTTTGTGCAGTTGTGCGTTTGACGGGGCCAACTTCAGGTAAGCAGAGGTGCAGGGAGCAGTGCACAGAGAGTGGTGTTAGTACAGAAATAGTCTTCGGAACAGGACCGAAGCTCCAGAGTCCTGTGTGACGGCCGAGTCAATAATTGCAAGTCCCACCTCTGGTTTGGCATTATGACGTGTGAAAGTGCGAGGGAGAGAGCGACCGAGGAAGTCAAGTGTCTAAACTCACACGAACACGCTCAGGGAGGGAAGATTTAAAGGTTGTATAGAGGATTTTTTAAGGGAAAAGAAATACAGTGACAGTCCTTTTTCAAATGTTGTGCATGTGTGACACCACCTTCCTCCTCCACCGCTGCCTCAGTAGAAACATCTCCTCCTCCCGCCTCTTTACTCTAGAAATCACGCTTGTTTACATCCAGTGCGCGTTACAGAATTACTGTTGAAGTGACCTTTCTAGAAATATTTTCGCGATCGACACGTCGGTTTTTAGACCCTTCGTCTACTTCGTTTGCGCCATCACTGGAAGAAATCTCCAAGAATCACCTCAGTTTGTCTTCGCTCCTTTTCTCCTTCTCTTTTTCTTTCAGCGACCTCAAAAACGGACTTTCTTTCGCGGCGAACTGGTCGTGGATTCTCGTCCGACATCGCGACAAACTTTGTGCAAACTGCGAGGAAGCGACAGTTTAAAAAAGCCTCTAAGAACCGCTGCATAAACCACATAATCCCTGCACGCCGACGAGTCAGTTACATTAGAAACGTAAGGAGTTTGATTGACAACCAAACAGCCAATAGAAAATGAGGGAGCCTTGTTTTCTATTGGCTGATGTTTATTTGGCCTCACTACGTCCACAGTTGATAGATTTTCATTCTTTTTTTTTTTTTTAATCATCATAATTACAAGGCTGCTGCGTCTCTGTAATGGTATTTTAAACTTTCACTGACAATTTGAAACTGAACAAAAAAATCCTCCATACAACCTTTAAGTCAGAAACGTATTGAAACAAGCCGGCGCTTTCATCGTATTTATCGGAATCGCAGACACAAAGGAAACAGCGAGGGAGGGGAAAAAGTTTTGCGAATGCCAAAAATGTTCGTAAGAAGGTCTTAAGTACAGATTTATTTCTAAGAACGTTTCATGAGTGTTGTTTCTGAGTGGAAAAACTGCAGAACACTGATGGAAAAGTGGTGTTTGAGTGTCCAAAAATAAGTCGCACTTTTTTCATGGTTTTGTGTTTCCTGTGACAACTTCGGTCCGACTTATATATTAAAATTTTCAGACTGACGGCCGCGAGAGGCTCTTGGGTTGTGTGTCAGTATCTAGTACAACTATTACTCCTGTGCCACTGTCACTTCGCTCTCTACTGCGCATGTCTCGCTGCAAATAGTGAAATACTCAGCCGAAAACAGTAATCGAGCAGCAGAAAGAAAAGTTTGGAGTGAGAGAGAAACTTGTGATTGACTGATGGAAAGTGGACATGGAGAACACAGCTTCACGGCAACCGGGAGGATGCACCGTGAAACTTTCCTGAAGTCACTGGATGGATGGACAAAGTCTGGACTTCAGTGACACCGAAACCATCCTGTCGGGATTCAGAAAGACCCGAATAATTCTAACTGGAAGCGGCGCTCTGTTAACCTCATGGATCTATGGTTTATCTCCGGAGGTGGCGCAGAAGTGACACTGACGATGAAGAATTGAATGGATTTAGTGATTTGGAGTGAGATCGTGAGTTTGGTAAATTTATGTTATGTTGTTTATGCTATAATTATCTTATAAAGGAAAAGGGGGGCAGATAACATAAGATTTTTTTCTTCTTTCTGCTCCTTTTCATTCATTTCTTGTGTGTCTGACGTTGTGACACTGTCGATGTCTTTTTTATGCTTTATGAATGAAATAAATCAAATAAATCTGAATAACTGTTAATATGTTACGTTAACATATTAACATCTATTTAGTCTGTTTGATGAGGGGAAAATTCAGTTTGTCGACTGGACAAAAGTTAGTTTGGTTGAAGACGTTTCTCAGCTCATCCAAGCTGCTTCTTCAGTTCTGGTCAGACGCTGGTGGACACTTCCTTATATCTGTCTGCAGGGAGGAGCTAACTACACTGAACCTACTCTGAAACTAACACACACACTTGTTTACAGTTTCTGTTTGTTCATTTAGCCTATTGATCTGTACAGCGTCTGCAGTGATGCGGTCACTGTATCGGACCGTTGTGGTGAAGAGGAGCTGAGCCGAAAGGCGAAGCTCTCGATTTACCGGTCAGTCTTCGTTCCTACTCTAACCTCTGGTCATGAGCTCTGGGTAATGACCGAAAGGACGAGATCGCGGCTACAAGCGCTCGAAATGAGTTTCCTCCGCAGGGTGGCTGGGCGCTCCCTTAGAGATAGGGTGAGGAGCTCAGTCACACGGGAGGAGCTCGGAGTAGAGCCGCTGCTCCTTCACATCGAGAGGAGCCAGTTGAGGCTCGGGCATCTGTTCCGGATGCCTCCTGGGCGCCTCCCTTGGGAAGTGTTCCGAGCATGTCCCACCGGGAGGAGGCCCCGGGGAAGACCCAGGACACGCTGGAGGGACTATGTCTCTCGGCTGGCCTGGGAACACCTCGGGGTCCCCCCGGAGTAGCTGGAGGACGTGTCTGGGGTGAAGGAAGTCTGGGAGTCCCTGCTTAGGCTGCTGCCCCCGCAACCCGGCCCCGGATAAGCGGAAGAAAATGGATGGATGGATGGATGGATGCTCTGTACAGGGTGTGGGGTCTGATTAACAGAACAATTCATGGACATAATGGAGCTTTCACACCTCTGGACCTGACCTGACCACACCTGTTGTTCTCTTGTTTGTTTTGATTTAGGTTTGAGGATGGACGTGTAAATAGGTGATAGATGGAGTCTGAGGCCTCCGTTTCTGTTTAGACAAGGATTCTCTTTCTTAACAAAAATGGCTTCTTTCACTCCCCTCTCAAACCAGTTCTTTTCTCTGGCTAAAATCTGTACCTCACTGTCCTCAAATGAGTGGAGATGAACAGCAGACTGAGGTCCTGTGTTGCTCTCTCGTCTGTGTTGGTTCATCCTCTTGTGAAGCGGCTGTTTAGTTTTCTCCAGTGTAGCGTTCACTGCACTGAATGGAGGAGACCACATTGCTTTGTTTGTGTTTTGTCCTGTTCAGTCTGTTGTTCTCTGTTCTATTGTTTTTACTAGAACTTGTCTTTCAAGATGAAATTTCGGTTCCTGGTCTTTGATTTTACAAAACACATTTCCCCCAAAAGTGCGACTTAGGCTGACGTTCAGACTGCAGCCTGAAGTGACCCAAATCCGATTTTTTGGCCTCTATGCTCCTGTATCTGATCTTTTAATGACAGTCTGAACCACACAGATCAGATTTTTTCAAATGTGACCCAGGACACTTGGATATGTGCTCCTGAAACTGATACATATCCGATCTTTTGACGTGCGACTTCAGTGTGAACGGCCAAAGTGCATTCATCCACCTACACGTTATCAACAAGCCACAAATGTCACTATTCTGCGCTGAAGTCGGCGAAAATTGTTAATGAACTCTGTGTCACTGAAGCGAAGCACATCACCGTCTCCACATCCACACATTCCTTTCAACGGACGTCGCTGCCGCTGTCCCACAAAACACCACGGCCAAAAACCTCGTCCTTCTCCTTCTCAATCTCCTCCTTAAAACAAGTAAGTTGTTCATGTTCTGGCTCCGGTACGAGAGGAACTTTAAAATCTCCAGGTGCTCGATGCTGCGTCCATGTTTGGACAACTTCTGTAAACACAGAGACGCTCGCTGCGGTTGACGTCGTCGTGTCTCCAGTGCACATGCGGGACACTTTCGGGCCGTTTAACGTTCACACTGGAGTCACATAAAAAGTCACATTTAATTGGAAATGTGAACGACCTCGAAAAAACATCGGATTTCACAAAAAAAAAATCGGAATTGAGCTTTAAGCCCTGCAGTCTGAACGTAGCCTTATATGTGTTTTTTTCTTCTTCATTGCGCATTTTTTGGTTGGTGCGACTTATACTCCAGAAAATACGGTAATTATTATTTGTCAAAAGAATCAGAAACACTATGAGCAGCAGAGAGAGCAGCCGTCAGCCCGTCCTGTGTTAGGTGAGGTTATTTCAGCAGTGCAGCTACAAAACTTTATAATTAAACCTTCAAGAGTCTAAACATGTGCAAAGAGAGAGAAAAAGAGCCAAAAGCAAAAGTCCAGCCAGTCACCGGTAAAAGCCCCAAACTGAGCCACACTGAGCCACACCAAGTGAACGAGCCGCACGGCCCCATGCCAAACCCGACCGGCTCAGGACCAGAGCCCAGAGAGCAGGAGCTTACCCACNTCATTCCAGCGATGGCGCGACTGAAGCAGACGCAGGGTCTAAAGACTGACGCACTGGTCCACAAATTACTCCTGGACAGGAAACTTCTGCTTATTATGAAAACGTACTTTATTTCCAAGAGCTACACAAACGTTTTTCAGGACACGAAAGCGATATCCTATGTCTGAAAACGTAATTTTCAAGGCAAAGAAAGAGTCCGCTTGCTGCTGCGTGTTGTAGCTAGTTCATTCGCACGGAATCTCCGCGCACCCTTCTCTGCACCCCTTTCCTGCTCCTCTCCCCGCTGCCCGATCCACTCTTCCCCCTGCTCCTCACTTCTCCGGGCACGAAATCTCCGCTCCCTCTCCTCTCTCCTCTCCTCTCTCTCTCCTCTCCTCTCCTCTCTCCTCTCTCCTCTGCTCCGCTCTTCTCCCTGCTTCTCACTTCTTGTCGGCGCACGAAATGTCCGCACACCCGCTCCCCCGCTCCTCACTTCTCCGTCTTGCCTAACCAACACTGTAGTTAGTTGTTTACAAGTCATGGCAGCGCACCGGCTGTAAACAAACCTGTTTCTGGCAGTAAGGAGGAGGCGGGAGGAGGTGTTTCTACGTAGGAGCTGTAGGGGAGGGGCGGTGGTTTCACGCATGCGCAACATTTGAAAAAGGACAAACAGTCGCTGGATTTCTCGTTCCTTGGAAAATCCTCTATACAACCTTTAACCGGACGTTCCACAAACCTACAGCGCGACATTTCCGGCCGTTGTGAAAAAGATCTATTGTATTTGATAGATGTTAAGAAGAGATTTCCAATGTACGTTTAAATCAAGACTCAGTTCATAGTTTCACACTGAGAGAAAACTGAAGGATAATTTGTTGTTTACAGAGAAAATTGAGTTGTACCTTTGTTGTTTATTTTTCCTAAGAAACTCTCCAGCTTGTCCAGTTTCTTGTCTGATTCCATGTCAGGTCTGGCTTCGATCTCTGCAAATAATAACAACAAAATAAAGATTCAAAACTGCTGAGAACGTAGAGTGATAGAGTTGAAAAGTGTGTCGTTTTCTGTACCTTCTTGTGGCTTCGTGACGCTGCTGCTGCTCTTGAGTTTGGTGGAAACAGGAGACAGAATGGGGCTGATGACGGAGGAGGAGGCGGCCAGACCTGAACACACAGAACATACAATTTATTAGTACAAATATTATAAACAACGAGGAAAATACACTTACGTACATCGATCCATTATGCAACATTGACTTTTCAGAGATTTTAACCATTTAAAATGATGTTTCATGTTTGGTTTTCAGATTATTTTTTGAGTAACTATATTCTGCTACAGTTACTTAAAGCGCCTATGACAAATTGGACCACTCGTTTTACTAAAACACACTTAAAATCATTATATTTAAGATTCAGATAAAACTTCCTACATCTCAACAGCTCCAAATATGAACTCATTTTAAATAAATCCCCCGAATCCACCTCAACCCGTGTATCGTTCGTTCATTTGTTTTTCAATATAAAACCAAAAATAAGAAAATGAAAAAACAACTGTTTTCTTCATTATTTGTCTCCAAAACCAAAATGAAAAAACAGATAATGATTCGTTTTTTTCAGTTTTCAATTTTGCGTTTAAATGAAGAATGGAAAAAACGGATAACGGCCGTTTCCTGTTTATGTGACTTCTGTGACTGCGAGGCCGAACTGAACCAGGACTGATCCAGGTCCGGGACCAGAGCAGGACTGAGACCGAGACCAGAAATGGACCAGACCGAGACTGAGACCAGAGCGGGACCAGAGCGAGACCAGAGGGGGACCAGACTGAGACTGAGACCAGAAATGGACCAGACCGAGACTGAGACCAGAGCGGGACCAGACTGAGACTGAGACCAGACTGAGACCAGAGGGGGACCAGAGCGGACCAGACTGAGACTGAGACCAGAGGGGGACCAGGGCGGGACCAGACTTAGACTGAGACCAGACTGAGACCAGAGCGAGACCAGAGCGGGACCAGACTGAGACTGAGACCAGAGTGGGACCAGAGTGGGACCAGGGCGGGACCAGGGTGGGACCAGACTGAGACTGAGACCAGAGCGAGACCAGAGCGAGACCAGAGTGGGACCAGAGCAGGACCAGGGTGGGACCAGAGTGGGACCAGGGCGGGACCAGACTGGACTGAGACAGAGCGGGACCAGAACGGACCAGAGCGGGACCAGAGTGGGACCAGGGCGGGACCAGACTGAGACTGAGACCAGACTGAGACCAGAGCGAGACCAGAGCGGGACCAGACTGAGACTGAGACCAGAGTGGACCAGAGTGGGACCAGGGCGGGACCAGGGTGGGACCAGACTGAGACTGAGACCAGAGTGAGACCAGAGCGAGACCAGAGTGGGACCAGAGCAGGACCAGGGCGGGACCAGAGTGGGACCAGGGCGGGACCAGACTGAGACTGAGACCAGAGCGGGACCAGAACAGGACCAGAGCGGGACCAGAGTGGGACCAGGGCGGGACCAGACTGAGACTGAGACCAGACTGAGACCAGAGCAGACCAGAGCGAGACCAGAGTGGGACCAGAGCAGGACCAGGGCAGGACCAGACTGAGACTGAGACCAGAGCGGGACCAGAACAGGACCAGAGCGGGACCAGAGTGGGACCAGAGCGGGACCAGACTGAGACCAGAGCGAGACCAGAGCGGGACCAGAGCGGGACCAGACTGAGACTGAGACCAGAGTGGGACCAGAGTGGGACCAGGGCGGGACCAGGGTGGGACCAGACTGAGACCAGGGCGGGACCAGGGTGGGACCAGACTGAGACTGAGACCAGAGCGAGACCAGAGCAAGACCAGAGTGGGACCAGAGCAGGACCAGGGCGGGACCAGATTGAGACTGAGACCAGAGCGGGACCAGAACAGGACCAGAGCGGGACTGAGAGCGGGACCAGACCGAGACGTAACCGGGACCAGACTGCAGGTACAGCAGGTGCACTCGTGCTGGGACTTTGGGTCGTGTCGTGCTCAGGTGCTGTGGTTCTGTGGCCCGTGTTCACACCTGTGCGGCCGATGACGTCATCGCACGGTGATGTTTGTTTGTTTGTTGTGCAGCGGAGTTGGTGCTTTTGGCAGTGAGGGTGGAAAAAGCGGCATGAAGCGTCTATAGGCGAGTTTCATTGTTGACAAAAGCGCGCGTTGCATGCTGGGAATTATTTTGTTCAGCGGCAAGAAACACTAATTCAACATGACGGACGGAGTGAGAAAACACGTAAAGGGTATTGATCCTGGTTATTTATCCACTCTAACGGCAGAGGACCCAAGACCATTTGACCAGAAATTGGTCATAAGCATCGACGGACGACAAATCACCTTTTCAACCCCGACAAAAGGTTGGACCAAACCAAATTTCTGGTCAGAATCTCCAACTACCTGGACAAATATTCACTTGGGCGATATCCACAATGACTTGGTGGAAACTCCTGGGCCATTCACAGCAGAAAAGATGAAAACCTCCAAGAGTCTCGATGTGTTGTTGAACTTGTTGGAGTCCACGGTTTGTTAGGATCTTCTACGTTTGCTCTGCGAATGTTTGAAAGTCGTTTAATTCACCGTTAGCGGTTCTTTTCACTCAGAATACGAAAAAGACATTTTCCTTCTTCCGTGCTTCTATTTGTGCATCCGATAATGCAGCAGGAATTTACCATTATTTACGCACTGTGTTTGACGCTATCGTGTTTCTTGCCTCCGACCAAAATATTTCCCAGCAGCAACGCGGGCTTTTAATAACAATGACGTCAGCTGAAACTATTGAGCTGTGGGACTGATGTTGTGGTGCACAGTCCTGTTTGCGGTGTTGCTCCGCAGTGGGTTTGTAGATGTGGTGTTGGTGCTGGGGGGGTGGGGGCGGCCGGGGGAGAGGCGCTGCGGGGCTTCTGTCATCTCGTTTTTATTTGGTAAGATTTTGTATTATTTGGATTTCATAGATGAGCCTAAATGTTTCAAATATAATGCACATGCAAAATTATAATATCAAATATACAAAGTGTAGACTGTGCAGAGTCGAGTCTCAGGTCTGATCTGATTCTGGTCTAAGTTACACATTCCAAGACCAGACTGTGAAAAGTCAAGATTTTCAACAATGATGATTCACGGTTAGAAACGTTAATAAAATTAAAGTTTTGGACATTAAATTTTTCACAAGTTCAGCCCAAATACGACACATGAAATCAACACAATCTGATCTCCGCACACATCCTGGATCTCGTTCTTTGCTCTTAGTTCATTTGATAATGTTTTATTGAAGTATCGGGTCGGGACTCGGTATCGGCAGATACTCAAAATCAAATGACTCGGACTCGGGGGCAAAAAAATGTGATCGGGACGTCCCTACTTTTGGCTTTTGCAAACTAGTCACAGAGAGCAGACCACACTTTTCTACACTCATTTTCGTCCGAGCCTAAAATGTCCGCGATCTCCCTCCGAGAATTTAATTTCATTGAGCTTTGTGTCGTACAGATGTTTGTATTTTCCCACATTTCCACCAGCTGTGACTCAAAACCATCCTTTTCTTCTCTTATAAATAACACATCGGTTGGTTAATTACAAGTTGAGAATGTGACTGCTTTTTCTGCGAGGTAAAGATTGGATTTGTATTGGTCTGTTGTTTATTTATCGGAGCATTTTTCCTTCTTTTTCTCTCACGTTTCTGAGGCTTTTTCGCTCTGACCTTTCTTGACCATGCGCGCGGCCACGGTGTACTGAGACGAGTCGTTGGCCGCTCCTCGTCCTTTGCTTTTCCAGGCGTCTTCTCGCGTCGAGATCAGCTGTTTTCTCTCCTCGATCGTCATCTGGGCTTCGATCTCCTCCCCCGTTTTCTGCACAAAAACAAACCCCCACAAAACATATGAAAAAAAAAAGAAATCTACACAATATTTTGGAAATCTGATCGTCTTGGCTGTATTTTTTTTATATTATTATAGTTTTTTTACTCAAACTTTTAATCCAAAATCTTCTATAAAACATGTGTCAGTCTATGTTGGTTTAGTCCTGGTTTAGTTCTGGTTTAGTCTTGGTTCAGACATGATTTAGCCCTGTTTAGTCCTGGTTTAGTTCTCATTTAATCCTGGTTTAGCACTAGTCAGGTCCTGGTTCTGTCCTGGTTTAGTCCTATCTTAGACCTGGTTTAGTCCTGGTTCAGCATGTTTAGTTCTGGTTTAGTCCTAATTCAGTCCTGGTTTAGTCATGATTGAGTTCCGGTTCAGTCCTGGTTCAGTGCTGGATTAGTTCCAGTTCTGACCTTGTTTAATTCCAGTTTAGTCCTGGTTTAGTCCTAATTCAGTCCTGGTTTAGTCCTGTGTTAGTCCTTGTTTAGTCTTGGTTCAGTCTTGGTTCCGTCCTGGTTTAGTCCTATTTTAGACCTGGTTTAATCCTGGTTCAGCATGTTTTAGTCCTTGTTTAGTCCTGGTTTGGTCCCAGTGCATTAGTCCTTGTTGAATCTTGGTTTCAGTCCTGGTTTAAATCTGGTTCAGCATGTTTAGTCCTGGTTTAGTCCAAATCAGTCCTGGTTTTGTCCTGGTTCACTCCTGGTTTGGTTTCTGCATTAGTCCTTGTTTAGTCCTGGTTCAGACATGATTTAGTTCTCATTTAATCCTGGTTCAGTTAGGTCCTGGTTCTGTCCTGGTTTAGTCCTATCTTAAACCTGGTTTAAACCTGGTTCAGCATGTTTAGTCCTGGTTTAGTCCTAATTCATTCCTGGTTTAGTCTTGGTTCAATCCTGATTCAGTCATGAATCAGTTCAGGTTCAGTCCCGGTTCTGACCTTGTTTAGTCCTAATTCAGTCCTGGTTTAGTCCTAATTCAGTCCTGGTTTAGTCCTGGTTTGGTCCTATGTTAGTCCTTGTTTAGTCCTGGATTAGTCCTAGATCTGGCCTCGTTTAGTCCTGGATAAGTACTGGTTCAGTCCTGGTTTTGTCTCGGTTCTGACCTTGTTTAGTCCTAGTTTAGTCCTGGTTTAGTCCTGATTCAGACATGATTTAGCCCTGTTTAGTCCTGGTTTAGTTCTCATTTAATCCTGGTTTAGCACTAGTTAGGTTCCTGGTTCTGTCCTGGTTCTGTCCTGGTTTAGACCTGGTTTAGTCCTGGTTCAGCATGTTTAGTTCTGGTTTAGTCCTAATTCAGTCCTGGTTTAGTCATGATTAAGTTCCGGTTCAGTCCTGGTTCAGTGCTGGATTAGTTCTGGTTTAGTCCTAATTCAGTCCTGGTTTAGTCCTGTGTTAGTCCTTGTTTAGTCTTGGTTCTGTCCTGGTTTAGTCCTGGTTTAATCCTGGTTCAGCATGTTTTAGTCCTTGTTTAGTCCTGGTTTAGTTCCGGTTCTGACCTTGTTTAGTCCTAGTTTAGTCCTGATTTAGTCCTGGTTTACTCCCAGTTTGGTCCTGCATTAGTCCTTGTTGAGTCTTGGTTTCAGTCCTGGTTTAGTCCTAGTTTAGTCCTGATTCAGACAGGATTTAGCAACGTTTAGTCCTGGTTTAAACCTGGTTCAGCATGTTTAGTCCTGGTTTAGTCCTAAATCATTCCTGGTTTAGTCTTGGTTCAGTCCTGGATTAGTTCAGGTTTTGGCCTGGTTCAGTCCTGGTTAAGTACTGGTTCAGTTCTGGTTTAGTCCCGGTTCTGACCTTGTTTAGTCCTAGTTTAGTCTTGGTTTAGTCCTAATTCAGTCCTGGTTCACTCCTGGTTTGGTTTCTGCATTAGTCCTTGTTTAGTCCTGGTTCAGACATGATTTAGTTCTCATTTAATCCTGGTTCAGTTAGGTCCTGGTTCTGTCCTGGTTTAGTCCTATCTTAAACCTGGTTTAAACCTGGTTCAGCATGTTTAGTCCTGGTTTAGTCCTAATTCATTCCTGGTTTAGTCTTGGTTCAGTCCTGATTCAGTCATGAATCAGTTCAGGTTCAGTCCCGGTTCTGACCTTGTTTAGTCCTAATTTAGTCCTGGTTTAGTCCTGGTTTGGTCCTATGTTAGTCCTTGTTTAGTCCTGGATTAGTCCTAGATCTGGCCTCGTTTAGTCCTGGATAAGTACTGGTTCAGTCCTGGTTTTGTCTCGGTTCTGACCTTGTTTAGTCCTAGTTTAGTCCTGGTTTAGTCCTGATTCAGACATGATTTAGCCCTGTTTAGTCCTGGTTAAGTTCTCATCTAATCCTGGTCCA
>NW_026571095.1:34692514-34710014 GCF_026225935.1 Boleophthalmus pectinirostris | reverse complement strand
CAGTCCTTTTTCAAATGTTGTGCATGTGTGACACCACCTTCCTCCTCCACCGCTGCCTCAGTAGAAACATCTCCTCCTCCCGCCTCTTTACTCTAGAAATCACGCTTGTTTACATCCAGTGCGCGTACAGAATTACTGTTGAAGTGACCTTTCTAGAAATATTTTCGCGACCGACACGTCGGTTTTTAGACCCTTCGTCTACTTCGTTTGCGCCATCACTGGAAGAAATCTCCAAGAATCACCTCAGTTTGTCTTCGCTCCTTTTCTCCTTCTCTTTTTCTTTCAGCAACCTCAAAAACGGACTTTCTTTCGCGGCGAACTGGTCGTGGATTCTCGTCCGACATCGCGACAAACTTTGTGCAAACTGCGAGGAAGCGACAGTTTAAAAAAGCCTCTAAGAACCGCTGCATAAACCACATAATCCCTGCACGCCGACGAGTCAGTTACATTAGAAACGTAAGGAGTTTGATTGACAACCAAACAGCCAATAGAAAATGAGGGAGCCTTGTTTTCTATTGGCTGATGTTTATTTGGCCTCACTACGTCCACAGTTGATAGATTTTCATTCTTTTTTTTTTTTTAATCATCATAATTACAAGGCTGCTGCGTCTCTGTAATGGTATTTTAAACTTTCACTGACAATTTGAAACTGAACAAAAAAATCCTCCATACAACCTTTAAGTCAGAAACGTATTGAAACAAGCCGGCGCTTTCATCGTATTTATCGGAATCGCAGACACAAAGGAAACAGCGAGGGAGGGGAAAAAGTTTTGCGAATGCCAAAAATGTTCGTAAGAAGGTCTTAAGTACAGATTTATTTCTAAGAACGTTTCATGAGTGTTGTTTCTGAGTGGAAAACTGCAGAACACTGATGGAAAAGTGGTGTTTGAGTGTCCAAAAATAAGTCGCACTTTTTTCATGGTTTTGTGTGTTTCCTGTGACAACTTCGGTGCGACTTATATATTAAAATTTTCAGACTGACGGCCGCGAGAGGCTCTTGGGTTGTGTGCCAGTATCTAGTACAACTATTACTCCTGTGCCACTGTCACTTCGCTCTCTACTGCGCATGTCTCGCTGCAAATAGTGAAATACTCAGCCGAAAACGGTAATCGAGCAGCAGAAAGAAAAGTTTGGAGTGAGAGAGAAACTTGTGATTGACTGATGGAAAGTGGACATGGAGAACACAGCTTCACGGCAACCGGGAGGATGCACCGTGAAACTTTCCTGAAGTCACTGGATGGATGGACAAAGTCTGGACTTCAGTGACACCGAAACCATCCTGTCGGGATTCAGAAAGACCCGAATAATTCTAACTGGAAGCGGCGCTCTGTTAACCTCATGGATCTATGGTTTATCTCCGGAGGTGGCGCAGAAGTGACACTGACGATGAAGAATTGAATGGATTTAGTGATTTGGAGTGAGATCGTGAGTTTGGTAAATTTATGTTATGTTGTTTATGCTATAATTATCTTATAAAGGAAAAGGGGGGCAGATAACATAAGATTTTTTTCTTCTTTCTGCTCCTTTTCATTCATTTCTTGTGTGTCTGACGTTGTGACACTGTCGATGTCTTTTTATGCTTTATGAATGAAATAAATAAAATAAATCTGAATAACTGTTAATATGTTACGTTAACATATTAACGTCTATTTAGTCTGTTTGATGAGGAGAAAATTCAGTTTGTCGACTGGACAAAAGTTAGTTTGGTTGAAGACGTTTCTCAGCTCATCCAAGCTGCTTCTTCAGTTCTGGTCAGACGCTGGTGGACACTTCCTTATATCTGTCTGCAGGGAGGAGCTAACTACACTGAAACTACCCTGAAACTAACACACACACTTTGTTTACAGTTTTCTGTTTGTTAGTTCGGCCTATTGACCTGTAAGGTCAGGAGCAGGGGCGAAGCTGTGGGGTCTGATTAATGACAGAACAATTCATGGACATAATGGAGGAGCTTCACACCTCTGGACCTGACCTGACCCACCTGTTGTTCTCTTGTTGTTTTGATTTAGGTTTGAGGATGGACGTGTAAACAGTAGGAAGGAGATAGATGGTGTCTGAGGCCTCCGTTTCTGTTTAGAGAAGGATTCTCTTTCTTAACAAAAATGGCTTCTTTCACTCCCCTCTCAAACCAGTTCTTTTCTCTGGCTAAAATCTGTACCTCACTGTCCTCAAATGAGTGGAGATGAACAGCAGACTGAGGTCCTGTGTTGCTCTCTCGTCTGTGTTGGTTCATCCTCTTGTGAAGCGGCTGTTTAGTTTCTCCAGTGTAGCGTTCACTGCACTGAATGGAGGAGACCACATTGCTTTGTTTGTGTTTTGTCCTGTTCAGTCTGTTGTTCTCTGTTCTATTGTTTTTACTAGAACTTGTCTTTCAAGATGAAATTTCGGTTCCTGGTCTTTGATTTTACAAAACACATTTCCCCCAAAAGTGCGACTTAGGCGACGTTCAGACTGCAGCCTGAAGTGACCCAAATCCGATTTTTTGGCCTCTATGCTCCTGTATCTGATCTTTTTAATGACAGTCTGAACCACACAGATCAGATTTTTTCAAATGTGACCCAGGACACTTGGATATGTGCTCCTGAAACTGATACATATCCGATCTTTTGACGTGCGACTTCAGTGTGAACGGCCAAAGTGCATTCATCCACCTACACGTTATCAACAAGCCACAAATGTCACTATTCTGCGCTGAAGTCGGCGAAAATTGTTAATGAACTCTGTGTCACTGAAGTGAAGCACATCACCACTCACCACTCTTGGTCCGTCTCACATCCACATGTTCCTTTCAACGGACGTCGCTGCCGCTGTCCCACAAAACACCACGGCCAAAAACCTCGTCCTTCTCCTTCTCAATCTCCTCCTTAAAACAAGTAAGTTGTTCATGTTCTGGCTCCGGTACGAGAGGAACTTTAAAATCTCCAGGTGCTCGATGCTGCGTCCATGTTTGGACAACTTCTGTAAACACAGAGACGCTCGCTGCGGTTGACGTCGTCGTGTCTCCAGTGCACATGCGGGACACTTTCGGGCCGTTTAACGTTCACACTGGAGTCACATACAAGTCACATTTAATTGGAAATGTGAACGACCTCGCAAAAACATCGGATTTCACAAAAAAATAAATCGGAATTGAGCTTTAAGCCCTGCAGTCTGAACGTAGCCTTATATGTGTTTTTTTCTTCTTCATTGCGCATTTTTTGGTTGGTGCGACTTATACTCCAGAAAATACGGTAATTATTATTTGTCAAAAGAATCAGAAACACTATGAGCAGCAGAGAGAGCAGCCGTCAGCCCGTCCTGTGTTAGGTGAGGTTATTTCAGCAGTGCAGCTACAAAACTTTATAATTAAACCTTCAAGAGTCTAAACATGTGCAAAGAGAGAGAAAAAGAGCCAAAAGCAAAAGTCCAGCCAGTCACCGGTAAAAGCCCCAAACTGAGCCACACTGAGCCACACCAAGTGAACGAGCCGCACGGCCCCATGCCAAACCCGACCGGCTCAGGACCAGAGCCCAGAGAGCACGAGCTTACCCACAACTGCTCCGACAGAGACAGAGGGAGAGAAGGATCCGGAACGACGGACAAGTCCTCCTGAAGACGGACGACAGGGAGGAGACGAGGGTCAGTGTGTTTACAGAGAACGAGGGAGAAGGAGGAGAGAGGGACGGAGGGAGAAAGAGAGAGAGAGACAAGTCCTCCTGAAGACGGATGACAAGGAGGAGACGAGGGTCAGTGTGTTTACAGAGAACGAGGGAGAGAAGGAGGGAGAGAGAGAGAGAGAGAGAGAGAGAGAGACAAGTCCTCCTGAAGACGGACGACAGGGAGGAGACGAGGGTCAGTGTGTTTACAGAGAACGAGGGAGAAGGAAGGAGAGAGAGAGAGAGAGAGAGAGACAAGTCCTCCTGAAGACGGACGACAGGGACGAGACGAGGGTCAGTGTGTTTACAGAGAACGAGGGAGAAGGAGGAGGGAGAGGAGAGGAGAGAGAGAGAGAAGAGAGAAGAGAGTGTCCTGAAGAGGAAGACAAGGGAGAGACGAGGGTCAAGTGTTTACAGAGAACGAGGGAGAAGGAGGGAGAGAGACGGAGAGGGAGAAAGAGAGAGAGAGACAAGTCCTCCTGAAGACGGACGACAAGGACGAGACGAGGGTCAGTGTGTTTACAGAGAACGAGGGAGAAGGAGGGAGAGAGAGAGAGAGAGAGAGAGAAGAAGGACAAGGAGGAGTGAGAGTGTTTACAGGGTAAGAGAAAGAGAGAGTGAGAAAGGACAGACAGAGAGGGAACGACAGGGAGAGAGAGAAGGACAAAGAGAGAGAGAGAGAGAGAGAGAAGAGAGAGAGCGAGAGATAGGGAGAGAGAGACAAAGAAAGAAAGAATTAGGGGAGAGAGAGAGAAGAGAGAGAGAGAGAGTAGAGGGAGAGAGAAAGAGAGATAGAGGGAGAGAGAAAGAGAGAGATAGAGGAGAGAGATAGAGGAGAGAGAGATAGAGAGAGAGAGAAAGAGAGATAGAGGGAGAGAGAAAGAGAGATAGAGGTAGAGAGAGAGAGAGAGAGATAGAGAGAGGGAGAGAGAAAGAGAGATAGAGGAGATAGAGAGATAGAGAGAGAGAGAGAGAGAGAGAGAGAGAGAAGATAGAGGTAGAGGGAGAGAGAAAGAGAGATAGAGGTAGAGAGAGAAAGAGAGAAGAGAGATAGAGGGAGAGAGAAAGAGAGATAGAGGATAGAGGGAGAGAGAAAGAGAGATAGAGGGAGAGAGAGAGAGAGAGAGAGGTAGAGAGAAAGAGAGAGAGAGATAGAGGGAGAGAGAGAGAGAGAGAGAGGAGAGAGAAGAGAGAGAGAAGAGAGAGAGAGAGAAAGAGAGATAGAGGGAGAGAGAGAGAGAAAGAGAGATAGAGGGAGAGAGAAAGAGAGATAGAGGGAGAGAGAGAGATAGAGGGAGAGAGAGAGAGAGAGATAGAGGGACAGAAGAGTCCGGAACGACGGGACAAGTCCTCCTGAAGACGGACGACAGGGAGGAGACGAGGGTCAGTGTGTTTACAGAGAACGAGGGAGAAGGAGGAGAGAGGGAGAGAGGGAGGAGAGAGAGACGGAGAGGGAGAGAGAAAGAGAGAGAGAGAAACAAGTCCTCATGAAGACGGACAAGGAGGAGTGAGAGTGTTTACAGGGTAAGAGAAAGAGAGAGGGAGAAAGGACAGAAAGGAGGAAGAGGGGAAGAGAGAGTGATAGACAGGGAGAGAGAGAGAGAAAGAGAGGGAGGGAGAAAGAAAAAAAGGAGAGGGAATGACAGACAGAGAGAGAGATAGGGAGAGAGAAGGACAAAGAGAGAGAGAAAGAGAGAGCGAGTGATAGGGAGAGAGAGCGAAGGAGAGAAAGAGAGAGGGGGAGAGAGAGAGGGGAAGGCAAGTCCTTCTGAAGAGGAACAACAGGGAGGGTCACTGTGTTTCAAGGGAACGAGAGAGAGGGGGAAGAGGGAGAGGTAAGGGAAGTGAGAGAGAAAAGGAAGGAGAGAGAGAAAGGAGAGAGACAGAGAGAGAGAGAGAAAAGGAAGAGGGAGAGGTATGGGAAGAGAGAGAAAAACGGAGAGAGAAGGAGGAAGACAGGGAGAAGGAGAGCAAGAAAGAAAAAGAGAGAGAGAGAGAGAGCGTGAAAGGACAGAGAAGGAGGAAGAGAGGAAGAAAGACAGCGAGAGATAGGAAGAGAGAGAAAGAGAAGCAGAGAGAAGGAGAGGAGAAAGAGATGGATATAGATAGGGAGAGAGAGAAGGAGAAAGAGAGGGAGGGAGAGTGAAAGAGAGAGAGAGAAAGAGAGACACAGAGCGAGAAAGGACAGAGAGGAGGAAGAGGGGAAGCGATAAAGGTAACGGAAGAGAGATGGAGGGGAAAAAAAGAGAGAAAGAAGGAGAGAGAGAGAGATGGAGAGAGGAGAAAAGAAAGAGAGAGGAAGAGAGAGAGAGTCCATAGTTGCGTCCACAAACTGATGAAGAGGAAGTCGACCAAAAACAAGATTACATCACTTTAAATCTGCTTCACTCAGAATAAAAGTCTCAAATATTTCAGTTTTTTTATTTGTTTGAGACTCTGACGGTGGCGCAGACGTTCAGCAAACGCCTCCTGACCAGACGGCTGCAGGGTCAGGTTTACTGTGGCGGGTAAAGACGAAAAAAAAAAAAAGAAGCCAAACTCTAAAAATAAACTGGATTATTTGACCTAAAATGGATCTTTAAAGGTGCACTGCGTCACTTTTCTGGTGGAGGAATCCGTGTGTGGTTCGTTCATTTGTTTTTCAAAATAAAACCAAAACTAAGAGAATGAAAAAACAACTATTTTCTTCATTATTTGTCTCCAAAACTAAAATGAAAAAAACAGATAATGATTTGTTTTTTCAGTTTTCGATTTTGGGATTAAATGAAAAATGGAAAAAACGGATAACGGACTGAACCAGGACTAAACCAGGACTAAACCAGGACTAAACCAAGATTAAACCAGGACTGAACAAGGACTGAACAAGGACTAAACCAGGACTAACTAAACCAGGACTGAACAAAGGATTAAACCAGGACTAAACCAGGACTAAACCAGGACTGGGACTAAAACAGGACTAAAAGGACTAAACAGGACTGAAAAACCAGGACTAAACAGGACTAAACTCCTGGTTCAGTCCTGAATTAGACCTGGACCTGGTTTTTCATATTAGCCCTGGTTCAGCCCTGGTTTAGTCCTGGTTTAGTCCTAGTTCAGTCCTGGTTTAGTCCTGGGTTTAGTCCTGGTTTAGTCCTGGTTCAGTCCTGGTTTAGTCCTGGTTCAGTCCTGGTTTAGTCCTGGTTCAGTCCTGGTTTAGTCCTGATTTCGTCTTGGTTTAGTCCTGGTTCAGTCCTGGTTCAGTCCAGGTTTAGTCCTGGTTCAGTCCTGGTTTAGTCCTAGGTTTAGTCCTGGTTCAGTCCTGGTTTAGTCCAGTCCTGGTTCAGTTCAGTCTGGTTTCAGTCCTGGTTTTGTCCAGGTTAGTCCTGGTTCAGTCCAGGTTCAGTCCTGGTTCAGTCCTGGTTTTGTCCAGGGTTAGTCCTGGTTCATCCTGGTTTAGTCCTGGTTAGTCCTGGTTCAGTCCAGGTTTAGTCCTGGTTCAGTCCTGGTTTTGTCCTGGGTTAGTCCTTGGTTCAGTCCAGGTTTAGTCCTGATTCAGTCCTGGTTCAGTCCAGGTTTAGTCCTGTTTAGTCCTGGTTCAGTCCTGGTTTAGTTTGGTTTAGTCCTGGTTTAGTCTGGTTTAGTCTTGGTTTATTTTCGTTTCCTTATTTTTGGTTTTATTTTGAAAAACGGCACCAGAACAAGAAACACAGTTGGTGAAACAGGTGGCAGATGTTGCTCTTTAAAAGTTCCACGGTGCAGCTTTAAAATATTTATTGTTTTACTCGGATGTGAAGTGTTTTAATGGCGTTTCGTCGTCTCTCTAAAAGCAGGATGCTGTTTGTGTCAGTGGGCGGCGTGAGATATTCTTATGTAATCTGAATCTGTGAGTGAAACCAGGACAGAGCTGCTGCAGATCCGAGCTCCTCGAGAAAAACACATCAGGTCTTTAAGTCTGCGGAGAGGCGACCCTGTCTGCTCCTGTCTGCTCCTGTCTGCTCCTGTCTGCTCCTCCACGCTCTCATAACATTCAAAACAAAATCTAGACCTTCTTTAACCTGAGATAAATAAGAGTTTGGTGCTTCAATTGGACAAAATCTATGCTGTTCTTTAGTCCTCTGCATTATTTTCTTTACCTTTTTTTATGTGTAAACTACGGAAGCCCTGGACGGCAAACAAACAAAAAAAAAAAAAAAAAACAAGAACAAAAAAAAGTCATGTCAAGTGTTTTTTTGTTTTTTTTTTGCACCAACAGCTCCCAAAAACAAATAAATAAAATAAATTAATTAATTAATAATTCTTGCCTTTTTTTTGTTGCACCAACAACTCAAAAAAAAAAAAAAAAAAATCCTGACTTTTTTTGTTTGTTTGTTTGTTTGTTTTTTGCTCAAACAGCTATTTATTTTTATTTTTTTACTGGTGAAAAAAAAAAAAAAAAAATCTAAAGTCAAACACTCCAGAGCCCAAGTGTTTTCCTCATGTCAAGTGTTTTTTTTTTTCCACCAACAGCTCCCAAAATATAAATAAATAAATAAATAAATTAATTCTTGCCTTTTTATTTGCACCAACAACTCAAAAAAAAAAAAAAAATAAAAAAATTAAAAAATAAAAAATCCTGACTTTTTTTGGGCTAACAGCTATTTATTAAACTTTTTTTACTGGTGAAAAAAAAATCTCAAGTCAAACACTCCAGAGCCCAAGTGTTTTCCCAATACAAACACAATTGAGGAAGATCATTAAGAAGATGCCGATACGATACATACTTTAATACGTAGTCCACGATACGATACATATCTCGATACAGTGAGCTTTCGATTCTGTATGATATATTTCAAATCGATTTGATATGGTTCAATAAAAAATAAAGCCTAAATTGTGGCTGTGGTACTTAAAGTTTCTGTTAAACCTGTGAAAAAGTTCATATGAAACACAAACATTTTAATCATCAAAACAGTGAAAATGTCAAATGTGTCGCATAAACGAGTTTCCTTCCTTTGAACAAGCAACAAAACTGTAACTGTAACAAAATAATTTAGTAAAATATACCAAAAAATACTCTTGGTGATGTATCGATACAGCATCCCACGATATCGATACTGTATCATCACATTAAACGATGCGATAAATCGATAGTTCAATATTTTTGCACAACCCTACTAGTGAGATATTCTTCCACATTTCACCTCAACATTTAATTTTAGGTTTTTTTTCCATCAGCCACATCAACAGCAAAAAATAAATAAATAAATAACTGTGTGCAAAAAAAATTAAACTAAACAAAAAAAAAAGGTAAGATTTTTTTTTCTTTTTTGGAAGCTGTCGGTGAAAAAAAAAAACAAAAAAAAAACAAAAACAATGTGGAAAATGGAGCCCAAATGACATACCTCTTTTTTTTTTTTTTTTTTTTGCTTGCCGCTCAGGGCTTCCGTAGCTATGTTTGTTTTGACACAAACAGACCCTGCCTCTCTCTGATTGGTTAATGCACCTGTCAATCACACCCTCTGAAATCAATGAGACGCGATACAGCTCCAGACTCTAAGTTTTTCTAAGTGTTTCTGGCTCGACAGGTGACAGGTCAGTGTTTTTGTTAGAGCTTAGTGCAGTAGTGCTGTTCCTAAACTGTAGAACGGCTCCGAACCTTTTTCTCGTGGGCGGGTTCTCTCTCCTGGGGCTGATCTTCTGCCGAGGCCACCTTCACCACCTCCTGTTTCTTGTTGATTCTGTTTTTCCAGTCCTCCTCTCCGCTCTTCTTCAGCAGCGCCACCCTGGAACGCGCAGCAAAAACAACAGTAAGACTTCGCTCAGACTCCAGGACTTAAAGCTCAGTTCGGATTTTATTGTGAAATCCAATTTTTTTGCGAAGTCGTTCACTTTTCTGATTAAATGAGACTTGTTTGTGATCTCCAGTGTGAACTTTAAATTCCCACATGTGCATCGGAGGACACAACAACATGGTACGATATTTATTGCGATATCGTGGGAAAGCTCACGATACGGTTGGGAGGCCCACGATATTACGATATTCTACATAAAAACAACATAACATTATAAAATGCTTTGCACAGTCTTTTGGTAAAACATGTATTCTAGGGATTTAACAATATCCGAATTTCTCAGTACAGTCATCTCACGATACGATATTTATTGCGATATTTTGAAGAGCTAATAATTAATAAAGATGGGACACTTTTTTGGCTTTTAAAACACCTTGACAAGATTTTGGTTTGAATTATTTCCATCATAATCCCAAGAATTCAAGTAAAAAATGTATTTCTTCACTGTGTCTGCGCTGAAATGAATCATGGGAGATGTAGTTCTGATGTTTATGAGCTGTTGCTGCTATAAACTCATGTATTTAAGCAAAGAAACTTGCGATTCGATATATTGTGACAGCTCACGATGTTATTGTGAGACTTTTGACGACACGATATCACGATATTTTGGTTATTGTTCCATCCCTAGTGCTCAGTGTTTACGGAAGTCGCCTAAACGCTGAGCTTGTCTCCCAAAATAGGGTTCAATTCTTCGTAAAATGAACAGGTTACACAAGCTGCTTCGCTGTTTGAGTCTTTAGTCTCCTTGTATTTGACTCACAAACTCTTTATTTTTTGTTGACACTGGAGCCAGGACCGCCTGCACTTTTGCACTTTTTTGTTTTGTTTTGAGGCAATAATGATATTTTTAGTTTACTTAAAGACTTGATATTTCGCACTCTTGTAGATAAGGCTCCAAATTAAACATTTTTTATGTCCAAAAAGTTGTTTATACATGTTTGCTGCTGTGTGTGTGTGTGTGAAAGAGTGTGAATTTTATTTTTATTTATTTAATTTTTTTGTTTTTCATTTGTATTTCTGGTCTTGTCGCTTTTATTACAGCCTAACTACAGCAGCAGATTGAGAAATAACAAGTCGTAGTGATAAAAGGATGTATAAAACTTCATTAGGTGGGAGTTTTAAAACGCAAAATTAAGAAAAAAAATCCAGGCGAGGACAAATGTACTAAAACTGCCCATTGGTGTGGAAGGGTTAATCATTCCAGTAGCGTCTTTAAGTGTGTAAAAGTGGGTCACAGCCTGTTTGTCCTCCCCTGAAGTTTAAACAGACTCTATACAAAAGCTTAGCGGGACGTACTGACTTTCTGCTACGGGCCGGAGGAAAGTAGGTTTAGTCTCTTGAACGTGGACGGAGCAGAATCCAGGGCAGAGCCGGTGTGTCTCTGTGGAGAACGCTGCGCTCAGAGCCAGAGCCTGATTCTAAAAATGACTCCCTCCTACAGCAGAGGGAACCGGAGAGCGCTGGACGACTCATATCAACGTCAGAGTCAAGACGGGAATCTGATTTACAGTAAATTTAAGTTAAAAGATCTTACGTTTTTGAGTTTCTAACCATGAAATGTTTGACTCACAAGTGTCTCAGTATCATCAGAATTTAGATACGTCATTACTTTATTTCGTGTATTATTTCCATGTTCAGTGTTGGGGAGTAACAGATTACGTGTACCAGAGTTAAGTAATCAGAGTACAAATGATGAGTAACTGTATTCAGTTACAGTGGTAATTAGATTACAGTTACTTGGTTGAAATAAAATATTTTTTTTTTTCGGTAATTCCACTCATTGCCGGACATTAAACCAGGTCTAAACAAGGTCTAAACCAGAACTAAACCAGGTCTAAACCAGGACTAAAACCAGGTCTAAACCAGGTCTAAAACCAGGTCTAAACTAGGTCCAAACCAGGTCTAAACCAGGTCTAAACCAGGTCCAAAATCTAGGTCTAAAACCAGGTCTAAACCAGGTCTAAAACCAGGTCCAAAACCAGGTCTAAAACAGGTCCAAACCAGGTCTAAAACCAGGTCTAAACTAGGTCTAAAACAGGTCTAAACCAGGTCTAAAAACCAGGTCTAAACCAGGTCTAAAACCAGGTCTAAACCAAACCAGGTCTAAACCTGGTCTAAACCAGGTCTAAAACCAGGTCTAAAACCAGGTCTAAACCAGTCTAAACTAGGTCTAAAACCAGGTCTAAACTAGGTCTAAACCAGGTCTAAACCTGGTCTAAACCAGGTCTAAAACCAGGTCTAAACTAGGTCTAAACTAGGACTAAACCAGGACTAAACCATCACTAAAACCAGGTCTAAAACAGGTCTAAACCAGGTCTAAACCAGGCCTAAAACCAGGTCTAAACCAGGTCTAAACCAGGTCTAAAACCAGGTCTAAAACCAGGTCTAAACCAAGGTCTAAAACCAGGTCTAAAACCAGGTCTAAACCAGGTCCTAAACCAGGTCTAAACCAGGTCTAAAACCAGGTCTAAAACCAGGTCTAAACCAGGTCTAAAACCAGGTCTAAAACCAGGTCTAAACCAGGTCTAAACCAGGTAGGACTAAACCAGGACTAAAAACCAGGTCCTGGTTTTAGTCCTGGTTTAGTCCTGGTTTAGTTGTTATTTGACGATCAGCGACAGTTATTTTGGTGAGAGTAAATTAAAAGTGCTGTAATAGTCGTGTCATGTTTTACTTTTTACACACAGTAATATTGTAATGTAACTAAATACTTTGAAATGACAGTAACAAGTCATAAATAAATAAATATCACATCACAGTTTTAAAGTCACTCGCCCAACAGTGATTTGAATAAATTTAAGACTGGTACATTTAACACAAAACCATGAGCTTTACTTTATCATTTTGAAAGTTTGATTTCAAAGCTGTTATTATAAAATACATTTAAAGAATTTGTTATTATTGTGATTGTGTCTGTTATAATCAATAAGATCCTTGAATCATCACGTTATCATTTGGACAGTTTAAAGTTTAAAGTCTGGTTTAAGGTCATGGTGCTGGTGTTAAATCATGAAAATTGTTAAATTGTGAAGACTAAAATCTTGTGAGGCGGAGTCCTGCATCGGGTCGGGGTTTTAACGTTCTGGAATTTGGAAGTGGGGCAGGTTTGCGGGCGGGTTTGCGGGCGGGTCGTGATCACACACGGGCGCGTCAGGAGAATCCAATGAACAATGAACAGAAGAAAAATACTTGACGCACGTCCAGGAAACAAGTGACATTTCCCGTCTTTTCCCAGAACGATGGACCAGGATGAGACACTTTATTGTTTTTATGACATAAAACATCAGTGGAGGAGATCGGCTCAACGGCTCCTGGTTTAGAACCTGGTCCAGTCCTGGTTTAGAACTGGTCCAGTCCTGGTTTAGAACTAGTTTAGTTCTGGTTCAGTCCTGGTTTATTCCTGGTCCAGTCCTGGTCCAGTCCTGGTTTAGAACTAGTTTAGTTCTGGTTCAGTCCTGGTTTATTCCTGGTCCAGTCCTGGTTAAGTCCTGGTTTAGTCCTGGTTTATTCTTGGTTTACACCTGGTCCAGTCCTGATTCAGTCCTGGTTCAGTCCTGGTCCAGTCCGGGTCCAGTCCTGGTCCAGTCCTGGTTCAGTCCTGGTTCAGTCCTGGTCCAGTCCTGGTTTAATCCTGGTTCAGTCCTGGTTTACACCTGGTTTAGTCCTGGTTCAGTCCTGATCCAGTCCTGGTTCAGTCCTGGTCCAGTCCTGGTTTAATCCTGGTTCAGTCCTGGTCCAGTCCTGGTTCAGTCCTGGTTAAGTCCTGGTCCAGTCCTGATTCAGTCCTGGTTTAGTCCTGGTTCAGTCCTGATCCAGTCCTGGTTCAGTCCTGGTTCAGTCCTGATCCAGTCCTGATCCAGTCCTGGTCCAGTCCTGATTAAGTTCTGATTCAGTCCTGGTTTAGTCCTGGTTCAGTACTGATTTGGTCTTGATTTAGACCTAGTTAAGTCCTGGTTTAGACCTGATTTAGTCCTTGTTTAAAACCCGGTCCAGTCCTGGTGTAGTCCTGTCGGTTGTGGCGTGTAAATATTTATAATCCGCTAATGACACGGCGTAGGTTTAGTCCTGGTTCAGTCCTGGTTTAGTCCTGGTTCAGTCCTGGTTTAGTCCTGGTTCAGTCCTGATTTAGTCCTGGTTTAGTCCTGGTTTAGTCCTGGCTCAGTCCTGGTTCAGTCCTGGGTCGGGTAACGGGTGAAATGTGATGAATTTAACTTTGACATAATCTCGGGTTAAACGGGCGGGTCTGGTCCTGGACGACTCAGGTGCGGGTCTCAAAAACCTGGACCCGCGCGGGACCCTGATACCCCCCCCCCCCCCGCGCTCGTCTCATCTCACCTCTCCCTGATGGACATCTGTTTGGACATGGCGTCTGACTCGGCGGGGGACAGCAGCTCGGGGGGACTCGGGTCTTCGCTCCGGTCCGGGGGCAGGACGTGGGACTTGACGAGCGGCTGGGGGAAGGAGGTGGGTTTGGGCGGGGTCTGCAGAACGCCGCCCGGTTTGGCCCCGGTGTTGCCCGGGTACGGTTTGGGTAAGGTGAGCGGGGGCTGCTGCTGCTGCTGGTGCTGCTGCTGGTGGTGGTGGTGGTGGTGCCCCGCGGGTTTGGGGGCCGTCTGGGGCGAGTGGGTGAAGGGTTTGGGGTAAGTGGGCGGAGGCTGAGGGGCCTGAGGGGGCAGGTAGGAGGCGGGTTTGGGCTGAGTGGGCGGCGGCTGCTGGATGAAGGGTTTGGGGAGAGTCTGAGGAGGTTGGGCGGAGGACGGATGGTGGTGTTGAACAGGAGGAGGAGGAAGAGGAAGAGAACCGCTGGACACGTGAGAAACGGCCCGAGAAGAAACTGTAGCCACCAGAGGCTTCAGAGGAGCATCTGAGGAGAGAAAAAAAAAAGTATTAGACCAGGAGTGTCAAACTCATTTTGGTCCGGGGGCCGAATCCAACCGACTTTGATCCCAAAGGGGCCGGATCAGAAAACTCATGTCATATAAACCCCAAAAATAACAATAAGTTCAAATATTTGTGCAGAGAAACACAAATCTATTACAGAAATCTTTTTTAATTGATGAACTCTTTCTTACAAATTATATAATTATGAACAACCTGAAACTTTAAGAAAAATGCAATTTCAACACAATGTTTTAACATGAACTTGTATGCAAATAGGAATAAGTCAATTTTTGTTGTAAAATCCTGCACTCGGCTCCACTTTTCTCATGTTGGACATTTTTCTGATGAGGGTGTCACGGTCAACAGTCAAAACGATCGTCCTTTAAGAGCGTTTGGAAAGAGACAAGTCTTCATTTGTGCTGCTCTGGTGGGAGGGGCCACGTACAGAGACGCTGGAGACGCTGCTGTGATAAACACCACAGAAAATTAACAAGATTTTAATAGAAAATAGAATTAAAATATTTTAGTAGAAAATCATCTGAGGGCCAGATTAAAGGTCTTGGAGGGCCGGATCTGGCCCCCGGGCCGTACGTTTGACACCTGTGTATTTCTCTAAAGGTCTTATATTACCAGTGTTGGGAAGGTGACTTTTAAAATGTAATCCCCTACAGATTACAGATTACACACACACCAGAATGTAGTTTGTAACGGAATCCATTAAATTACTTAAAGTGAGTAATGTAATCTGATTACTTTGGATTACTTGATTTGCTGTAGAGAAGCAAAGACTAAGATATCGCAACATAAGATGTTTTGTTTGCTAAAAGAAAATAAAAAGTCCAGACTTTACTGAACCAAATTAAAAATATTATTGATAGAAGAAGAAGAGACACGTCCACACAGCAGGATTTAGTCCTGTTTTAGTCCTGTTTAGTCCTGGTTTAGACCTGGTTTAGACCTGGTTTAGTCCTAGTTTTAGACCTGGTTTAGATCTAGTTTAGACATGGTTTTAGACCTGGTTTTAGACTTAGTTTTAGTTCTGGTTTAGGCCTGGTCTAGACCTGGTTTAGTCCTGGTTTAAACCTGGTTTAGACCTGGTTTTAGTCCTGGTTTTAGTCCTAGTTTAGACCTGAGTTAGTCCTGGTTTAGACCTGAGTTAGTCCTGGTTTAGACCTGAGTTAGACCTGGTTTAGACCTGAGTTAGTCCTGGTTTAGACCTGAGTTAGACCTGGTTTAGACCTGAGTTAGACCTGGTTTAGACCTGAGTTAGACCTGGTTTAGACCTGAGTTAGTCCTGGTTTAGACCTGAGTTAGACCTGGTTTAGACCTGAGTTAGTCCTGGTTTAGACCTGAGTTAGACCTGGTTAGACCTGAGTTAGTCCTGGTTTAGACCTGAGTTAGACCTGGTTTAGACCTGGTTAGACCTGGTTTAGTCCTGGTTTAGACCTGGGTTAGACCTGGTTTAGTCCTGGTTTAGACCTGAGTTAGACCTGAGTTAGTCCTAAATTTAGTCCTGGGTTGGACCTGAGTTGAACCTGAGTTAGTTTTGGTTTACACCTGACATAGACCTGGTTTAGTCCTGGGTTAGACCTGGTTTAGTCCTGGGTTAGACCTGGTTTAGAGACCTGGGTTTAGTGCTGGATTTAGTCCTGGGTTAGACCTGGTTTAATTCTTAGTTAGACCTGGTTTAGACCTGAGTTAGTCCTGGGTTAGACCTGGTTTAGTTCTTCGTTAGTCCTGGTTCTGTCAGACGAGCTTTAAATCTGGTTCAGTCCTGGTTGAATTTTCAGAGACTTTGAGCATAAAAATCCAAGTAAAGATCTTCAGGAAAAACTAAACTAATAATTTCTGTGTTTATTTTGTACGTTTTATTTTGTTGTGTTTTATTTGTGTGTTTTATTTTGTGCGTTTTATTTTGTGTGTTTTATTTTTGTCTGTTTTTTTGTGTGTTTTATTTTGTGTTTTGCTTTTGTCTTTCTATTGTCCACATCAGAATCGGCGTCTGTTTTCGAGGACAGAGATTCTTGGTCAAATAAAAACTTGTCCTAGTTTTATTATCTGTGTCGATCCAAGACGAGAGCCGCACTCACACATGACCTGCTCCTCCAGTCTCTCCTCTTCTCTCTTTTCTCTCTCTGTCCTTCTCTTTTCTCTCTCGTCTTTTTCTCTCTCGTGAAAGGACCTCCCTTGAACCGAGTCTGCACCAGCCCTTTAAACCAGGTCACTCCTTTGTGTGCTCCAACACGGCCTTTGTATAAACCCGACCACGATTGGTCTTTCTATCATTGTGGTGATTGCTCCAGGGCGGTCGAGAAGTTGTTGGGAAAATTGGTGCAATAAAAAGGCAAAATTTTATTTTTATTTATTTATTTATATTTTGGGAGCTGTTGTGAAAAAAAACACTTGATGAGGAAAACACTTGGTCTGAGTGTTTGACTTTAGTTTTTTTTTTTTTTTTCACCAGTAAAAAATAAAAATAAATCTGTTGAGCAAAAAAAACCAAACAACAAACAAAAAAAGTCAGGATTTTTTTTTTTTTTTTGGTTGTTGGTGCAACAAAAAAGGCAAGATTATAATTATTATTATTATTTATTGTTTTTGGAGCTGTTGGTGCAAAACAAAAAAAAAAACACTGACATGACTTTTTTTTGTTCTTTTTTTTTTTTTTTTTTTTTTGTTTGCCGTCCAGGGCTCCGTAGTTTACACATAAAAAAAGGTAAAAAAATAATGCAGAGGACTAAAGACAGCATAGATTTTGTCCAATTGAAGCACCAAACTCTATTTATCTCAGGTTAAAGAATCTAGATTTTGTTTTGAATGTTATGAGAGCGTGGAGCAGACAGGAGCAGACAGGAGCAGACAGGAGCAGACAGGGTCGCCTCTCCGCAGACTTAAAGACCTGATGTGTTTTTCTCGAGGAGCTCGATCTGAGCAGCTCTGTCCTGGTTTTCACTCACAGATTCGATTACATAAGAATATCTCACGCGCCCACTGACACAAACAGCATCCTGCTTTTAGAGAGACGACGAAACGACATTAAAACACTTACATCCGAGTAAAACAGTAAAGATTTAAAGCTGCACCGTGGAACTTTTAAGGAGCAACATCTGCCACCTGTTTCACCAACTGTGTTTCTTGTTCTGGTGCCGTTTTTCAAAATAAAACCAAAAATAA
>NW_026571095.1:34553502-34692091 GCF_026225935.1 Boleophthalmus pectinirostris | reverse complement strand
TAAACAAGGACTAAACCAGGTCTAAACCAGATCTAACCCAGAACTAAACCAAGTCAAAACAAAGTCTAAACCAGGACTAAAACTGAGCTAAAACAGGACTAATGCAGGACTGAACCAGGACAAAACCATGTTTGAACCAGGACTAAATAATGTCTAAACCAGGACTAAACCAGGTCTAAACCAGGTCTAAACCAGGTCTAAATTAGGACTAAAACGGAGCTAATGCAGGACTGAACTAGGACTAAACCAGGTCTAAACCAGATCTAAAGCCGGACAAAAACGGGGCTAAAGCAGAACTGAACCAGGACAAAACCATGTTTGAACCAGGACTAAATAATGTCTAAACCAGGACTAAACCAGGTCTAATCTACGTCTAAACCAGGTCTAAACCATGTGTACACCCGGACTAAACCAGGACTAACTAAACCAGGACTAAACCAGGTCTAAACCAGGACTAAACCAGGTCTAAACCAGGACTAAACCACTAAACCAGTCTAAACCAGGTCTAAACCAGGACTAAACCAGGACTAAGCAAGGACTAAATAATGTATAAACAAGGACTAAATCAGGACTAGGCTAGGACTAAAATCAGGCTAATGAAGGACTGAAACTGGGTCTAAACCAGGACTAAACCAGGTCTAAACCAGATTTAAACCAGGACCAAAAAACAGGCCTAATACAGGACCGAACCAGGACAAAATAAAGTCTAAAGCAGATCTAAACCAGGTCTAACCCTGGACTAAACCAGGTCTAAACCATGTGTACACCAGGACTAAACCAGGACTAAACCAGGACTAAACCAGGACTAAACCAGGTCTAAACCAGGACTAAACCAGGACTAAACCAGGACTAAACCAGGTCTAAACCAGGACTAAACCAGGTCTAAACCATGTGTACACCAGGACTAAACCAGGTCTAAACCAGGACTAAACCAGGTCTAAACCATGTGTACACCAGGACTAAACCAGGACTAAACCAGGTCTAAAACTAAACCAGGACTAAACCAGGACTAAACCAGGTCTAAACCAGGACTAAACCAGGACTAAACCAGGTCTAAACCATGTGTACACCAGGACTAAACCAGGTCTAAACCAGGACTAAACCAGGACTAAACCAGGCTTAAACAGGTCTAAACCATGTGTACACCAGGACTAAACCAGGTCTAAACCAGGACTAAACCAGGACGAAAAAACAGGGTTATTAACGGGATCGAACCAGGACAAAATAAAGTCTAAATCAGTTCTAAACCAGATCTAAACCAGGTCTAATCTAGGTCTAAACCAGATCTAAACCAGGTCTAACCCAGATCTAAACCAGGTCTAATCTAGGTCTAAACCAGGTCTAAACCATGTGTACACCCGGAATAAACCAGGTCTAAACCAGGTCTAAACCAGGTCTAAACCAGGACTAAACCAGGACTAAACCAGGTCTAATCTAGTCTAATCTAGGTCTAAACCAGGTCTAAACCATGTGTACACCCGGACTAAACCAGGTCTAAACCAGGTCTAAACCAGGACTAAACCAGGTCTAAACCAGATCTAAACCAGGTCTAAACCAGGACTAAACCAGGACTAAACCAGGTCTAATCTAGTCTAATCTAGGTCTAAACCAGGACTAAACCAGGTCTAAACCAGGACGAAAAAACAGGGTTATTACGGGATCGAACCAGGACAAAATAAAGTCTAAACCAGGATTAAACCAGGTCTAAACCAGGACTAAACCAGGAATAAACCAGGACTAAACCAGGACTAAACCAGGTTTAATCTAGTCTAATCTAGGTCTAAACCAGGTCTAAACCATGTGTACACCCGGACTAAACCAGGTCTAAACCAGGACTAAACCAGGAATAAACCCGGACTAAACCAGGTCTAAACCAGGTCTAAACCAGGACTAAACCAGGACTAAACCAGGACTAAACCAGGACTAAACCAGGACGAAAAAACAGGGTTATTAACGGGATCGAACCAGGACAAAATAAAGTCTAAACCAGGATTAAACCAGCTCTAAACCAGGTCTAACCCAGATCTAAACCAGGACTAAACCAGCCTTGACTGCCGTGCTTTAAAGAGCCTCTCTGAACCCCCCCCCCTTCAAAAAAACCCAAAAAAAAACCCTGAGTCCAAATCCAAACCCGGCTCTTCCTCCGTGAGACAAAGAACCATGTGGGTGAATGAATGGGAAAATATGCTAATTAGATCCTGCCCCAGACGTCTCTCCCTTTTCCCCCTCCCTCCCTCCCTCTTTCTCTCCATCTCTCCATCTCTCTCTTTCTCTTCTTTTCCTCACTCATCCAAAGCAAACAGCCCCGAGCCAAAAAAAAAAAAAAAAAAAAAAAAAAGAAAATCCAAGCACCAGAAGCGTAAATTTCTGGAGGATATTTTGTGGGATTTTGTTGGTTCCTAATTGGCGTCTCTTACCTGCGAGGCGCTGAGGAGCCGAGGAGGAGGGGGCGACGACGATGGGAGCGGCCGGTTCGCTCCTCCGCGCCGCTACAGCACCCGGGTCGTCATGTCGGTGCGTGTGGCGTTCGCGGTCCCTGTCAAAATGCAGTAAATCGTGGCTCTCCTCCCTGGCCCCTCCCTCCTGCGCCGGGAGGAGGAGGAGGAGAGACGAGGAGGAGGCGGCGGCGGCGGCGGCGGGGGCGGCGGCGGGGGTGGGCTGGGGGTCCTGGTCGCCGCTGGGGCTCATGGAGAAGTACTTTGGCGTCCTCTCCTGGTGGATGCTGGAACTGCAACAAAAAAAACAACGTATCGATCATGATGTACGATTGACAAAAACACTGCAGCGTCAAATGGATTTATTAAACAAAACGGTTCAGTGTGTCGGAAATGTTTTAGTGCGTTTTTTTTTTTACATATTTACAACAAATCTATAAAAAAAAAAACAACAACTATGTCCTGTCAATCATCATGTCATTGTTGCATTTTTGTCTTCCCATGATCTGTGATTTTATATTTTATTATTTATCTTCTTATTTTATTTTGATTTGTACATTTACATTTACATAATTATGTTTTTGTTGTTTTTTTTTTTTACTCCTGTTTCTTTGTCTTTTTTGCTACTTTTGCTAAAATTTATTATTACAATTAGGGCTGGGTATTATTAAGAAGTTGCCGATACGATACATACATACTTCGATATATAGGCCACGATACGATACATATCTCGATACATAGGCCACGATATGATACATATGTCGATACATAGGCCATGATACGATACATAATCCACGATACGATACATATCTTGATACATAGGCCACGATACGATACATACTTCAATACTTAGGCCACGATGATACATACCTCGATATAGTGCACTTTCGATCCGATTCAGTACGGTTTAATAAAAAAAATAAAGACTAAATCATGTCTGTGATACTAAAAGTCTTTGTTAAATCACTTCTTGTTCAAAGTTCATATGAAACACAAACATTTTAATGATTAAAACAGTGAGTGCGTATACATGCACATCAATAACCCGGTTATGATCGGGTTTTTTGAGTATCCCGGTTTCTTCATGGTGCATGTAACGCAGTAACCCGTTTCAGTAACCCGGTTATGGCAGTATCCCGGTTATTAGAAACCGGGTTACTGTAAGCTGGTTTATTCCGATAGTAACCGATTACTTGTGGCATGTAACGCAGTACCCCGGTTACTGCAACATAAAGTTGAGTCGCATGCGTCCAAAAGACACTTTCCAGCCTTTCACCACAACAGTAGTGACATAAATAAATTGACCAACATAAATAAAGTGACCAAACGAGTGAAATGACTGTAAAATAAAGAGCTGCGCTAAACCTGCACATGTACAATCTGCACTCGTACGACCTGCACTCGTGTGACGCTGAAAAGCTAAAACATGAACTATCTCCTATACTCTATATGCACGAAACACACTTACCATCATTAGCGCCTCTTCTGTCACAGAAATAACACACATAATCCACAGAGTCGTGTCATTTAGTCCAAAAGAAACTGATCGCATCAGCGGCGCAAGGAGCGAGTTGTTTTTATCGCCGCTAACAGTTTATGCTAATTAGCCTACGGTCTTAAGTTTCGTTTCTGTAAAACGTAAACAAATGTGATCACAGCTGAATTATCTGATCAAACGGGCTGATGTGTCTATAGTGTTTATGGTTTATATGTTGTAAAGTTGAGTTTATTTATGCAGAAGATTTTAATGAAGAATCTGCGCAGTGGATTGTGGGAGATCTCGTAGCTCCTTAGCTTCTTATGCTAAAGGAGCTCACGGTTTTGTATTTTTCCTGGTTTATGAAATTGATTTAAGTTAATTTTTGCGCTTGCGCATTTGTAAGATTATGTCAAGAATCCGGGATACTCCATTTGATCATGTATACACGAATATGAGTGTCCCGGTTTCTCAGTGCGCATGTAAACACAGTAACCCGAATACTGACAGAACCGGGATATGGCTAATAACCGGGTTATTGATGTGCATGTGTACGCACTCAGTGAAAATGTCAAATGGGTCGAATAAATTAGTTTCTTTCCTCTGAACAAGCAACAAAACTGTAGCTCTGTGACAAAATAATTTAGTAAAATGTACAAAAAAATACTCTTGTCGATATATCGATACAGCAGCTCATGATACCAATACTGTATCATCACATTAGGCGAGACGATATATATTATAGATAGATATTTTGATATTTTTGCACACAGCTAATTACCATTTATATTTTTTACTCTTTGTTATTATATTATATTGTGATGTTTGAGCTTCTGTGTCCAAATAATTTCCCTTGTGGATCAATAAAGTTTGTCTAAGTCTAGTATAATATAATTTAAAAATATAATATAATAGTAAATTAAAATTACAATAAATTTCATTGTTAAAAAGCTGTACATATTTATTTTTTTGTTCAGAATTATTTTATGGGGAAAAAAAAAAAAAAAAAAAAAATCTTTTAGTCAATAAATATTACACAAATCCAGTAAAACTCTATAATATATTTAGACAACAAAAAATTTGAAATAGCAGATTTTTACACCAGAGAACAGTTTTCACCTCTTGAGCGCCCTCTCCTGGTAAACGTTGGTAGGAGGCTGCTGCTGTTGCTGCTGCTGTAGTTGTTGGTTTGGGACGTAGGACACCGAATGATGGAGAAGGTGCTGAGAGCCGTCGTCATGGTAACCGCCCCTGTCTCCCGTCACCGCGGCAACGGAAGCTTTGGAGGTGACCGCGGCGACGGACCGAACCAGCGAGGCGGACAGCGGCTCCAGTCGGGCCTCTGCTCCGTGTTTGAGCTGCGAAAAAATAAATAAATAAATAAATAAAAATGAAAAATGTAGAGACGTTTAGAGGAACAAACTACAAGCAAATATTTAATGAGTCATGAGGTTTTGGGCCAGTTTTCTCTTTTAATGCACTAAAAACCTTCATCTGCAAATGAAGAAATTGTCCAATATTCACATTAAAGGATGTACATGGGTGATTGTAACTTAAAAAAAAAATTTCTGCCCATTTTGAGATCAGAAACTGGATCACAGGCTGCCACTCCCACATCAATCTCTAATTGTCGGAGGAGCGGCATTTTTTATCAGTCGTCCCTGCACTCTGACATTTTTGTTTCTTGGTCGGAGTGGCGGCACTTGAGCTTTTTTTTTTTCCAACATTCCGACACACAAAGTCATTATTAAGTTGTGGTGATGCATTTCCGGGATAAAATTTTCACGGATTGATGGAGAAGGTGTGGTGCACGGAAGGAGGCGTGGTCTGTGCGGCATGGTTTAGTCCTGATTAAATCCTGGTTTTAGACTTGGTTTTAGTCCTGATTTTAGTCCTGGTTCAGTCCTAGTTTAGTTCTGGTTTTGACCTGGTTTAGACATGATATTAGTCCTAGTTTTAGTCCTGGTTTTAGTTCTGATTTAGTCCTAGTTTAGACCTGGTTTAGACCCGATTTTAGTCCTGATTTTAGTCCTTGTTTTAGTTCTGGTTTCAGTCCTGGTTTAGACCTGGTTTTAGTCCTGATTTTAGTCCTGGTTCAGTCCTGGTTTAGTCCTGGTTTTAGTTCTGGTTAAATCCTGGTTTAGATCTGGTTTTAGACCTGATTTTAGTCCTGGTTTAGTCCTAGTTTAGTCTGGTTTAGTCCTGGTTTTAGTCCTGGTTTAGTCTTGGTTTAGACCTGGTTTAGTCCTAGTTTAGTCCTGGTTTTAGTCCTGGTTTAGTCCTGGTTTAGTCCTGGTTAAATCCTGGTTTTAGACTTGGTTTAAGTCCTGATTTTAGTCCTGGTTTCAGTCCTGATTTAGACCTGGTTTTAGTCCTGATTTTAGTCCTGGTTCAGTCCTAGTTTAGTTCTGGTTTTGACCTGGTTTAGACCTGGTTTAAACATGATATTAGTCCTAGTTTTAGTCCTGGTTTTAGTTCTGATTTAGTCCTAGTTTAGACCTGGTTTAGACCCGATTTTAGTCCTGATTTTAGTCCTTGTTTTAGTTCTGGTTTCAGTCCTGGTTTAGACCTGGTTTTAGTCCTGATTTTAGTCCTGGTTCAGTCCTGGTTTAGTCCTGGTTTTAGTTCTGGTTAAATCCTGGTTTAGATCTGGTTTTAGACCTGATTTTAGTCCTGGTTTAGTCCTAGTTTAGTCCTGGTTTTAGTCCTGGTTTAGTCCTGGTTTAGTCTTGGTTTAGTCCTGGTTTAGTCCTAGTTTAGTCCTGGTTTAGACCTGGTTTAGTCCTGGTTTAGTCCTGATTAAATCCTGGTTTTAGACTTGGTTTAAGTCCTGATTTTAGTCCTGGTTCAGTCCTGATTTAGACCTGGTTTTAGTCCTGATTTTAGTCCTGGTTCAGTCCTAGTTTAGTTCTGGTTTTGACCTGGTTTAGACCTGGTTTAGACATGATATTAGTCCTAGTTTTAGTCCTGGTTTTAGTTCTGATTTAGTCCTAGTTTAGACCTGGTTTAGACCCGATTTTAGTCCTGATTTTAGTCCTTGTTTTAGTTCTGGTTTCAGTCCTGGTTTAGACCTGGTTTTAGTCCTGATTTTAGTCCTGGTTCAGTCCTGGTTTAGTCCTGGTTTTAGTTCTGGTTAAATCCTGGTTTAGATCTGGTTTTAGACCTGATTTTAGTCCTGGTTTAGTCCTAGTTTAGTCCTGGTTTTAGTCCTGGTTTAGACCTGGTTTAGTCCTGGTTTAGTCTTGGTTTAGTCCTGGTTTAGTCCTAGTTTAGTCCTGGTTTTAGTCCTGGTTTAGACCTGGTTTAGTCCTGGTTTAGTCCTGGTTTAGTCCTGGTTTAGTCCTGGTTTAGTCCTGGTTTAGTCCTGATTAAATCCTGGTTTTAGACTTGGTTTAGTCCTGATTTTAGTCCTGGTTAGTCCTGTTTAGACCTGGTTTTAGTCCTGATTTTAGTCCTGGTTCAGTCCTAGTTTAGTCCTGGTTCAGACCTGGTTTAGTCCTGGTTTTAGTCCTGGTTTTAGTCCTGATTTTAGTCCTGGTTCAGTCCTAGTTTAGTTCTGGTTTTGACCTGGTTTAGACCTGGTTTAGTCTTTAGTTTAGTCCTGGTTTAGTTCTGGTTTAGTCCTAGTTTAGTCCTGGTTTTAGTCCTGGTTTAGTCCTGGTTTAGTTTAGTCTGGTTTAGTCCTGTTTAGTCCTACCTGGTTTAGTCCTGGTTTTAGTCCTGGTTTAGACCTGGTTTAGTCCTGGTTTAGTCTTAGTTTAGTTCTGGTTTAGTCCTGGTTTAGTCCTGGTTTTAGTCCTGGTTTAGAGTCCTGGTTTTAGTCCTGATTTTAGTCCTGGTTCAGTCCTAGTTTAGTTCTGGTTTTGACCTGGTTTAGACCTGGTTTAGACATGATATTAGTCCTAGTTTTAGTCCTGGTTTTAGTTCTGATTTAGTCCTAGTTTAGACTTGGTTTAGACCCGACTTTAGTCCTGATTTTAGTCCTTGTTTTAGTTCTGGTTTCAGTCCTGGTTTAGACCTGGTTTTAGTCCTGATTTTAGTCCTGGTTTAGTCCTGGTTTAGTCCTGGTTTTAGTTTCTGGTTTAAATCCTGGTTTAGATCTGGTTTTAGTTTACCTGTTTAGTCCTTTTAGTCCTGGTTTAGTCCTGGTTTAGTTTAGTCCTGGTTTAGTCCTGGTTTAGTCCTGGTTTAGTCCTGGTTTAGTCCTGGTTTAGTCCTGGTTTAGTCCTAGTTTTAGTCCTGGTTTTAGTCCTGATTTTAGTCCTGGTTCAGTCCTAGTTTAGTTCTGGTTTTGACCTGGTTTAGACCTGGTTTAGACATGATATTAGTCCTAGTTTTAGTCCTGGTTTTAGTTCTGATTTAGTCCTGGTTTAGACCTGGTTTTAGTCCTGATTTTAGTCCTTAGTTTTTAGTCCTGGTTTAGTCCTGGTTTAGTCCTGGTTTTAGACCTGGTTTTAGTCCTGATTTTAGTCCTGGTTAGTCCTGGTTTTTAGTTTTCCTGGTTTAAGTCCTGGTTTAGTTTAGTCCTGGTTTTATTTTAGTCCTGGTTTATTTTAGTCCTGGTTTAGTCCTAGTTTAGTCCTGGTTTTAGTCCTGGTTTAGTTTATTTTAGTCCTGGTTTTAGTCCTGGTTTAGTCCTGGTTTAAGTCCTGGTTTAGTCCTGGTTTAGTCCTGGTTTAGTCCTGGTTTAGTTTTGGTTTAGTCCTGGTTCAGACCTGGTTTAGTCCTGGTTTTAGTCCTGGTTTTAGTCCTGATTTAGAACTGTCCACTATGAGTAGTTTGTCAAAACGGCGGTAACAAAAAGTGTCGGAATGGAAAGTTGTCGGAATGACGGAATGTTGGAGGGGCAGTCTGTCAGAATAAAGGTTGTACCTCCATTTTTGTTTTTGTTTTTTGTTGTTGAAGTCGTTTTGGTTTTAGACTTGTCAAATTCTTCATTATTTGGGCTGCTAATATTTTAGAAAACACGTTACTAAATGAACAGGAGAAAAACAGAAAACAAAAATGCCCCATGAAAATTCTTTGTCTCCCAAATATACGTCACCAGAACAAAACATGAAATTTAAAACAAAGTCACAATTCATATTTTAAAAAGACGAAAACTCCAAATGCTTTAAAAAAATTGTATAATCTAAAATACATTTGACATTTGTCGCTTTGAACCACTTACCGTGATTATATTTTTAAGAAGTAACACACAAACCAGGATTCACATATTCAAGAGAAACTTTCCCTCATGAATCCACAATTTGACCATAAACATGCGGCGTTTGTATTTTTATTTTTTTTTCTGAGCTGTAGATCGACATTTCCACAAAGACACGAGCTGTGCACATCCACTGAGCGCGATCGTCCATGCTTGATCTCTCCGCTCGAGCATGTCCAGGCAGAAGAAGCGAAGACTCGGATCTACAGAGGCCGCAGTCGCCAAAAAGAAGCTTCACAAACACAAACCAAGACAAGCCCGCACCGTTTCCGCAAACAACTCATGTCTGAAAGCATTTACGTCGGCATTTTGCGTTTTCTAATCAGGATTCAGTTCAAAATGCACAATTTAAACGGCAAGAAAACTGAAATCTGAGCCGCAAAACTAATCCAAGAGCCCCATGCATCTCAGAACATGTTTGTAGAGTAATGACAATACACGCATCAAGAATCTCAGACTTCAGGTCATCGCGCAATTCATACTGGGAAGAATTTTCCAAAAAAGTGAGCATCAAACCGAAACAATGTTTGTTTTCCCAGTGGGATGTGTCTATTGTCAAAGTCGATCTTTTCAAGTCTTTTGAACCATATCGCTTTTGTTTCTGGTTCTGATATTGTCATATTTTAGTTTTGGGATTCGGACATCGTTAATTGTTGTGGTTGTTGTTTGATCCTAACAGCGGAAAACGGCTCGAGAAATTTGTTTGCGAACTCCATAAATGCAAAAGTGAATCAGATGTGTGTGACTCAAACCTCCGTTCAGACTGTTTCTCTTCCCAACGGAATTGAAAAATAGTGAAAGGTGAAGGCGATGGGCAGGATTGATCCACAGGAAGAACCAAAAAGGAAACATTTGTCTGACTAAGAAATCATCCTGAGTTTGCAGAGAACATTTTGTATGTGGAGCGACAACAAAGCTAAATCTCGATCCTTCGCTCAACCTCGGTTACGAATTTAAAAAGTCAACGCCAAAGTGAAAAACACCAACTGTTCACCAAGAAACACCTTCCACTGCAAAGAGACCAAGACGTGATGTTGCTGTAAAACCACAAGAACAAGAAAGTGCAGCTCAGTCTGTTTGTCTTCTGCTCCTCTCCATTAACAAACAGGATTTTGTTTTGTCGTCGCTCCACATACAAAATGTTCTCTGTAAACTCAGGATGATTTTTGGTTCTTCCTGTGGATCAATCCTGCCCATCACCTTCACCTTTCACTATTTTTCAATTCCGTTGGGAAGAGAAACAGTTTGAACAGAGGTTTGAGTCACACACATCTGATTCACTTTTGCATTTATGGAGTTCGCAAACAAATTTCTCGAGACGTTTTCCGCTGTTAGGATCCAACAACCACAACAATTAACGATGTCCGAATCCCAAAACTAAAATATGACAATATCAGAACCAGAAACAAAAGCGATATGGTTCAAAAGACTTGAAAAGATCGACTGGGCAAACAAACACGGAGGTTTGATGCTCACTTTTTCGTAAAATCCTTCTATGCGTTGCGCGATGACCTGAAGTCCGAAATTCTCGATGCGTCTATAACCAGGGTTCCCACTCTTTTTCACAGACGAAATTTCAAAACTTTTCCGTGACTTTTACATTGTCGTCTCTTTTAATAAACAAAAGGCGCAAACGTTGGAAAATAATCAGAGTTAACAGAACGTTTCCAGGATTTCCATGACCGTGGGAACCCTGAATAACAATATAAATGGCAACACACATTTCTGATCTAAAATGCAGTTCGCAGATAGAACCGGGCGGACGGAAGCGTTGACAAACAGCAGCAGAAACACACACACGGGCGTCTTACATGAGGAGCCTGAGCAGAGTCTAGATCTCCACCGTTATTCGCTGCAGACTGAGCCCAGGGGCCCTCAGCCTCAGCCTCCTGTCAGGACACCAGAGCTTCAATATCACACCAGCTCAGAAGAGACGGACCAGGAGAATGAAGCTACAGTGAGTCTGCGAAGTCCTAAAGGTGCTGCAAGAGTTTGAACTGCACGGCTTTTATCGATCTCTCATGACAAACATCTGACCACAGACAGGTGACCAGTCCAGCAGAACAACAGTAGAGTGTATTTCTCTTAAAAAGTTGGCAGCTGGTCTACAATTTGTGATATGAATTTATTTAAGATTCCCAAATACAAACTAAAGAAAACTAGAGAAAAGTATTTGAGCTGGAGCTTAGATTGAAGTCAAGTCAAAAAGTCCAGCCGTCTTTACCTTCACTCCTGAGCTCATTTTAAATTTAGTTAAAATAGTAAAATGTTGGTAAAACTCATATAAAAGTAATCTGTCTTAATTTAGATGTAAAATGAATATTCTGTTTAATTTAAATAAGGACAATGAGGAGCCTTAGTTAGATTTAAATGCCATTGGCTGGTTTATTTTATGAAATTCCCCAATTTAAGTAAAAAATTCAGTTTAAGTTCTCAAAATGTTAAATAAAGATAAATTTAATAATTAAATCATTTGATTGATAATTGGCATTTGATTGTTTATAATTAAATGTTTATAAATAATCTGATTTAAGGTAAATAGTGTAAAATGTACTAAGTTAAAGTAACACTAACTTAAAAAATATATATATTATTTAGCAATTAAAAGCTGTTTATTAATTCATTAAATTTTTTCTTAAAATAATAAAATGTTATATTTATTTTATATAATTAGTCATTTAAAATTGTATAAAAAATGGGCTATATTTACATGTAGGATTTTAAAAATGTATTGGTAAAATGATAAACTGGTTAAAATTGTAGCTATTTCAGTTCATGTGTTAAAGGTAAATTACACACTGACCCATCCAACTGTTGTGTTTCATTTAAAGTCCGGTGCCGTTTATTTGTGAAAAAAGTTCGAAAATAAACCATTTAATGACAGTGCGCCTTATAATCCAGAGCACCCGATAATGCGGAAAATACGGGACTTGTAGCACTGTCGCGGGAGGAAACACGTCTTCAGCGGCCTGTTTCGGTGAGTGAATATGTCGGCGTTGGGCTGTAGGTGGGATGAATATGACCTGACTGTTCAGACTGAAGTCGCATGTCAAAAGATCAGATATGTATCGGTTTTAGGAGCAAATATCCAAGTGTCCTGGGTCACATTTGAAAAAAATCAGATCTGTGTGGTTCAGACTGTCATTAAAAGATCAGATACAGGAACATAAAGGTGAAAAAAAATCTGATTTGGGTCACTTCAGGCTGCAGTCTGAACTAGGGACGGGCATTCGATGAAATTTCCTTAATCGATCGTCGGAAGAATTAAAGATCGATTAATCATTAACGTTTTTATATTAAAATGATCATCATTATTATGACTATCTGCACTACTAATCTGCATAAATAAATTCAACTTTACGACATATAAACCGTAACGACTCTAGAGCCACATCAGCCCGTTTGACATTATAATGTGTTTAATTCAGTTTTGTTCAACTCTCACAGAAACAAAACTTAAAACCACATCACTAATTTGCATAAACTAAACGAAGATAAAACTCCAGCTCTTGTGTCGCTGATGTGGTTCAATTTCTGTCGGATTAAAAGACATGACTCAGGTGAATACAGGTTAGTGTGACCAGATTTGTGTTTGTCAAAACCAGGACAGCGTACGGGGGGAGGGAGGTGGGGACTCGTCATCCACATTGAGCGACTCTCACCTGGAAAAACTTTTTCCCACTGGACACAGAAACATATGTGCTGCTTTATACACTGTGCACATGGACTCACACTTGTCCCGAACGCAACGGAAAGTGTGGAATTTCTTGTACAAATCATCGTTAAATACACATTTGTGCTTCAGTACGTTGCAGACTGACCCACTGTTTGTGTCTCGCTCCTTCTGATGCAGAGACACATGTACACACCTGTTTGGTCACGATACACACAGCAACATACATTCGGTTTGTCGATTAAAATTAACGTAATCGATGAAATTCTTAATGATCAATTATCGATTAATCATGCCCATCCCTAGTCTGAACAAAACCTTAGTGCTGAAAACCTCATGAAAGACTTTTGCTCCACTGGACCTAAGGACAGGTCAAAAAGGTGGAGTGCCACAAGTTTATTCATGTTTATTTTATCATTATTGAGTCACGATTGTTTTACTGAAAGCTCCAGTTTGTTGTCGTCTCTAAACCTGCGTGTGATGTTGTACCTGCTCCACCTCCTCGTGCGTGATCGGCTGCGTCTGGAAGCGGGCGTTGGCTCTCCTCTGTCTCGTGTCTCTGGCTCCGTCGGCAGTGGGAGGCTCCGTCACGGCCAAACGGTTGAACAGGGCCATTTTCTCGGACAGACTCAGAGTGGACAGGTCCGGCTCGTCTGGACCCAGCTCCAGGACCTCCATCTCTCCTCTTCCCCCAAGGACAGGCCTCTCGGGGAGGGCATGGAGCTCACGAGGGTCCCCGGAGGAGTCTGGATAGACCTGGGCACTGAAGAAGAGATTAAGAGATTCAAAGTTTTATTACATAACATTGTGGGAGAGGAAAAGAGGTTCATTAAATGTATAATACAGGGTGTAATTTCGCAGGTCAATTCTTGTTGAAATAACATCGAATTTTCAGAGAATGTACAGAAACAGATCAAGATTTTATATGTAATGTTTTATTTGTGTTCTGTTTTCTGGTTGAGACGTTCGCTCCCAAAGAGAAGTCTTTTTGTGCAATGGAATCTGCTCACACACACTTACCCAAGACGATGCAGCCTTCAGTGCAAAATCTGGAAAAACTTCACCAATCGGCGAGTTTCATTGTTGACAAAAGCGCGCGTTGCATGCTGGGAATTATTTTGGTCGGCGGTAAGAAACACTAATTCAACATGACGGACGGAGCGAGAAAGCACGTAAAGGGAATTGATCCTGGTTATTTATCCAGTCTAACGGCAGAGGACCCAAGACCATTTGACCAGAAATTGGTCATAAGCATCGACGGACGACAAATCACCCTTTTCAACCCCGACAAAAGGTGGACCAAACCAAATTTCTGGTCAGAATCGCCAACTACCTGGACAAATATTCACTTGGGCGATATCCACAATGACTTGGTGGAAACTCCTGGGCCATTCACAGCAGAAAAGATGAAAACCTCCAAGAGTCTCGATGTGTTGTTGAACTTGTTGGAGTCCACGGTTTGTTAGGATCTTCTACGTTTGCTCTGCGGATGTTTGAAAGTCGTTTAATTCACCGTTAGCGGTTCTTTTCACTCAGAATACGACAAAGACATTTTCCTTCTTCCGTGCTTCTATTTGTGCATCCGATAATGCAGCAGGAATTTACCATTATCGGGGATAAATACGCGAGGTTACGCACTGTGTTTGACGCTACCGTTTCTTGCCTCTGACCAAAATATTTCCCAGCAGCAACGCGGGCTTTTAATAACAATGACGTCAGCTGAAACTCACCTATTGGCAAACAAAGTCCCATCATAAACTTATGATGTTCAAAACCTAAACTGTTTCAAATTTCACTGAGATGGACTTAGTAGTTTTCAAGATAATTGCTTTTAAAATATATCACAGTTTTTGGGACACCCTGTATTCCAATTTGGGCTTTTAAAACTACTTCAGTACACTTTGAAAAAATCACCTCCTTTTATGTAAAGACTGAGACAATTTGTAGATGTCGTTGTGGATTTCATTTGTTGTTTTTCATTTTAGATTTGTTTACTTCAGCGACGCATGTGTAATGAAGAAGCTGAATGGTCACCTTTCATTTTTCATTTTTCTCATGGATCAATACCCTGTGATATTTTGTCCTTTTCTTTTTTCCTCATTAGCAGCAATATCGTTTTCATACACACGAACCATTCATAGTAAGTAAATGAGTAAAGTTTATTTATATAGCCCTTTTCACATAGTTCAGAAGTCACAAAAGGTCTGTTAAATGGACAGTACCTGGAGTTCTTGTGCCCTTTGCTAGTATTTTGAATAGATCCATGTTACGTACACATTACATAACTTTAAGATATACACTGATGCTGCTAAAAATAGATTAATGTGCAATATTGGGCCCATTATCATGCTGGGTTGTGCTAAAGGAAACGATGACAGTGGGGAAAGGCGGCAACGAAAACTGTATTGCCTCCAGTATAGGGTGACCAGCTTTTCAAAATCAAAAACTGGGACATCATCAGTTTGTGGTGGTTGTTAATCATAAAAGTGTGACACGAGTGCGTAATTACAGAGAATTGTTCTGCACTTGGGCCATTCATGACGAACACGAGTCGGTATAGTCGCATTTTCTTTGTGTTTTGGTCGTTTTTTTAAGCAGCTTTTGTGTGTTTTACCTTAAAAAATGACAAGGTATGCCTTTCTTTACTGTTGTCAGGGATCAGACTGGTCAAAAATATGGTCACCTGGGACATTTGTTGTATAAAACTGGGACAAATCACTAGTTTTGGATAAATCTGCTGGGACAGAGGACACAGGGCTCAAAACTGGGACTGTCCCGAGTACATAGAGACGTCTGGTCACTCTACACTGGAGTGTGAAGGACACAAACATGCATCGACCTTTAAAGAAGCACATGGGCGGTAGTACCTGGTGTTATAGGGGTGGTCTGCGGAGGGGCTGGGGACTCGCTGCTGTGAGGGGTCTGTGTCACTAAAGGAGGGAAGAGTGCAGTCACAGGGAGGGAGAAATCTCAAAACACAAACGTGCTTTTTAGATTCAAGAGTGCGATTATTGACACTTTGCAGCTGAGGTCATCAACTTCTGGTCACACTTTCATGTCGCGCTTTTCCACCTTCAGAGCGCTTTACGTACACAGACACTAGGGGCGAGTTGGGTTAAGTGCCTTGCTCAAGGACACAACAACAGCATTCATCTGTGGGAGCTGGAGTGCTGCTTTGTTAGACTTTGATCTGAGCTTCGTTTTAGCACAATCTGACCGGAATTAACTCACTTTTGCGCTGTTAAACAAATCCCTCTCAAATAACACTACAGTGACAAATTATCTAGCATTCGCCAAACGTTTTTCAGTTCGTCGCTCTCACTTTTTTTGTTGAAAATCAAACACCAAAGTTTACGTCTCAAACCAGGAAGACGTTTGGAAAGACGCGTTGACAACTTTCAGCGGGTTCTGTTCGCGGTGGTAAGTCTGACAAAATGTAGGAAAACTTGAGAAAATGTCCCAGTTTTCTTCATCCCCATGTCACTGCAGAGTTCCGTTATGTTTGGCTAATCAACAGTTCCAACCGCACCTCAGTTTTCATCACTTCCCCACAACTCCGAGCGCACTGGGTACACGCGATTAGAAGAGACGAGGCGCCAAATTCCAGATGATTCCAAACAGCACGTACGTCTGCAGTCTTTATTTTACCGCTGATCACGTTTACTTCAGTGGGTTTGATCACAGTCGGTCGGCGAGTCAGTCCAGTGTCGGGAACTACACCGGAAGTTAGGGGTGTAACGGTAAATAAAAATCACGGGAAGTGGAGATTCCATGCCGGCGAAAGTGAGCACTAGGGACGCGACGACCGTAGTGTTGCGAGGATTCAGGTGGTTCGGAGGGACGAAGTAGGCAATTGTTGTCAAGGCGGCCATCCTAACTATAAAGCGCTGCGGGAAACACTGCCGCCCCAATCACCGAAAAGTTCCCTTGTGAATATTAAAGCGCCGAGCCTCTGTGTAGCTGTAGCCTGATTCATCAGCCGGTTTCACCTTTTTGAAACCGTGTGACCTCGCAGCATTAGGATTCGTTCGCTCGACGGTAGGCGGGTACTTTTTTTATTTAACCAATCACTGCTGTTTGGTCGTGACGTATGTAATGCTCCAAATCCCGTAGGAAGAAGGACAATAACGTCTTTCCTCTTGATAAAATTCACCAAACATTCTCTTTGTTCCAGCTTTAAATCCTCGATCTTGCGAATTGAGAATGTCTGTCTTCGTCTACATCCATCTCGACGCTTTGTTTACTGTTGTGCTGTTCCACAAAAGGGACACAGACAGACGCGACGAGTTTGACTTCACTGCTCTTCGCTGATTGGCCGGTGCGCGGTCTACAACTTCCGAGGATCTTGCAAAACGTCTAGTGCAGGGGTGGGCAAACTATGGCACGGGGGCCGTATGCGGCCCTTTAAACCTTTTAATCTGGCCCGCCGAACTGGAATAAATTACAATAATAAACCTTGTTGATGTTTTATTTTTCCTGCATTTCCGGCGTTTCCCAGTAGATGACGCACTATATATACATTGAGGTGCGGCGTATTATGTTGGCCGCGATGCTTTATGGGAAAGTGTTCTTACAGGAGTCATTTTCGGGCGGCGTATTCGGACCATGAGTGAGGCAGAAGTGTTCAAGACATAAGGCTGCATTGTTTCCATTCTGAGTGGGTAAAAAGCAAAGATGAAAGTCTTATAGACGCTGCATTCCAAAACTGAACATATGCAAAGTTTTAAGAGCCTGGTTCTACTGCACGCGTTATGGCATGGGCTCTGTTTGTCAATGAGCCCTAACTGATTCACGGTCGCCTGTGTTGTGCAGTGGAGCATGTCTGTTCACTCTTCTTGTGTTCTGAATCTTACGCGTCAAAGTCAAACTTGTGGCGCGTGGTGCACGTCCTACATGAGCATAAATACGAGTGCAGTGGAGCCGAGCTCTTAACACGTCATGTCCTGTCTTCTGTCCGGCCCTTCAGTCAAATTTTAGGACCCTACGTGGCCCGCGAGCCAAAAAGTTTGCCCACCCCTGCTCTAGTGTATTCCGATTCCTGATCTAGTCTCTGGAGAGAAATGAAATTGAGCGGAGGCACTAGGTCGCACCAGACTGACTAGTGTAGCTGCACATGTTGTGGTGGAATACAAACACACACAAATTGCACAAATTCACTCGTGCACAGCCGCACACCGAACCAGCACGAATACACGTACCAGTACATCCCTGTTGTTGTTGCATGTTTCAAACGTCTTCCTGGTTTGTGACGTAACGTGAATAGAGCCTCTTGTATTGACCACAGGCTCCTGAGAATGTGTTACTGAAAGCCATTTGGGGAATTTTTACAGGTTTTCAGACTAATTTTAAAGCTTATCAGGATAATGTGTGCATCGTGTCACCATAGCAACTGCTGAACATTGCGCCAGACACATACACACAGAACACCCCCAGCGTGATTCCACTGCAAAGTACCAATAGCTGGTTTAAAATGGGATCGTGAGGACACAGTGAGGTTTTTTTTTGGGGGGTTGATTATCCGAGTGTTACCTGGCGGCGTTGACCACCTCTCTGCTGGTGACCGGTTGTGTGTGAGATCTGTCCTGGACCCTGCGGAGGCGTCGATCCACCGCCGCGTTCCGAGAGCGCGGTTTGGGCACGCCCCCCTCAGACGTGCGCTCCAGCTCCTGACGGGAAAAACAGGACGGGGACATGGGATCAGGAAGTGCTGTTTGACACTAAAGACTCGATACGCAAAACCAATTCCGACGCTACGACGAATAAAAAAAACATTTGCACTTATTTAGGCAACAGAATGTAATTTTCAACATTAAATAATACTTTCTTGGTAACACTTTATAATAACTACACCTTATTTAGCCTTAATAAAGCATGAACAAAGACTTAATTAATAATGATTCACGCTTAGTAACTACTTAATTACTACCTGAATTAGCACTTAACTTGCACTTAATTCGCCTGTGCTGTAAATAGTTACTCAATACTTCTTAATTACTCATGAACTAACCATTTGCATGTTTACAAATGCATATTTAAGTACAAATTTGAGCATTTATTAATGATTAGTAAGCGATGACAGAATGATTTACTAATAATACAATGCAATGATCATTCAGGCAGCTGTTATCTGTTAGTTAAGTCTTTCTGAGAGCTTTTCTAAAGTGAAGACTAATTATGTTTATTAAACATTTGTTAAGGTTGGTCAAATTCCAGAGAAACAATAATGCATTACTAGTAAATCATTCTCTCATGGCTTACTAATCATTAATAAATGCTCTAATTTGTACTTAAATATACATTTACAAATGCACAAGCAAATGGTTAGTTCATGAGTAATTAAGCAATATAACTATTTACAGCACAGGTGAATTAAGTGCAAGTTAAGTGCTAATTCAGGTAGTAATTAAGTAGTTACTAAGCGTGAATCATTATTAATTAAGTCTTTGTTCATGCTTTATTAAGGCTAAATAAGGTGTAGTTATTATAAAGTGTTACTGCTTTCTTTTATATTACCATGTGTTATATTAGCTTCAAAATTAAAAACTGGGACACACCTGGGTTGGGACGTTCGGTAAAATTGTGAAAAGAACGCGTACATTGTCTTTTTTTTTTTTTTTTGCCTTATGCTCATTTTCAAGCACGTTTTTCTGTGTTTTCGCTACAAGATAAACAAAATATATTGACCTGTTACTGTTGACGGTAACAAACTGGTCAAAAACAGGGACATCTGCGACATTTCTTGTATTAAACGGAACTAATCAATGGTTTTGGAGAAATCTAGGATCAGTAAACACCGTGTACTAGTCCAAAAATCTGTGTGTGTAAATGTGTAATGTTTACCCTGAACAGAGATCTTTTAGCAGCCACGCTCATCTTGGCTCGTTCATCTAGTTTCTCTTCATCTGACGGAGAAAGAAAAAAGAACATTATAACAAATGAATTTACACTTCATTCAGAATATTAATATTTGTGTTTTTTGTTTTGTTTTTTACTTTTTTGCATAGGTAAGGAGATAGATATCATGGATTTTATTTACAATTGCAAATTAAATAATAGCAAGCTGTTGTTGGGGGTTGAAATCATCTTCCTAAAACAAAATAGGCTCTATTTACGCTTAGGTCAGAAACCAGGAAGATGTTTGGAAACGCGATGACGACTTCCAGTGTAGTTCCCGACGCTGAGCTCGCCGACCGACTGTGATAAAACCACAGAACTACAATAAAATCTGAAGGTGAACCCAAGATGGAGTCATGTTGTTTTCAGTGGCCTGTGCTCCCTGGCACATGAGTCAAAAAGATAGTTTTCTCTTCCACATTTACTTCCTGAGTCTGAGTCCTGAGCTTCTCATGCACGACGTGGAGCGTTTAAACCAGTGGTGTTCACACTTTTCCATCATGTGAGCTACTTACAAAATGACCAAGTCAAAATGATCTACCTAATACAAAGCCAAACAAACTGCACTGAAACACTCTGTGCCCCTTTTTTGGACCCTCCCCCACAGTTTGAGAACCTCTTCTTTAAGAGAACTTCCTCTGGCACTTTACACAAAACTGTGAAAAAAGTGAAGGAAGATTTTTAAACCTGTTTTTTAAAGTTCCAAACTGGAGTTGCATTCTTTTCTGGTTTTGCAGTGATATTTACCAGCCTCTGCACGTTTACCAAACCAAACGCACATCGTGACAAACACAGATGCATTTGTGCACTTTTGTTAGACAAACTTCAGCCAAATGTGGCAGTAGGTCTGTTCTGTAGATCCGCTCTATGCTGTAGACCTGCTTTGTGCCAACACTGGAACACAAATTTAGACTGGTTTTTGCGTCACGTTTGGTCTTGCTCTTCTAATCAGCCGCACTGTGGGAGGGGCTTGTGTTCGCTGTACGCAGGAAGGAGCGAGAGCGTGAAAAGGCGAGGGGCGGCGTGCTGACGTGAGGCAGATGGACAGGTAGGATGTTTAGGAAGTTGAACCTGCCCTGTGATGCACGCTGGTACACGAGGGCACACGCTGTCGCAGACGAGCCGTGCATAGGGAGCGTGTGTGTTTGTGATGCGCCGTAGAGTCTCCGCGGGTTTTAAATGAGCGCACAGGCTGCACTGAGACGCCCCACACGCTCCTGCACCCGCTACAAGTTTATTACCAACAGCAGCGGCCGTAATGAAATATGATCACACTTGTTGAGTGTCAGACCTCGAGTGAGAGACAAGACCGAGTCCAAACACGATCGAGTCCGAGACGAGTACTAAGACACGGCAATCCACCCTTGGCGATCGACTGGTAGATCACAATCGACGTATTGAGCGCCCCTGGTTTAGACCGATAGGAGCTGGTAGAGTGGAGCGATCGTGGGCTTAGAGCGAGCAGAGGCTAAGTTTTACAAAACTAACTTTTAGGTGCTTTGAGGATTTAAACATTTTTAGGGTTAGGGTTAAGTTTATGTTGTAAAAATAGAAAAAAGTATTTTTTTGAATTCCCAAGAAATGCAGTGCGCTCTGTTGGGGAATTCTTTCTGGGCCCAAGCTTCTGGGAGCTGCAGTACCTGGAGTGACCACTAGTCGGTCTGGAGCTGGGACAGAGATGGAGGGGCTTATCCAGTTTTTATTATAGATCCAAGGATAAAACCCACTGAAGTAAATGTGATCAGCGGTAAAATGAAGACTGTAGAGTCGACGTATGTGCTGTTTGGAATCATCTTGAATTTGGCGCCTCGTCTCTTCTAATCACATGAACCCAGTGCGCTCAGAGTCGTGCGTCAGTGATGAAATGATAAAAACTGAGCTGTTCTTTCGCCAAACATAACGGAACACTACAGTGACATGGAGATGAAGAAAACTAGGAAATGTTCTCATTTTTACAAAATTTTGTCTTGACTTACTACTACTACTACAAACAGAGCCCACTGGAAGTTGTCATCACATGTTTCCAAACGTCTTTTTGTTTGTGACGTAAGTGTGAATAGAGCCTTCAATGATTTTAAGAAATTCGGCTGCATAGAAAGATTCAAGTTTCCAGAGCTGGCAGGTCAACAGGCGAGTTTCATTGTTGACAAAAGCGCGCGTTGCATGCTGGGAATTATTTTGTTCAGCGGCAAGAAACACTAATTCAACACGACGGACGGAGTGAGAAAGCACGTAAAGGGTATTGATCCCGGTTATTTATCCACTCTAACGGCAGAGGACCCAAGACCATTTGACCAGAAATTGGTCATAAGCATCGATGGAGCCAAATCACCCTTTTCAACCCCGACAAAAGTTGGACCAAACCAAATTTCTGGTCAGAATCTCCAACTACCTGGACAAATATTCACTTTGGCGATATCCACAATGACTTGGTGGAAACTCCTGGGCCATTCACAGCAGAAAAGATGAAAACCTCCAAGAGTCTCGATGTGTTGTTGAACTTGTTGGAGTCCACGGTTTGTTAGGATCTTCTACGTTTGCTCTGCGGATGTTTGAAAGCCGTTTAATTCTCCGTTAGCGGTTCTTTTCACTCAGAATACGAAAAAGACATTTTCCTTCTTCCGTGCTTCTATTTGTGCATCTGATAATGCAGCAGGAATTTACCATTATCGGGGATAAATACGCGAGGTTACGCACTGTGTTTGACGCTACCGTGTTTCTTGCCTCCGACCAAAATATTTCCCAGCAGCAACGCGGGCTTTTAATAACAATGACGTCAGCTCAAACTTGCCTGTACTACATTACACCTGTTTTAGAACAATATGTAACTATTTTTTACGTATCTTTTGGTTCTGTTCTGGATGTAGTTTTAAACAATAACTCACCTTCTCCGTCCTGCAGCTGCGCGGGACTCAATCTGCCCCTAGACACAAAAACGCACTGTTAAAAACCTGCACATTTGTTATATTTGTGTTGCACAGCGCCCCCTGCTGACCGGTCCGACTCCAGCCTCTCTGCCGACGTGATGGGCTGCGTCCTGAAGCGCTCGGACATGCGGCTGTCTCCGGGAGTGATGTAGCGTCTGGGCCTCCTGCTGCGGTCCGACTCGGCTCCTGCGGCTCCGGGGTCCAGAGCGGGGTCGGCTTTGGGCTGATCGCTGAGGAAGAGGACGGAGGAACGATTTAAACTGATCTTAACGAGTGATAAATCTGTAAAATTATATGAAACGTAATCAGACGTAAGTGCACAAGTTCACAGCAGCTCCACTGTAAAAAAAAAAATCAACAAGCCAAAAGCAAAAACGTCATGACAAAAATCTATAAATAAACGTATCAGAAATGAAACATGCAGCAACACAAACAAATAATAATTTAATTCATATTTATTGCCACACTTTGATTACATTGAGTTAGAAAGCGAGCATTAAAACAAGGAGTTAGGATTGATAACAACATTTTGACTTCTATAATGTTACGCACAGTGTTGGGAAGTTTACTTTTAAAATGTATTTCCCCTACAGATTACAGATTACATACCCCAAAATGTAGTTTGTAACGTAATCCATTAAATTACTTAAAGTGAGTAACGTAATCTGAATACTTTGGATTACTTGATTTGATGTAGAGAAGCAAAGACGAGGAAATCGTAACATAAGATGTTCTGTCTGGTAAAAGAAAATGAAAAAGCCCAGACTTTACTGAACCAAATTAAAAATATCACTGATAGAAGACGAGGAAACACGTCCACGCAGCAGGATTTAGTCCTGTTAAATCCTGTTTTAGACCTAGTTTAATCCTGGTTTAGACCTGGATTAGTCCTGGTTTAATCCTGGTTTAGTCCTGGTTTAGACCTGGTTTAGTCCTGGTTTAATCCTGGTTTAGCTGGTTTAATCCTGGTTTAGACCTGGTTTAGTCCTGGTTTAATCCTGGTTTAGACCTGGTTTAGTCCTGGATTTAGTCCTAGACCTGGTTTAGACCTGGTTTACCTGGACCTGGTTTAGACCTGGTTTAGTCCTGGTTTAGACCTGGTTTAGTCCTGGTTTAGACCTGGTTTAGTCCTGGTTTTCCTGGTTTAGACCTGGTTTAGATCCTGGTTTAAGTCCGGTTTAGTCCTGGTTTAGACCTGGTTTAGTCCTGGTTTAGTCCTGGTTTAGACCTGGTTTAGACCTGGTTTTAGTCCTGGTTTAGACCTGGTTTAGACCTGGTTTAGTCCTGGTTTAGTCCTGGTTTAGACCTGGTTTAGTTTACCTGGTTTAGACCTGGTTTTAGACCTGGTTTAGTCCTGGTTTATCCTGGTTTAGTCCTGGTTTATCCTGGTTTCCTGGTTTACCTGGTTTAGACCTGGTTTAGTCCTGGTTTAGACCTGGTTTAGTCCTGGTTTAGTCCTGGTTTAGTTTAGACCTGGTTTTAGTCCTGGTTTAGACCTGGTTTAGTCCTGGTTTAGTCCTGGTTTAGTCCCGGTTTAGCCCAAAATGGGAAAAACAGGAAAATCCCTCTGTGTAATCCATTTATTTCAACAAAGTAACTGTAATCCAATTACCACTCACTGAAACAGTAACTGTAACTGAATACAGTTACTCATCATTTGTACTCTGATTACTTAACTCCGGTACATGTAATCTGTTACTCCCCAACACTGGCATTACTTCTAAAAGCTGCAACAAATGTCAAGGTCGAGTCATTCTTGTCCTTGTTTGGTCCAGTTTAGACCTGATGTAGATTTGGTTTAGTTTTGTTCTAGTCCTTCGAAAGTCCAGGTTTAGTTCCAGATTTAGTCAAAGTATGATTTAGTGCTGGTCTAGTTCAGATTTAGTTCCGGGTTTAGTCCTTATTTTGATGTGTGGACCCAAATCCTGGAAATTTGACCAATGGAATCTATCCACTTACCGTATTTTTCAGATTATAAGTCGCACTTTTTTTTTCATGGTTTGGGGGTTTCTTGTGACTTATACTCAGGTTTATATACAATTTCACGAGTTTGTTATTTTCACACTGACAGCCTCTAGAGGGCGTTCTAGTCTTGTGTGTGAGTATCTGCTGCTCCTGTTCCTCCTGTACCACTGTCACTTGTCTCTACTGCGCATGTCTCCTGCAGAAAGAGCCTCTGTCCTGTCTGTATCATGTCAGTGTCTCGTAGGATTTCAGCAGATTTCAGGGACAAGATTAGTTGTATTGATCAGGTATGAGCGGATGTCCGGCTACTAAAGTTTGACACATTTCTTATTCTGTATGTTTTCTTATTCTGTAAAGCACTTTGAGTTACTTAGTGTACGAACTGCGCTATACAAATAAACCGGACTTTCCTTCTTCTTGTCATGCACTCACCTACATTTAACGCACACGGATCATAAAGACGTGTCCCACTCACTAATGTTCATTTAGGGTCATAACTTATTTTATCAAGCGGTGATAAACTGTTAGTCATTTTCTGCAGATTACAAGCAGCAAGTCGTGAAATATTCAGCTGAAAACGGTAATCGATCAGCAGAAAGAAAGAACGAGAAACTTGTGAAGGACTGGCAAAAAGAGTCTCTAACTCTAACTCAGACATGTCAGAACTCACGATATAATTATATTTGGCCCGTGAGATTATATCAAATCTGTATTAGAGCTGCGCATGGCTACAGATCGACTATAGAGACATTATTTATTTAAAATGTTATTATTTTATATTCTGCTTTTTCTGGATTCAATGGTTAAGTTTAATTTATTTTAATAAGAAAAGGTTTATTACACATCTCAAAAGAAGAGAAAACATGCAGATGTTGTTAAAATTTTTCAATAAATATTTAGTTTGGCCCACGACTTCAACCCAGTTTCTAATTTTGGCCTCTGTGAATTTGAGTTTGACACTCCTGATCTAACTGCAATGAAGAAAACAAAAAACACTAATCAGAGGCTAAAAGATAGATTTAGCGGAGTTGGGTGAGATGGAGAGTTTGTTAAACTTGTTCTGTTCTGTTGTTTATGTTATAGTTTATCTGAAGAACTGTTCATATGTGACGTTAACAGCCTGTTGTCTCTCTTCTATTGTTATTACTACAACTTGACTTTACACAGGAAATGTCGGTTCTTGATGTTTGATTTTATAAAATAAATTTCCCCCCAAAAAAGTGTGACTTACATATGTTTTTTTCTTCATTATGCATTTTTTGGCTGGTGCGACTTATACTCCAGAAAATACGGTACTTACTCAATCCGTGTGTCAATCGTTAATTCGCTTTTCAATATAAAACCAAAAATAAGAAAATGAAAAAACAACAATTTTCTTCATTATTTGTCTCCAAAACCAAAATGATCTGGTCCCAGTCTGGTCACAGCCTGTTCTCAGTCCCGGTCTCAGTCTTGGTCTGGTCCCGGTCTGGTTCCGGTCTGGTCCCAGTCTGGTCCCGGTCTGGTCTCGGTCAAAGTCCCGGTCCTGGTCCGGTCTGGTCCTGGTCTGGTCTCGGTCTGGTCCCGGTCTCAGTCCCCGGTCTCTGGTCCCGGTCTGGTCCAGTCTGGTCCGGTCTGGTCTCGGTCAAAGTCCCTGGTCTCAGTCCCGGTCTGTCTGGTCCCGGTCTGGTCTCAGTCGGTCTCGGTCTGGTCCCGGTCTGGTCTCAGTCTCGGTCTGGTCCCGGCCTGGTCCTGGTCTGGTCTGGTCCCTGGCCTGGTCCTGGTGTGGTCCCAGTCTCAGTCCTGATCTCAGTCTTGGCCTGGGTCGGTCCAGTCTCAGTCCTCATCTCAGTCTCGGTCTCGGTCTGGTCCCGGTCTCAGTCCTGATCTCAATCTCGGTCTGGTCCCGGTCTGGTCTCAGTCTCGGTCTGGTCCCAGTCTGGTCTCAGTCTCAGTCTGGTCCCGGTCTCAGTCCTGATCTCAATCTCGGTCTGGTCCAGTCTGGTCTCAGTCTCGGTCTGGTCCCAGTCTGGTCTCAGTCTCGGTCTGGTCCCGGTCTCAGTCCTGATCTCAGGCTCGGTCTGGTCCTGGTCTGGTCTCAGTCTCAGTTCCGCTCTGGTTCCGGTCTGGTCCCGGTCCTGGATCAGTCCTGGATCAGTCCTGGATCAGTCCTGGTTCAGTCCGTATGCAACGCAAAAGTCCGGCATCGCAGTCACGGCCGTAATCTGTTTTTTTCCATTTTTCATTTAATCACAAAATCGAAAACTGAAAAAACAAATCATTATCTGTTTTTTTTATTTTGGTTTTGGAGACAAATAATGAAGAAAATTGTTGGTTTTTCGTTTTCTTATTTTTGGTTTTATATTGAAAAACGAATGAACGAATGACTATTTTTATTTTTTTATCTGACTGTATGTACGTGCATAAGATGTGCATGGTGTTATTTAGTTTCAAGTTAGTTCAGTCTCGGCATCACCACATCAAACCAATCCAGCATCTCACTCCCATGCGCTTGAACCTACAGCTCCGGCTTCCTGTTGGCGTTCTCCAGATACGAGTGCCGGAGCTGCGCCACAGAGACCCTGGTGTCCAGCGTCCCCACGTCCCCGTTCGGTAACCCCGCGCTGGGCACGGGCCGCGCCACCTCCCTGCCCCCCCGCTCCATCCGGTACATGTTGGACGACTGGCTGATCCCGATGTCCGACATGGATCTCGTCCGCACTTTGGGCTTCATATCCACGCCGCGACTCCGGGCTTTTTGCGAATAAACCTCTGAGTCTTGCCTTAGCTCCGGCTGCTCAACTTTTGGTCGGTGTTGATGCTCCAATTGCTCCATTAGTAATTTCGGTTCTTTTCTCGGCGGTTCCTGAACGATTTCCACTTGGTTTAAACGCTCTGGTCTTGGTTGCGTTTCTGGTTTTAATCTCAAATTTTCCTGCTCAATCACCTGCACATTTTGCTGTCTCCTCCTGGCTTCAACTCTTTCCATGGCGCTCAAACTTTCCAGGTTGTGATCCACGTTTTGGTGAGGTCTCGCTGGCGGCTGCATCGAAATCTGAGTTTGCGTCGAAGCTATCGGTTGTATCGTAGCTTGAGTTTGTATCGTCGCTTGCGGTTGCATCGACCTGAACTGTTTTTCCTCCAGATTTTCGACGTTCGCCGCTGGAAAAGTCCTCCCTCTCTCCCTCCTCTCGACTTGCCTGTCCCTTCCTCTCTCCCTCGCTCTCGCCTCCCTCGCTTTTTCCAAATCCTCCTCCGCGCGTCCGCCTCTTCGACGTTCCGGGCTGTAGCTTTGCCATTCCATCTCCTCGTTTCTCGCTCTGTGCGTGGCCGGGTCGTCCGCGCTCTTCTCTCGTTTGCGGATTTCCGACGGCAGCACCGCTTTACGGCTTTTCAGCAAACCTTCCGTGTGGGGTTCCTCTTTCAGAGCTTGCCTGGCCTCCGCTCTCGCCTCTCTGTGCGCGGCGTAAATCTGGTCGACGCTGGGTCTCCGCCGCGGCACTTCCGGAGGCCCCGGCGCTTGGTGTTTGGTCGGCGGGGCGGGCATGGCGAGATAGGGTTCGGCCGGCGGGGGGTAGGTGTGGTGCTGGTGCTGGTGCGTTGGGTGGTGAGCCGGGCTGGGCTGGGGCTGGTGGACGGTCCGGTGGTGGGGGGTCTCGGGGTGGTGGTGGTGGGAGCTGAACTGAGGCGCGTTTCCCTGGGTGCGGTGACGGGGCTGGGTGGGGTCCCCGTGGTGCCGGTCGGGACTCCAGTCTGGAGGTCTCTGGGCCGGGTCGTCACGCTGCAATCGCTCCCTCGCACGGATTCTTGGAGAAAATATTTACAAATGAGAATAGGGTTTTTTTTTTGGCGCTGTGCCTGATTTTTAGTCTCTTAAAAATGTAAAAAGAGAACTGGTTCATTTGAAACTGTCCAGAGTTCTTCCTCACTTACCTTCGTATTCAGATTAGGGACGGGCATTTGATGAAATTTTCCCTGAAGTGCTCTGACCTTTGCTGATTTATCAACCTTCTTTTTGCACAACCTACCAAGCATTTCTTAACTTCAGCTGCAGGCAAACTCGTTCAGACTAACAGGATTCACTGACTCTCTCGCTCTCATCTACATGCAGATTGTGACAAGGTGACCCCCAAAAAAATCTCTTGTGACCCACCTGAGGGTCACGACTCAGTCTTTGGGAAACAATGTTCCACAGCAGACATGTCAAACTCAGGTCCAGGCGGCAAATTTGGTCCATAATATAATTAGAGCTGCCCAGATAAACTATAGAGACATTATTTATTTAAAATGTTGTTATTATTTTATATTGTGCTTGTTCTGGATTCAATGTTTAAGCAAAACTATTAGTAAACATTTATTTTAATAGGCGAGTTTCATTGTTGACAAAAGCGCGCGTTGCATGCTGGGAATTATTTTGGTCGGCGGCAAGAAACACTAATTCAACATGATGGACGGAGTGAGAAAGCACGTAAAGGGTATTGATCCTGGTTATTTATCCACTCTAACGGCAGAGGACCCAAGACCATTTGACCAGAAATTGGTCATAAGCATCGACGGACGACAAATCACCCTTTTCAACCCCGACAAAAGTTGGACCAAACCAAATTTCTGGTCAGAATCTCCAACTACCTGGACAAATATTCACTTGGGCGATATCCACAATGACTTGGTGGAAACTCCTGGGCCATTCACAGCAGAAAAGATGAAAACCTCCAAGAGTCTCGATGTGTTGTTGAACTTGTTGGAGTCCACGGTTTGTTAGGATCTTCTACGTTTGCTCTGCGAATGTTTGAAAGTCGTTTAATTCACCGTTAGCGGTTCTTTTCACTCAGAATACGAAAAAGACATTTTCCTTCTTTTCCTGTGCTTCTATTTGTGCATCCGATAATGCAGCAGGAATTTACCATTATCGGGGATAAATACGCGAGGTTACGCACTGTGTTTGACGCTATCGTGTTTCTTGCCTCCGACCAAAATATTTCCCAGCAGCAACGTGGACTTTTAATAACAATGACGTCAGCTCAAACTCGCCTATGAGAAAACGTTTAACATTACATATCTCGAAAGAAGAGAAAACATGCAGATTTTGTTGAAATTTCTCAATAAATATTTAGTTTGGCCCACGACTTAGTCCCAGTTTTTAATTTGGCCTCTGTAAATTTGAGTTTGACTCCTCTGGTCTACAGTGACACAAGTTTGTTCATATAAATGGGAAAAAACAGGAACATGACCATAAAGGGATAGTTCAGGTTTTTTGACATGAATCTGCATGGTATCCCCGTCAGCATGTGGTGCATCCATACTGACTTTACCTCCGAAAGCGTCCGGTGAGCCGAGATCCTGGCCGGTTTTGGTGCTGAGGACAGTAGTTCGGCAAGTTGGCTGGGGACAGTCTAATAAAGCGTTTTTCTTCTCAAAACAATATGTGTTAAAAAGAGTGATACATTTGCACCACAAAACCTCCGTCCTCTAAAAAGTCAGACCTCATAATCGCTTGGCGCTATTTTCTCTCCGTACGTATCACTGCGTTTGTTTCACTTTGTTAACTGCTCGGAATGTCAGCAACAACATGTCTGACTACGACACCGATGATGAAGAAACTGATTTTAGCACAGAGCCAATGGGAGATCTTTTTGAACCCGAATATAACAATGCCGAAAGAGAGAGTTAGACGAAATTAGGCAGAGAGAGAGAAGAGGCAAACATTCCGAGCAGTTAACAAAGTGAAACGGGTAGTGATACGTACGGAGAGAAAATAGCGCCAAGTGATTATGAGGTCTGACTTTTTAGAGGACGGAGGTTTTGTGGTGCAAATGTGTCACTCTTTTGAACACATATTGGTTTGAGAAGAAAAACGCTTTATTTTACTGTCCCCAGCCAACTTGCCGAACTACTTTCCTCAGCACCAAAACCGGCCAGGATCTCGGCTCACCGGACGCTTTCGGAGGTAAAGTCAGTGTGGATGAAATACAGATTCATGTCAAAAAACCCGAACTATCCCTTTAAAGATAAACTGTAGACTTAAGACCTTGACAGTGAAAGTAAAATCAACTGTTTACCAAAGCACTAAAAACCACTAAAAGTATTGGGTACACTTTTTGTTACCCTTTAGTTTTCTCCTAAATCCATTATGATGCCGTTATTGTTCATCATAACTGATCCAACATCCTTAAACCACAGACGCAGAGCTGCAGTCTCGGCAGAATCTCTCTTGTCGTACATTTGTGTGTGTGTGTGTGTGTGTGTGTGTGTGTGTGTGTGTGGAGAAATCGCTGCCCTCCTCAAGCACGGGTCACTGAAAACATCACCGCCTCAAATCAGCCCACACAGCGAGGAGGAAGAGGAGGAGAAATAAGGAGAAAGAGTGAAGCAAGAGCAGGAGAGTGAGAAACAGAGAGAGACAAAGGCAAAAAGGAAGAGTTAAAGACGAAAGATAAAGAGAAGGAGAAGTGACACGGGCGTAAATCGTGAACATAACCTCGTCTCGGAAATAAACTGGAGGCTTTGTAATCATTATAAAAGTGTTGCTGTGACAAAGAAGCAGCATACAGAACTAAACTATACAAAGAAAAGGGTTTATAAAGAAATTAGACATTAGAAAATTAGACAAACCAAAGCCATAAAGATGAAAACTATTAAAGCAATGAAGGAAACGTTAGTCGCTAAACTCTACCAATGATAAAAAAACTACAACACCAACAAAAAATGGGGAAAAACTAAAGATCTAGTAAGAAGTAAAGGTGTTTTGAGATGTAAAACAGAGGGGACACCAGTAGGATTCAGGTAGTCTGGGGAGGGTTTGATGAGGGTCTAGGGAAGGTCTAGAGATGGTCTAGTTTTGGGGACCACAGCAGATCTAAACTCAGTACCTCGAAGGCCTCGTGTGGACGGACTCGGGGTCTAAGTCTGTGAGAGACCACTCGCTCTTTGAAAAGGCGCCCAGGCTACAGACAGCAGGCACATGTTTGTTATTTAGAATCTATTTTTGACTAAAAGTAATTTTTTTTTTTAAACATAAATGTATCGCTGGATATGTAAAACAGTACACTCTAAAGAAAAAAAAAAGAAACATATTCACACATCTTTCAAAATAAAGCTTTCATTAGGGATGAGACGAGACATGATTTTCACAAGATGAGACAAGACGGAAAAATCAAGATATTTTACATGATTTCTAACATAAATTTCACGATTCAATTTTGGCCCCATGATGTTTTATTTATTATTTTACATTTTTGTTTCCATTTTAGTACAGTATTTTTTGAAACTGTAAGAAATGTAACTGACCAACACGTGATCCCAATCTAAGTCTACGTTCAGACTGCAGCGCTTAATGCTCAATTCAGATTTTTTATGAAATCCAATTTTTTTGCGAGGTCGTTCACGTTTGCAATTAAATGTGGCTTGTATGTGATCTCCAGTGTGAACTTTAAATGTCCCAAAAGTGTCCCGCATGAGCATCGGAGGACACGACAACATCATACACAGAGAGTGTGTTCAGTGTTTATGGAAGTTGCCTAAACTCTGTTCTTGTCTCCCAAAATATGGCCTAGTTCTTGGTAAAATGGACAGGTTACACGTCCACGGCCGCTTGTGCCATTTGCTGTTTGAGCCTTTATCCTCCTTGTGTTTGTGTTTCAGGCTCTTTGTTTTTCGTTGACATTGGAGCCTGGACCACCTGTAGCCGTGCTCCAGCTTTTCTTTGGCAATCATTTCAGAAACCGCCTGGTTCCAATAAAACCCCTCCAATTTGTCCTGAATACAATACAGAGATCCCCCCAAATATGAATAAACTCATTAACCTCATTTTCCCTCCACTGACGAGACTCTGAGCCTGACGTGTAGGTGGGATGAATGTGACCTGACCGTTCAGACTGAAGTCACATGTCAAAAGATCAGATATGTATCGGTTTTAGGAGCACATATCCAAGTGACCTGGGTCACATCTGAAAACTAGAAAAGCACTCAGAGAGCGCAGACCTCCGCCAAGGACTACAGTCCCCCTCATATTAATTGTGTTTTCCATAAATATTTGTCTCGTATCTTTCAATTTGGAATATGAAAGAGGATCCCATTGTCCATCCCTGAGTCAAATTTCATGGGGTTTGGTCAATAATTAACTGAGATATTGAGAAACAAAATTTTTGGCCCCATTTACCACAATGTTAACTAAAATTTCAAAGTGATCCAGAATCCAGGATTTCTTCCGGATCACCCCCAAAATGAAATCAGTTCTTCCTTTTCACATTTCCAACAAATCCTGAAAATTTCATCAAAATCGGTAAAATAACTTTTTTGAGTTATGTTGCTAACAGACAAAACAAACAAACAGACAAACAAACAAAAACAGACAAACAAACAAACAAACAAACGCCGGCAAAAACATAAAAATCGGATCTGTGTGGTTCAGTCTGTCATTAAAAGATCAGATACAGGAGAATAGGGGCCAAAAACTTTGATTTGGTCACTTCAGGCTGCAGTCTGAACTTAGACTAATGTAAACACTTCAATCTCACAAGATCATTGTCAGATCTAGTGACACAACATCTCGTCACATCCCTCTCTTTATCTGTCATATATATATTTACTAAACTATGTCTTACCCCTGCCTGTTGAGAATGCTCTGAGCCTGCTGCTCTATAAACAGGTCTCCAGGGGAAATGCCGTACCGCGCCGAGGGCAGTGACGCTCGCCGGGCAGTGCGCGGCGAGCTGGGCACGGCGGCCATACTGTAATCCCGACCCGAAGAAGAAGAAGGAGCAGCAGCAGGGGTCATCTCTTTGTGTGGCGCCTCCTGGTGGTGAGTGGGGTGCACTTCCTGGGTCCTGCTCCTGGGGGCGACAGCGGTGCGGTCCTGTGTCCCACCTGGAGAAGTAACAGATATATTATCCTGATGAGAGAGAAAACTGCATAGAGGTGTAATGGTTCATGTACCGTATTTTCCGCACTATTAGTCGCTCTGGATTATAAGACGCACTGTCATTAAATGGTCTATTTTTCAAACTTTTTTCACAAATAAACCGTGTGGGACTTTAAATGAAACCCAACAGTGTGATGGGTGAGTGGTTTTGTTTGTTTGTTCGTTCACGGTGACTCTGGGCTTTGTTCAGTTGTGGCGTGTAGGGAGGGTGCTGTCTGGGACCAACGGATTGTCGGCGTGTTCGCAGTGACTCAGTTGTTCAGTCGTGTCTAGAAGCGGCACATTGCGCTCGCTTTTTTCGGTTCGTTCCTCCGTTCCGTTCCTCGTCGGCGTGGAGTGATGAGTGTGTCTGTGTCTGCTCCGAGTGTGTTTGCGGCTTTGTAGTTTACTGAAGTCGTGCTGGGACACCCGAGTGGATTCGTGTATCGGGTGCTGTGGATTGTGGGCGCGCAGTTGTTTTTTGATGGGATTAGTGCAGGAGTGTCAAACATAAGGCCCGGGGGCCAGATCAGGTCCTCCAAGACCTTTAATGTGGCCCTCGGCTGATTTTCTACTAAAATATTTTCATTATATTTTCTATTAAAATCTTGTTAATTTTCTGTGGTGTTTATCACAGCAGCGTCTCCAGCGTCTCTGTACGTGGCCCCTCCCACCAGAGCAGCACAAATGAAGACTTGTCTCTTTTCAAACGCTCTTAAAGGACGATCGTTTTGACTGTTGACCGTGACACCCTCATCAGAAAAATGTCCAACATGAGAAAAGTGGAGCCAAGTGCAGGATTTTACCACAAAAACTGACTTATTCCTATTTACATACAAGTTATTGTTAAAACATTGTGTTGAAATTGAATTTTTCTTAAAGTTTCAGGTTGTTCATAATATTATAATATTTTGTAAAAGAAAGAGTTCATCAATTAAAAAAGATTTTTGTAATAGATTTGTGTTTCTCTGCACAAATATTTGAACTTATTGTTATTTTTGGGGTTTATATGACATGAGTTTTCTGATCCGGCCCCTTTGGGATCAAAGTAGGTTGGATACGGCCCCCGGACCAAAATGAGTTTGACACCCGTGGGTTAGAGGCTTAAGAACACGTCTAATAGCCTGGAAAATATGGTATTCGTGTCAAACCTTTTGGTAAGGGACATTCAGTTCATTACAGGGCTGTGCATGAGTGAGTTCATGCAATTTGTGTGTGTTTACATTCCACCACAACATGTGCAGCTACACAAAGGCTCGGCTCTTTAATATTCACAAGGAAACTCATCCGTGATTGGGGCAGTGTTTCCTGCAGCGCTTTATAGTTAGACTGGCCCCCGCCTTGACTACGTCCCTCCGAACGACCTCGCAAAACTACGGTTGTCGCGCCCCAGTCCTCACTCTCGCCTTTCACCGGCACAGAAACCCCGTCCCCAATACCCCGCGACCTCTGACCCCAGTGAAAGTGTATTTTCAGCCACTGGAGACGTTGTAACTGCAGCAGATAATATGGACAAGTTGTTTTTTTTCTGGCAAAAATCTGAAGAATCTGAGTAAAAGTTCATGCTGGAACTGTTAGTGCTGCACTTCACTTTTTGAAAAGTTTTGTTTACTGTTTACAAGGAATTTATTTTTTTAAATAATATTTCATACATTTATTGCTTATTTGAGAATATTTTATTTAATTTATTAGTATTACAAAGCAGCACTTTGCATTTATTTTATTTTAGTTAAAACTAATTTTATTGGTTTAATAAACACGCAAATAAACAACAAGCAAATGGTGGTCAAAACTGAGGTACGTTCCATTACAAACCGATTGTAACATTATATTTACTATGGACCAATATTTTGTGCAACTATTTATTTATTTATTTATTTCACTCACAGATTAAGTACAGCGTAAAATGGGCTTGAAGAGTGAGGAGAGACATTTCAGATAGAATCCAACCAGAATTGCATAAAACACGTCTGGTAATGATTTAAGGACCTAAAAACTGCACGTGTCTTTTATCTATGACGTCACAATCCTGGGAATATTATAACTGAGTGTTTGGCGAGGCTCAGAGGCCAAGGAGTTTTTTACAGAAGATTACGGAAACCATCGTGAATGAAACTAAACGAGGAAACAGTATTGTAACATGTTTAAGAGCTAAAAAAAAATATGTAAAATCTCACCTCTGCGGTAGTTCTCTTGGTTCATGGCTCTCTCGCGCTCTGAGAACCGGCTGCCCCGCTCCTGGTTTGGGGCGGCTGTGGCGTGTGAGTGGGCGTGTGCGGGTGTGTGGTGCTGGGAGGGGGCGGTTGTGTGTTGCGGGGCGGTTGTGTGTGGTGGGCCGGTCGTGTGTGGTGGGGTGGTTGTGTGTGGTGGGGCGGTTGTGTGTGGTGGGGCGGTCGTGGGGGCAGTGTGGGCGTCCGGCTGGTTCCTCATGTAAACTCGGCCCACTCCGGAGCGATATGGGACGCTCGGTTCCTCCACCTCTGTCCTCTCTCTTCTGGACGGTGCAGCCTGAGAAAACACCAAAAAAAAAAAAAAAAAAACTAAATAACAATAATTAAAAACTACAAATTTCTCTGTAATTTTCTATCTAAACCCACAATGTCCTAAAAACAAACAAACCTTTGCCCCAAAATAGTTTATACCATATTTTCCGGATTATAAGTCACACTTTTTTTCATGGTTTGGGTGTTTCCGGTGTGAATTCTATATTAAAATGTTTGAGTGAAGTGGTGAGAGGTTCTAGTCTTGTGTGTGAGTATCTGCTGCTCCTGTTCTTCCTGTACCACTGTCACTTGGCTCTACTGCACATGTCTCCTGCAGAAAGAGCCTCTGTCCTGTCTGTATCATGTCAGTCGATCGCACCTTTACTTCTGCACCACTGAACAATTTAACATTTAAACAAACTTATAAAGACAAAGACTGAGAAGATTGAACACAAATGCCCCCAAAAACAAAATCAGATTTTGCAGATTACAAACTGTAAATCGTGAAATCTGCAGCTGAAAATGAAAATTGAGCAGCAGAAAGAAAGTCTGGAGTGAGAGAGAAACTTGTGACACCGGGAGGATGCACCATGAAACTTTCCTGAAGTCACTGGATGGATGGACAAAGTCTGGACTTCAGTGAAACCGAAACCATCCTGTCGGGATTCAGAAAGACCCGAATAATTCTAACTGGAACTGATGCTGAGTCTGATGACAGCGACACAGAAGAGGAAGCGGCGCGACGTTTACCTCCGGAGGTCGAGGCCGAGTTGTTCAGAAGTGACACCGAGGATGAAGAATTGAATGGATTTAGTAATTTGGAGTGAGATGGAGAGTTTGTTAAACTTGTTCTGTTGTTTATGTTATAGTTTATCTGAAGAACTGTTCATATGTGACGTTAACAGTCTGTTGTTCTCTCTTCTATTGTTTTTACTACAACTTGGCTTTACACAGGAAATGTCTGCTCCTGGTCTCTGATTTTATAAGGTAAATTTTCCCCAAAAAGAGCGACTTATATATGTTTTTTTCTTCTTCATTACGTGTTTTCTGGCTGGTGCGACTTATACTTCGGAGTGCCTTATAGTCTGGAAAATACGGTAACTATACTATATTTTTATGAATCTAGGATTTTTAAAGTGTATGAGTTTGAAGGGCCTTTATGAAATGGATAAAATAAGTTCCAACTCGTGTCTTTCAGAGGTCAAAGCCCTCACCTGCTCTGTGGTCTCTCTCCTCCGGTATCGCGGCGTGTAGTCCATGTCCGCCTCCTGATCCAGCAGAATCCCGTACCTCTCTGAGAGCTGCCTGCGCCGCTCGGCTTTGTACCGAGCGATCCTCTCAGCCTTGGAGGTGAGGCCGGGGTCTCCGGAGCGCCCCCCGGAGGACGAGGGGGCGGAGGAGGTGACGGTGACCGGGTCCACGTACACCATCATGGGCTCGGGCCGCGATCCGACCGGAGGGGCTTTACTGTGGGGGGCTCTGTCTGAGGAGGGGCCCTGCTTCTGTGAACGAGGGTCACTGACCTCGTCACGACTGTAGCGCCGCACTGGAACAGACACAAGAAGTTAGGAAGAGGAAACACAAGAAAAGATAAAAATATGAGAAGAAGAAGAAGTAAAAAAGCCATGGGTGTTAATGCTTAAAATACAAGTTACAGATGTTAGTGTTTTACTCGAATTTCGTGCTCGATTTCGATACTAGGGTGACCAGATGTCCCCATTTACCCGGGACAGTCCAGATTTTGAGCCCTGTGTCCACTGTCTCCCAGACCAGATTTAAACACAAAAAACCACTAAACCAGGATTTTGTCCCAGTTAAGATTAAACCAGGACTACAAGGAAAATGTCCCACCAGGTTAAACTGACCATTTAAACCAGGACTACTAAAACCAGGATTAAACCAGGACTACAACTAAACCAGGACTAAAAGGATCTAAACCAGGACTACACGAAGATTCAGGGTCTAAACCAGGACTAAACGAAGATTAAACCAGGACTACATCAGGTCTAAACCAGGACTAAACGAAGATTAAACCAGGACTACATCAGGTCTAAACCAGGACTAAACGAAGATTAAACCAGGACAATGTCAGGTCTAAACCAGGACTAGATCAGGTCTAAACCAGGACTAAACGAAGATTAAACCAGGACTACATCAGGTCTAAACCAGGATTAAACCAATCATTATCAATTATCAATCAATAACCGATCATTGATCAGTGAATATCAAAAATCAGACAAGTTTATACAATGGAAGTAGAAGTAGAAGTAACTTATATTTCAAGTGTGTTAACGCTTAAAATACAAGTTACAGATGTTAGTGTTTTTGTAACTTGAATTTCATGAATTTTGTTTAAATTGTAGCACTTTGTTTAATATTCCCATGTTGTCTTATATCTAGGGTGACCAGATTTTCAAAATAAAAAACGGGGAGAGGTTTGTAATAATAAAATTGTGAAAAAAGTCGTTTTTAAGCAGGTTTTCTGTATTTTATTTAACAAGTGACTATTTATGCCTCTCTTTACTGTTGGCACGGGTCAAACAGGTCAAAAATAGGGACACTTGAGACATTTCTTGTATAAAACTGGGACAAATCATTTGTTTTGGATAAATCTGCTTTTTTTTTTAACTTTGAGGTATTGTACAGTACACTGGTAAAGATTGAACACTGAGCACATGTTCACTCTCACCCATGACACAGGGCTCACAGGGGTCTGAGGCTCTGGTGTATCGGGGCGGATCCTCCTCCAGCATCCGGTTGGACACAAGCCCAGCGGGGAGCACCAACGCCGGGGGAACGTCAGACTCCATCCCCTCCAGACGACGGGCGATTCTCTCCTTCCTGATCGACCACAAACGGTGATTCAACTACTGCTAATGCCACAGCCAATAAACCTTTTTCGCAACAGCCGGAAGTGTCGCGCTGTAGGTTTGCAGAACTTCCGGTTAATGGTTTTCTGCTGCGATATATCAGTGTAAATGTTTTGGCGTATTCTCCAGCAGCTTCATAAATCTGCCCCATCACCAAAACTTCAACCAACAAGCTCCACAAAAGGATAAACATTCTAACATGAAGAATTTATCGACAACTATCAAGAGAAGAAAGACGAAAACTTAAAGACGAACAACGACGACGCATTAGTGAAACTGAACAGAACTAACACTATGGTCATGAATAAAACATACCGTATTTTCCGTTCTATTAGACGCGCTCTTAAGCCTCTAACCCCATCAAAAAACGACCGCGTGCCACAATCCAGAGCGCCCCATACACGAATCCACTCGGGTGTCCCAGCGCGACTTCAGTAAACTACAAAGCCGCACCACCCGCAGAACACGCAAACACACACGGAGCAGACGGCGACCGCACAGCGAAACACACTCGCAGACACACTCATCACTCCACGCCGACGAGGAACGGAACGGAGGAACGAACCGAAAAAGCGAGCGCAACGTGCCGCTTCTAGACACGACTGAACAACTGAGTCACTGCGAACACGCCGACAATCCGTTGGTCCCAGACACACCCTCCCTACACGCCACAACTGAACAAAGCCCAGAGTCACCGTGAACGAACAAACAAACAAAACCACTCACCCATCACACTGTTGGGTTTCCTTTAAAGGTTGTATGGAGGATTTTTTTTGGTTTCAAATTGTCAATGATAGATTATAGAGATGCAGTAGCCTTGTAATTATGATGACCAAAAAAAAGAGAATAAAAATTCATCAACTCTGGACGTGGTGGGGCTAAACATTTGCCAATAGATAACGACACTGCCTCATTATCTGTGAGCTGACAGGCTGTCAATCAAACTCCCTACGTTTCTAGTGTAACTGACTTGCCTGCGCGCCGCCGTTACGTGGTTTACGTACGTCTGTCACGCAGTCCACAGACGCAAGACGCACAGACGCTGTTTACTCCACCAACGCAACAGTTCTTAGCGGCTTTTTTTGACCTATATCTTCCTCGCAGTTCGCACAAAGTTTGTTGAATCCAGGAGCAGTTCACCGCAAAAGAAAGTCCGTTTTTGAGGTCGCTGAAAGAAGAAGACAAGGGGAAAAGCAGCGAAGCCAAACTAAGGTGATTCTTGGAGATTCATTCCAGCGATGGTGCGACTGAAGCAGACGAAGGGTCTAAAGACTGACGCACTGGTCCACAAATTACTCCTGGACAGGTCACTTCTGCTTATTATGAAAACGTACTTTATTTCCAAGAGCTAGACAAACGTTTTTCAGGACACGAAAGCGATATCCTATGTCTGAAAACGTAATTTTCAGTGCAAAGAAAGAGTCCGCTTGCTGCTGCGTGTTGTAGCTAGTTCATTCGCACTGAATCTCCGCGCAACCTTCTCTGCTCCCCTCTCCTGCTCCTCTCCCGCTGCCCCAATCCGCTCTTTCCCCCTCCTCCTCACTTCTTTTCCGGGCACGGAATCTCAGCGCACTCAGACTCAGACTGAAGCTACGTTTACACAAAGCCGGGTTTGTTGAGAAACTAATATTTCCCTACCTTGTTTTCCAAAATAACATCGTACACGTAGCATTGTTTTTAAAAAAGTTTTAGTTTACATCAACCCGCATAAATCCCCCATCGAGCGCCGTCATAAATCACCGTGGTTTTCCTGAATCTCCACTCTAGCCGGAGTTTTTTTTAAAAAGATTCATTTTCAGAGGCAAATTCACTGTTTGCGTGTAAACCCCCATCAACCCAAAACACGCTACATATCGTATCGTATCGCAGATAGTCAAGGTCAGTTAAAGGTTGTATGGAGGATTTTTTTTTTTGTTTCAAATTGTCAATGAAAGTTTAAAATACCATTACAGAGACGCAGCAGCTTTGTAATTATGATGACTAAAAAAAAAAAAAAGAATGAAAATCTATCAACTGTGGACGTAGTGAGACCAGATAAACATCAGCCAATAGAAAACAAGGCTCCCTCATTTTCTATTGGCTGTTAGGTTGCCAATCAAACTCCTACATTTCTAGTGTAACTGACTCGTCGCTGGGATTACGTGGTTTATGCAGCCGTTCTTAGAGGCTTTTTCAAACCTCGCAATTCGCACAAATTTTGTTGCGACGGAGGACGAGAATCCACGACCGGTTCACCGCCAAAGAAAGTCCAGTTTTTTTGAGGTCGCTGAAAGAAGAAGAGAAGGAGAAAAGGAGCGAAGACAAACTGAGGTGATTCTTGGAGATTCCTTCCAGCGATTGCGCGACTGAAGCAGACGAAAGGTCTAAAATCTGACACATCGGTCGCTAAAATATTTCTAGACAGGTCACTTCAACAGTAATTCTGAACGTGCACCAGCTGTAAACAAGCGTGATTTCTAGAGTAAGGAGGCGGGAGGAGGTGTTTCTACTGAGGCTGTGGAGGAGGGAGGCGGTGTGACGCATGCACAACATTTGAAAAAGGACTGTCGCTGTATTTCTTTTCCCTTAAAAAAATCCTCTTTACAACCTTTAAATACAATTAATCAATGAACCTGCCCAGGGACGACAGGTGGAAATGAGCCCTGATGATACAACCTGATATACAAAACATCTCTCTACTATTAAGGTTCATGTCAAAACTGTGCGCTGTCCCTGTCTCAAATACAGTAAATAAATAAATTAATAAATAAAAGATGGGCACAAACTCCAGGAAATGTCTCACTTTTTAAAAATACCTGTGTACACGTAAACGGGGTCTGATTCTACAATTAAAATTAAAACTTGATTTTTTATAGATTTGTTTAGTTAAAATGCCACAGATGTAACTGTTAATCTGTGAACATCTCTGGCATTTGAACTAAACAAATCTCTCTATCTATACCACAGGTGTCAAACCTACGGCCCGGGGGCCAGATCTGGCCCTCCAAGACCTTTAATCTGGCCCTCAGCTGATTTTCTACTAAAATATTTTAATTCTATTTTTTTATTAAAATATTGTTAATTTTCTGTGGTGTTTATCACAGCAGCGTCTCCAGCGTCTCTGTACGTGGCCCCTCCCACCAGAGCAGCACAAATGAAGACTTGTCTCTTTCCAAACGCTCTTAAAGGACGATCGTTTTGACTGTTGACCGTGACACCCTCATCAGAAAAATGTCCAACATGAGAAAAGTGGAGCCGACTTATTCCTATTTACATACAAGTTAATATTAAAACATTGTGTTGAAATTGCATTTTTCTTAAAGTTTCAGGTTGTTCATAATATTATAATATTTTGTAAAAGAAGGAGTTCATCAATTAAAAAAGATTTCTGTAATAGATTTGTGTTTCTCTGCACAAATATTTGAAGTTGTTGTTATTTTTGGGGTTTATATGACATGAGTTTTCTGATCCGGCCCCTTTGGGATCAAAGTCGGTTGGATTCGGCCCCCGGACCAAAATGAGTTTGACACCCCTGATCTATACTAATACTGACATAATCAGTCTGAGTGAACAAATTACTTAAGTTTTATTGATGATCACAATGGCGAGGAGAAAATTCAGTTTTGAAGTGAAGAAGGAGCTTGGATGAGCTGCGAAACGTCGACAAACTGAATTTTCTCCTCGCCCTGGATTCTACCTGAACGACTGAGGGATTCTCCACTGATGATCACAATGTTAGTTTTGCTCAGTAGTTCACTAATACTCGTCCTGGGTTCAGCCCTATGTTCCTTCATTTCTAAGCTTTTTCTTATTTTTAAGCTTTTTCTCAGAATGTAACTCTAATTCAAGTCATTTTTATTTTCACACCTCATTTAAAGGGATGATTCAGAGTCATTTACACCTAGGATCCTTCGCACCGTGACCTCTACATCACATCTGTCGTCATGTTGGAGAATAGGTCGGGTGTAACTGTCGACCAAATTGGGAGAAATGGGGATAAATTCTGATGCAAATTGATGATAAAGGAAATGTGGGAAAATAGGGCCTAATTTTGGAAAGAAAAAATAAAACAAAACGCTCCCCTAGTCGTCGTTGTTGTTCGCCTTTAAGTTTTCGTCTTTCTTCTCTTGATAGTTGTGGACAAATTCTTCATGTTAGAATGTTTATCCTTTGTGGAGCTTGAAGATTTGGTGATGGGGCAGATTTATGAAGCCGCCGGAGAACACGACACACATCTACACAGATATTTTGCCGCAGAAAACCCTTAACCTGAAGTTCCGCAAACCTACAGCAGGGAACTTACGGCCGTTGTGGATATGTTTATTTGAAGCTAAAACATCCAGCGACGTACCTGTTCATGTCCGTGTCGTTTGTCAGAGGACCTTCAAAGTGTTTCTTTAGCTCTGAAACTGAAAGAATTTACAGAAACAATTAAAAACACACTTTCACAACTGCAAGCCCATTGGGAGGTTAATAATTACACCCCAAAAATAAGTGAAAATTATACAAAAAAAACTTTCTAGAATCGCTGGAGTTTAACCTGAGCTGGAGACAGGTCAGAATTCTACGGTGACTGTCGGATTTCAGATTTGTTGACCTGGTTTTTGGTTTATCTCTGTCATTACTGGGCCTGTCCACATGAAACAAAACCTGGCAAAGTTCACAATTTCTCTGCTGTGAGTCAACGGTTCAGACCATCACATCATCATCTTTAAAGGAAGCAGAGAGCATTTGAAGGACGTGAACAACAAGGTATGCGTAAACAGCACACTGGTTTGGTTATTCGGAAATCTGTCGGTGTAAACAGAAGTGACATTAATACCTCCAGAAAGCGGTGCCGTTTTTCAACCCCAAAGACGTGATTGTCGTCAGTTTAAAAGAACCTTAAGACGCGAGATTAAAGTGACAAGACTGTGGAGCCGAGACAAATCCCAAACAAATAATGAGAACATTTGTGGATCGTGAGTTTGGAGATTTCTTTCAAAAACAGTAAAGCTCCCATAGAGTTATAAAGAAAAACTGAAATTTGGACATGATCGTATTCTAGGATGTAAACACGACCTATAGAGCGTCGGACTCACGGTGGGCGGGCCGTAATTTTGGCAGTAAAAATGGATAGCACCACCGCCGAAGCTTTCAAGCCACTTCAGCTCACTTTAATTCACAAGACATTGAGCTTTATATCAAAAAATTAAATCGATTACACATTACGACCCGTATAATGCCCCCGGGGTGCTTTTTAAAAATATTTCCGCTGAAGAAGACGTCCCAGATCTGCAGGACACCGCCAAACGAACCAAAACTGGTCCGACTGACGTGCCTCTGTTTCCCGGTAGAACAGCGATACCTCCAACTATCAACACCGATGTTCCTGTTAAGACCACGGGCCGTCCTCATCTCAAGTGTCGTCATGAACTCAGCAGCAGAAGCTCGGGAAACAACAGCAGCAGCCAACAGCGGTAAAGAGGAACTCACCGCAGCTCAGACCCTCAGGACGGGGCTGGGGTCTGGTTCTCCGAGCGCGTTGGTCAGATGGTCCAGAGGTTCCGTCCTCCATGTGCTGGTTACAGACGGGGGCGAGTAAGACCAGTACTGGATGGTCTGGGTCCGAGCGGTTCCGTATCATCGTCTGCGTTTTGGTTCCGTGCGGGAAAAGTGAGAATGCTCTGTGAACTACAGGTCCGGACGGGCTGCTCCGGTCCTCCGCGCTCAAGAACCGCGGCTGGTTCTGAGGTGGTGCAGCATCCGGACAGAAGCGTGAGTGCAGTTTGGTTGGTTATATCTTGTTCTGAGCGTCCGTGCTCCGCGCATTTGGTTCTTCCCGGGGAAAGTTCTTCTCAGGCCGAGGCTCCTAACACTCACTCCCCGCTCCAGCTCCTCTGAGCCTGGACTGAACCGGAGCTGCTCCCGCTGGGTCAGGACTCTGGTTTGGCTCTAATCCGACTGTATTTCTCACACTAGGCTAAAAGCAGGACATTTTTAAAGTTGAATCAATCAAATAGACTATTGCCTACTGTCATAAAATTATTGGTAAATTAAAGGCTAAAATAACAAATGCTGTTGCTCTGTGAACTCGGGGAACACCGGGTCGTCTCTGTGCAGGTCATGAACAGACGTACACATCCCCAATTTTGACTCACTCACACAGCGACACGTTCACACATTGGTTCTTGCTCTGATCTTCGTGTGTTACATTCTCTGTATTGGCCGTTGTGGACAAAATAATCTGGAAATGAATCGCGGCTGCGTCTGGACAACAATCTGTTACTGCGCTGGAGTCGTACAGCGCGAGTCAGACGATCTGCCGATTACTGCCAAAATGGCGACACCTAGTGCGTGACGAGCGGTATGACGTCATCTCCCTGAGTTCTATAGAAAACTGAATGTACAAGTCTCACCTTTGGGAAGGACGTAGAAGAGTTTGGCATCTGGGTCGGACACACTCTTGACCAGCGCGGCCTGTTCGCTGAGGGAGAGGTCGCTCTGAAAACTGCACACACAGTTTCATTATTATTCAGCGTTATTCAGCGGCTCTGTCCCGGTGAACGTGTTTGTATTTCTATGAAGCGTGTCTGGACTTAAGGAGCTGAACGAGGTGAAGCCCAAATCCACTTTCAGTCTGGGTCGGTGAGAGCTGCTTAGTTTCAGCAGGAAATGTTCAATGTAACTGCTCTGATAACGCTTCAATGCTTCTACTAGAACAAGCGGAGTTTCCAATCCTCTTGTGAAGGATTACATCTTATTTATTGAGTTTATTGTTGTTACGGGCCCAGGCCTCCAGTTCTCTCACTTGTTTTGTGTGAGTTTCAGTAGGATCTATTCACGCTTACGTCACAAACCAGGAACACGTTTGGAAAGATGCGATGACAACTTCCCAGGCCCAGTTTTCTTCATCGCCGTGTCATTGTAGCGTTCCGTTATATTCAGCTAATCAACAATTACCATATTTTTTGGACTATAAGGTGCACTTAAAATCCTTTAATCTTCTCGAAAATCAACAGTACGCCTTTGGTATTAATTCTGGTTGTGTTTACTGACCTCGAACTGATTTTATGTGGTACATGACGCTCAAAAATCTGTCAAAATATTTTAGTACGACTTTGACAAACTACGAAGCCTGCACCGCTTGATGGATTGTTGGAGCATTACGGTGACCAGAGTCAGGAGCCTCGTGGAGTCGGTATTAAACACATTATTACCGTATTTTCTGGGCTATTAGGTGCTCTGAATTATAAGGCATTAAATGGTCTATTTTTGAACTTTTTTCACAAATAAACCGCACTGGACTTTAAATGAAACACAACAGTGTGATGGGTGAGTGGTTTTGTTTGTTTGTTCGTTCACACGGTGACTCTGGGCTTTGTTCAGTTGTGGCGTGTAGGGAGGTGCTGTCTGGGACCAACGGATTGTCGGCGTGTTCGCGGTGACTCAGTTGTTCAGTCGTGTCTAGAAGCGGCACGTTGCGCTCGTCGCTTTTTCGGTTCGTTCCTCCGTTCCGTTCCTCGTCGGCGTGGAGTGACGAGTGTGTCTGTGGGTGTTTTTCGCTGTGCGGTCGCTGTCTGCTCCGTGTGTGTTTGCGACTTTGTAGTTTACTGAAGTCGTGCTGAGACACTCAAGTGGATTCGTGTATGGGGCGCTCTGGATTGCGGTTCGCACAGTTGTTTTTTGATGCGGTTAGAGGCTTAAGAGCGCGTCTAACAGCCCGGAAAATGCGGTACTCTGTGTATATTTGAGTCGTCCTCGTAGGAAATAAAAATGCAAACTTAAATGATCCACCCACATTCACATTCATAATCCACATTCACCAAGACGGGGAGGAAACGCTGAGCGAATTACGCCACGATCTGCCGATGGATCGTGGACGCCTGGACTAAGGATCAATCTCAAGTAGGGATGGGCATTCGATGAAATTTTATTAATCAATCATCAGGAGAATTAACAAACGATTTTCGATTAATCGTTAACATTTTTATACAATAAGTATCATCATTATTATTACTATGACTAATCTGCATAAATAAACTCAACTTTACGACATATAAACCATAAACACTCTAGAGCCACATCAGCCCGTTTGACATTATAATGTGTTTAATTCAGCTTTGCGCAAATAGAAACGAAACTTAAAACCGCATCGCTAATTTGCATAAACTAAGATAAGAAAAAAAAAAAAAACGCTCTTGTGCACTGATGCGGTTCAGTTTCTGTTGGACTAAACGACACGACTCAGTGGATATAGATGTTCTTTCTGTGACAGAGGGATGTTGATGCTGAATAGGCCTAAAACAGGTCTAAACCAGGACTAAAACAGGACTGAACTAGGACTAAAACACCACTAAAACAGGAGGACTAAACCAAGACTAAAATAGGACTGACTAAAATAGGACTAAACCAGGACTAAAACAGGACTAAACAGGACTAAACCAAGACTAAACCAGGACTAAAACAGGACTAAACCAAGACTAAAATAGGACTGAAACAGGACTAAACCAGGACTAAAACAGGACTAAACCAGGACTAAACCAAGACTAAACCAGGACTAAAACAGGACTAAACCAAGACTAAAATAGGACTAAACCAGGACTTAACTAGGACTAAAACAGGATTAAACCAGGACTGAACTAGGACTAAACCAGGACTTAACTAGGACTGAACCAGATCTAAACCAGATCTAAACTAGAACTTAAACAGGACTAAAACAGGACTGAACCAGGACTAAAACAGGACTAAACCAGGTCTAAACCAAGTCTAAACAAGGTCTAAACCAGGACTAAAACAAGACTAAAACAGAACTAAACCAGGACTGCGGACATCCTGCTCTGTGTGCTTGGGGTTCTCCCTCTCTCTCTCTTAAGTCCAAAATTAGTCCTGGTTTAGTCCTGGTTTAGACCTGGTTTAGTCCTGGTTTAGTCCTGGTTTAGTCCTGGTTTAGTCCTGGTTTAGTCCTGGTTTAGACTGGTTTAGTCCTGGTTTAGTCCTGGTTTAGTCCTAGTTTAGACCTGGTTTAGTCCTGTTTTAGTCCTAGTTAAGTCCTGGTTTAGTCCTCTTTTAGTCCTATTTTAGTCTTGGTTTAGTCCTGGTTTAGACCTGGTTTAGTCCTGGTTTAGTCCTGGTTTTTAGTCCTGGTTTAGTCCTCCTTTTAGTCCTTTTGGTTTAGTCCTGGTTTAGTCCTGGTTTAGTCCTGTTTAGACCTGGTTTTAGTTTAGTCCTGGTTTAGTCCTGGTTTAGTCCTGGTTTAGTCCTCTTTTAGTCCTATTTTAGTCTTGGTTTAGTCCTGGTTTAGTCCCTGGTTTAGTCCTGGTTTAAGTCCTGGTTTAGTCCTCCTTTTAGTCCTTGGTTTAGTCCTGTTTTAGTCCTGGTTTAGTCCTGGTTTAGTCCTGTTTTAGTCCTGGTTTAGTCAGTGGATATAGATGTTCTTTCTGTGACAGAGGGATGTTGATGCTGAAGGTGAGTCTGTTCTGTGTGTCGCGATGTTTTCAAAGATCGTACGTGTGCAGGTTTAGCGCAGTTCTTTATGTTGCAGTAACCGGGCTACAGCTTTTACATGCACCATGACGAAACCGGGACATCGATGTGCTGTAAACACACTCACTGAGTCGTACAGTGTCTCCAAGGAAGTGCCAGAGCCCAAACTTGGGACTGAGGCCGCAACTCCAGAGTTTCAGAATAATTAACTGTCAGAATAATTTTATTATCCCATATTTGCTAAATACTTGTGTGATATTCTATGCCTATGAGTTAACCATTTATGTACTACAATTCTTTGATTTGTAATGTACCAATCACTTGAATGACAATGAATAACCTCTGTGTGTTTGACAACTGTGTGCAGTGTCCTGTCGCTCTTGTGAACCTCGAGATGATTCCTCACATGAAGCCAACTCCCACTGTCACACATGCAAGAGTTATGATGGTGTCTGACCTAAGGCACCTCCTGATTGTTAATCATGTTTTATGTGTTTGTACTATGCATAGCTGCATCAATTTCTTATTATGTCTTTGCTGGTTTCCCCTTCCCCTTGAGAATTATCATTCTGTAACTAGGGCCTCCTAATGAAATAAAAAGAGGAGAACGGCCTTGAGGCATCAGAACGTGTGGAGACTGTTGGTTTTGATGCCCACTCTCTGCCCGTTCTCCTCATGAGTAAAACTGAATTAATCTCTTGTCTTTCTCCTTGTTTTTAATGTTTAGATAAACCTAACACAGACGCAGCTTCATATCTACACCCAAAAGCCTACATTCGGTTTGTCGATAAGAAACAAATGTAATCGACGAAATTCTTAATGATCAATTATCAATTAGTCGACTAATCATTAGTCATGCCCATCCCTAGTCTCAAGTGTCGTCCCTTTGTTTCTCTTAATGCGCCTTATAATCCAGGGCGCCTTACAGTCCGAAAAATACAGTACAACCACACCTCAGTTTTCATCATTGCGATTAGAAGAGACGAGGCACCAAATTCCGGATGATTCCAAACACCACATACGTCTGCAGTCTTTATTTTACCGCTGATCACTTTTACTTCAGTGGGTTTGATCACAGTCGGTCGGCGAGTCCAGTGTCGGGAACAACACCTGAAGTCGTCATCGCGTGTTTCCAAACGTCTTCCTGGTTTGTGACGTAAGCGTGAACAGAGCGTAAACTGACCACTCTGCCGTTTTGTGTCTCTTGGGTGTTTTGTTAGTCACTTATGTCTGACTTTTGTGTGTTTTGAGGCCCTCGTTTACAGATTTTTTTGTGTCTCCTGTTATAATTTGTCAATTCTCGATTCTGTTTTCGGGCCCACGTGACTCGTTCGTATTGAGACGCTCGTAGTTTTTGTGGTTTTCTAGTTCAGTTTGTTATTTTCTGCACAATTACTTTGCTCTGCGTAAATTATTTTGAACCATTTATGAACATATTCTAGAATATCTTGTTAATTTAACCTTTTGCAATCCTGTTTATGAAATTATTACTCAATTTATACCATTTTCCATCTAGATTTTTGAGAGCTGCGTGTAATTTGCGTCAATTAAATCTGTTTTAGCTGTTCTGAAAGTATCACAAACACACAAAACTTCATGCATAGGACAATTATTTCACAATTTCATGCATGTCATCACCAAAAACTTAAGATATCCACTCATTTTAGCAACAGTTTGAGTTAATTTACTTAATTCAATAAAATTGTTAACAGTTTGTTCTGATCAGCTTTCATATAACAGTATTTACACAGAATCTTCAACTATACACAAAATTAAACACATAAATAAAAGATTAGAGGGCTGTCGGAGGTGGTCCTACAGCCTCACGTTTAATACAGTGTTAGAGGGATTATCCACTGAAGCCTTAAATGCTGAGTCTGCATGTCCACAGTGAAGCTGAGGGTCTAGTACGGAGTAAGAAAGATTTCAGTCTGTGCATATTTGTCTGTAGTTCGGCATAAAATAAATATCCGTAAACTCTCGAGTGAGTCCAGTCGTACGTAAAATGTGTTGTGTGTATTTTGTCCGTCAGAAAACGAATTGAAAAGTTACGACGTCAAGAATTACAATCGCGACATGAAAATTTATGTTTACGCTTTCTTCAGTATGAATATTAATTTCTCAGACGCGACTCGACTGTCAAAAATACGTCACAGGAATTATTTATTAAACGTTGAACGAGATGCCGGAGTTTTGCGTCGCATACGGACTGAAACAGGTCTAAACCAGGACTGATCCCATAACTGAAACAGGAGGCCTAAAAATGGTCTAAACCTGGACTAAAACAGGACTAAACCAGGACTGAACTAGGACTAAAAGAGGACTACAACAGGACTAAGACTAAACTACAGGACTAAAACAGGACTAAACCAGGACTGAACTAGGACTAAAAGAGGACTACAACAGGACAGGACTAAAAGAGGACTACAACAGGACTGAACCAGGAGGACTAAACAAGGACTAAACCTGGATTAAAACAGGTTGAACTAGGAATAAACCAGGTCTAAACCAGGACTAAAACAGGACTAAAACAGGACTGAACTAGGACTAAAACAACTAGGACAAAACAGGACTAAAACAGACTAAAAAAGGACTAAAGGACTAGGACTAAAACACAGGACTAAAACAGACTAACCATGAGGACTAAACCAGGACTAAAACAGGACTAAACCAAGACTAAAACAGGACTAAAACAGGACTGAACCAAGACTAAACCAGGACTAAAACAGGACTAAACCAAGACTAAACCAGGACTAAACCAAGACTAAAACAGGACTAAACCAAGACTAAAATAGAACTAAAACAGGACTAAACCAGGAGGACTAAACCAGGACTTAACTAGGACTAAAACAGGATTAAACCAGGACTGAACTAGGACTAAACCAGGACTGAACCAGGACTTAACTAGGACTGAACCAGATCTAAACTAGAACTTAAAAAGGACTAAAACAGGACTGAACCAGGACTAAAACAGGACTAATCCAGGTCTAAACCAAGTCTAAACAAGGTCTAAACCAGGACTAAAACAAGACTAAAACAGAACTAAACCAGGACTGCGGACATCCTGCTCTGTTGTGCTTGGGGTTCTCCCTCTCTCAGTCCTGGTTTAGTCCTGGTTTAGTTTACCTGGTTTACCTGGTTTAGTCCTGGTTTAGTCCCCTGGTTTAGACCTGGTTTAGTCCTGGTTTAGTCCTGGTTTAGACCTGGTTTTTCCTGGTTTAGTCCTGGTTTAGTCCTGGTTTAGACCTGGTTTAGTTTCCTGGTTTAGTCCTGGTTTAGTCCTGTTGGTTTAGTCCGTTAGTGGTTTACCTGGTTTAGTCCTGGTTTAGTCCTGGTTTAGTCCTGGTTTAGTCCTGGTTTAGTCCTGGTTTAGTCCTGGTTTAGTCCTGGTTTAGTCCTGGTTTAGTCCTGGTTTAGTCCTGGTTTAGTCCTGGTTTAGTCCTGGTTTAGTCCTGGTTTAGTCCTGGTTTAGTGATGATGTAACTTTTGAATTCGTTTTCTGATGGATAAAATACACACAACACATTTTACGTACGACTGGACTCATTCGAGAGTTTACGAATATTTATTTTATGCTCAACTACAGACAAATATGCACAGATTTCTCTCCTATGAACATGAATATTTCTGAAAACTTTCTTACACCATAATCTCCGCCTGACACTTTTCTGCACTCGTTCCTTGTATTTTCTGTCGGTGCTGAATAGTCGAGGACCTCACCTTAAGGCGTCAGTGGGCAGAGAGGTGGAGTTACAGAGTTTAGGAGCTTCGGGTTCAAATCCTGAAACACAAAAACACAAAACAAATGAAACGGCGAACGTACGTCTCTCACCGCTCAGGCATTTCACCCGGACTCCGCACAGAGAAATCCAACGACGACGGGAAATGTTATGACAAACGAATCAGGAGTTTAAGACATCAAAGAATGGAAAATACCGCAATCGTTGAGCCAGAATTAGAATAATGATAGAGTCCAGAGTAAAAACTGATCAAAAACGCTGCAAAAACATCTGATTAAAATGTAAATAAATCAAACCTGCCTTGTGATCTTTCAAAGGAGGATATATCTTACCTCTAAATTACTTTACTCTTTTATTTCGCCGGTTAATTGGGTCGATGTTTTATGATTTTAGACGCTGTAACTGAGCAGCTGATTTTTAACCCACCTATTTTACTTTTTTGTTAGGTAATTTAAGTTCTTTTTGACCGTTAATGTTTGTTTTGTTTAGTTTTTTTAGACGCCACTGGACATGTGCGTTTTTATTTGGGTCTTTCACGTTGGTTGTTTTGGGTGTAAGTTGTCCTTACATTGAGTTAATATTAATTAGTTTTGTCAGTTTCTTGTCTTTTTGGTTATTTATTGGGTATTTGTTTGTGATCTTGGTTGGACGCGGGCGCTCGTCGCGTGGAGGTCGGCGATCAGGTCTCTCGTTTCTGCTCAGTCGCTTCTCGCGTGCTGTGGTATTCATTTTTTTGGCACTTCCTTTACGTATTTACACATTTTAGTTATTATATTATAGTCTGTAATGCTCCAAATCCCATAGGAAGAAGGGCAATGACGTCTTTCCCGTTGATAAAATTCACCAAACATTCTCTTCGTTCCGGCTTTAAATCCTCGATCACGGGAATCGTCGCCAACACAGAATGTCTGTCTTCGTCTACATCCGTCTCGACGCTTTGTTTACTGTCGCGCTGTTCCACAAAATGGACCCAGACGGACGCGACGAGTTTGACGTCGTGGCTTCACAGCTCTTCTCTGATTGGTCGGTGTGCGATCTACAACTTCCGAGGTTCTTGCAAACCGTCTAGTGTATTTTAATTTCTGACCTAGTCGCTGGAGAGAAATGAAATTGAGCGGAGGCACTTTGTGAAACGTATTTTTAGCTTGAATAATATTAATAATAAATGATCTATTTTTCATAAACTTGTAGTTATAAATAAATTATTCCTAGATTTGACCTTTGACTCTCTTGTCTCTCTTGGATCACTCACTGCATCCTTTATTAGTCCCACAGTGGGGAAATTCCAGTGTTGCAACGCGCAATTCAAGAACAGCAGGAAAAAGGTAACAAGCAGTAAAACAGGTAATAAATAGTGGCTTAAAAATAATTTAAAAATAGACTTAAAAATAATTGCGCATAGATATAGTTGACTCATTATTTCCGTTTATGAAAACCCGGAGACTTTACCGGGGGTGGGGGTTTTTCTCGTGGTGTTTTTCAGAGTTCTCGTGGTGTTTTTCTCGTGGTGTTTTTCAGAGTTCTCGTTGTGTTTTTTAGAGTTCTTGTGGTGTATTTCAAGGTTCTCATGTTTTTCTCGTGGTGTTTTTCAGAGTTCTCGTGGTGTTTTTTAGAGTTCTCATGTTTTTCTCGTGGTGTTTTTCAGAGTTCTCGTGTTTTTCTCGTGTTTTTCAGAGTTCTCTTTTTCTCGTGTTTTTTAGAGTTCTTGTGGTGTTTTTCAGAGTTCTCATGTTTTTCTCGTGGTGTTTTTCAGAGTTCTCATGTTTTTCTCGTGTTTTTTAGAGAGTTCTCATGTTTTTCTCGCGGTGTTTTTCAGAGTTCTCATGTTTTTCTCGCGGTGTTTTTCTTTTCTCGGTGTTTTTTAGAGTTCTCATGTTTTTCTCGCGGTGTTTTTTAGAGTTCTCATGTTTTTCTCATGCGTGTTTTTCAGAGTTCTCATGTTTTTCTCGCGGTGTTTTTTAGAGTTCTCATGTTTTTCTCATGCTGTTTTTCAGAGTTCTCATGTTTTTCTCGCGGTGTTTTTTAGAGTTCTCATGTTTTTCTCGCGGTGTTTTTTAGAGTTCTCATGTTTTTCTCGCGGTGTTTTTCAGAGTTCTCATGTTTTTCTCGCGGTGTGTTTTTCAGAGTTCTCGTTGTGTTTTTCAGAGCTACTCTCACCTCGCAAACTGTGCACATGGACTCACACTTGTCCCGACCGGGATGGAAAACGGGGGAATTTCTTGTCCAAGTCATTGTTAACTGTGCATTTGTGCTTCGGCGTGTTGCAGACTGACCGACTGTTTGTGTCTCGCTCCTTCTGAGTTACAGAAAACTACGAGAGCTGCTCAGTTTAATGGCCCAATGAAAGATCATGAAAACCTGGACATTTGCACCACTTAAAAAAAAAACGGACATGTCCAGGGAAAAACGGACGTTAGGTCACCCTATTCTATCTGTATAATTGTACTTTTAAAATTACCCCTCGGTTACATACAGTTGGGTTTGGTTGCTTTATTCGTACCCGTAGGTAAATTTGTTTTGCAGATTTGAGAAGCTGGTCCCACATTTCACATTTCATTCATCCACACTGTACACAGGATTCATTCATTCATTCATCACGCTTGGCTAAAAATCACAATAAACATTAAATATATAAAAAAACATGATTTTCCAAGACTCAAACTGAAAGATAAATAGATTACATTAACTTCTTAGGTTCTTTTTAAAGACAATGCAGTAAAGTGTATTTACCTTGTTGACATGTTTCGGCTGCTGCATCTTCAGAACTGTCACTGGTGTCGGTGGTGACGTGTCGTATATCAGCTGTTGTTACTTCCTGTAGGCGTGGTCAGACCTGATGGACCTGGCAGGTGGCTCAGACTGACCACGCCTCCCGTCGCCCGGTGGTGTCTCTGTAGGAGGGTGTCCCAGGTGTGTGAAAGGAGGAACGCTCCGTCATCACGGTTAATGCTGTCCATGCCTCGCTTTCTGATTTCAATGGCCTCCTTGATCCAGCGTTTGAACTTGTTGTTTTCCGATCCAATGATCCGAGCCCCGTCCCAATCCATAATGTGGTTGTTCCTTTTACAGTGTACAGGAAGTAACAACAGCTGATATATGACACGTCACCACCAACACCGGTGACAGTTCTGAAGATGGCTTGCAGCTAGCAGCCGAAACATGTCAACAAGGTAAATACACTTTACTGCATTGTCTTTAAAAAGAACCCAAGAAGTTAAAGTATATAAGAAGACATAATGAACATCATTGGCTTTATAAATAGATTACAATTTATTCATAAGTACGATAGAAAGGAGAATGAAGCTCCTTTAAAAATGATTCGTTCTAGATCTTGGGACTAAAAGCCGCAGACCAAAGGGAAGCAGCTCAAACTCTGAATTTAGAATCGTCTGGGACGCCCGCTGTAACTGTCCTGAGTACAGAGCGTCCAGTCACGGCTCAGTGGTTCATTTTACAGTCCACTCATGTTCCGAACTTTAAACATGTACATTTCAGCTCATTTCTCGCCACATAGATGTTATTCGAGAAATTATTTTAGGTGAGTATCTTTCACCCCTGTGCTGAAGACAGAAAAACACACTAAGAATAAATGAAAGATGGAAAACAACAAAAAGTTGCTCTGATTATTGAGGCAAAAGTTAAATGATCACTTTGATACACTGCGTTTTCCCACCTGTTTGAGCACTTAAATCACTTCACAGCAACAAACCAAGCAAACAAAGTGTCTTGCCCAAGAACGCAATAATACCACATTTTCAAAATAACAAAAAGTGGGACATTGGGATGATCGATAATAATACAATTGTGAAACAAGTGCGTAATTAAGGCGAATTATTGCACTCGGCCCATTCATGACGAATATCTGAGTCAGTATAATCACATTTTCTTTGTGTTTTGGTCATTTTTAAGCAGCTTTTTTGAATTTTACCTCAACAAATGACAATTCCTGGCTGTTGGGGGGGTTCAGATTGGTCAAAAATAGAGACACCAGTGACATTTCTTGTGTAAAACTGGGACAAATTAGTGGTTTTGGATAAATCTGCTGGGACAGGGGACACAGGACTCAAAACTGGGACTGTCCCGGGTAAATACGGACGTGTGGTCACTAAACTGATACTCCCTTTGACTAATGTCATCTGAATGCAGTTGTAATGTGCCAATCTTCGGGTTATGGAGCCACTGAGCCACTGTTGACTACGGTAAATCCAGCCTTAGGTCAGAAGTGAAGATCTAAAGGACTGTAGTTTCACAGGTTTTGGTCAAATCGTTCAGGTGGGTCTTTCCAATCACCGACGGATGCGTTAGATCTAAACTGGTCTTCTCTCGTTAACCACGACGACTCCAGCTCCAGAGGCCGGCCGTCCCTGGAAAGCCCCTCTCCTCAGACGGTCCTTCAGCTGAGAGGAGCTGGCAGAGGCACAGAGATTAGGCTGAAGTCCTCCTACACAGACGCAGACGCAGACACGCACGGGCTATAAATACGCAGACGCTAAAAGGACTCGGAGGAAACCGGGAGGCGGCCACCGAGCACGAGGGGCCGCGGGGAACACGGAGGCATTCGCTTTCACACCGTCTGACATCTGGAATAAATAACTGTTCACTGTAGCACAATGTTTGAACACCTTTAGATATAAATACAATTACAAGTCAGACTGAAAGTAAAGGTGGTCCTGTCTACTACCTAAAACCTGCTACTCATCTGAAAACAGTCTAGACTTTGCAGTATTCCTCCGGTTTATTTCAGGTTAGAGATCTGTAAAATGTTTCTGCCATGAGCGAGTCAGTTTCCCAATAATATCTCAAGTTAAATCTAGTTTAGAGCAGTTGGAAGAAGCTGTAGCAGAGTCTGGTCAAGTGGTAACGGAGGGAAACAGGGGCAGATTTTTGACATTCAAATGTCTCTTATTCAGAAACTAGAGGGACTATTGAAATAAGTAAAGTATCAGAATGTAGGAAAGAGTTACACTCCAACAGGGTCAAGTTAAACCTGTGATATTCTTTCAAGTTGTTGACAAAAAATTTAAAAAACTCATGTTGGTAACGGAGGGAATGAAATATGCAGCACTTTTTGGGCAATAAATACAAACAGTGATAACTCTTGGTTCTCACTTACATATCCTTAACAAACTGGTTTGAATATTTGCTTCATATAGTTTTCTACCATATGGTACAAGATTAGGTTGAAAAACCTCTTACTTTTTGACTAATGAGATTTTTTTATTAAGAAAGGTCATGGTAACGGAGGGAAAAGTAACGGAGGGAAAATTGTTCAAACAAGTAGAAGGTGCAGGATTTTACATAATTTGTCACTTTTTTTCTTCTGAATACTTTAATATTACTTCAAAATGAAAGGAAACTATTTCTATAAAATATGTCAGTCCTTCCAAGCAAATTTTTTATCATTTTAAATACTTTTTTTTTTTGAAAAATCATGTACCTTCATCAACAGTTCAAAGATGGAATAACACAAGATATGATGAAATACATCCATTTATTTACATGATTTTCAGGTCTTTGAAATTTGGGAAATAATTTTTGTTCCATGTTTCATACATGGTCTGTTTAAAACGTATGGAACTTTAGAACCAAAAATGGTACAGAAAAAAGGTCAACAGTTTCATAAACTAGAGCACATATGTATCTGTTCAATACATTTTTATATCAGATGCATTAACTTGAATTTTTGGCCTTGTTGTTTACTTCTGCTTGACTGGGCCCAGTAGTAATGACATCGTAAATATGTCTCAAAATAAAACTTTATCAACTCAGACACTCAGGGAGTTTGTGAAGGAAGCTGTTATTGTCAAAAGAGCTCAAACATTTGGTAAAAGTACAACCTGCCGGCTTCTACAGGAACATCCTCACGCCCTGAGAGAGATCAGGCCAATGAAAAGCTCATCAGGTACTTAACGGCAGTGAAGGAACGTCTGCCAAATTAGAATAGTGGTATAATTACCCAGAATGATGGACAGTTTGACTTTAAACTCCTTCCTTTCGAGGGTGGACTTGTTTCGCTCAGTGTAAACAAAGTGACCAGGTCCATCACAGAGAAAAGGATTCTGGATGGGACCAGAAAGCTCTCGATTTGTTTTGTGTGTTTTAAATTATTTTGCCTTGATTCCTGCCGTGGGAGCCCTGGTTTGTGATTGGTGGAGCATGTTTACGCCCACCTCACCTGCAGCCGCCGCCCACTATTTAAGAAGACTGCCGGCACCTGATTGGGGCAGGCAATCTGTCGTTGTTTTCGTGTGCATGTATAGTTCTTGTAGTTTAGTTTAGTTCTGTTTTGTGCCTTTTTTAAATTGGTCACTCGATTCTGTTTGTGGGTTTATGTGGTTTAATTTGGGGAACTTGTGTTTTGGTTTCGTGTGTGTCCCTTAGTTTTTGTGTAAACCTGCGTGACCCGTTTGTGCCACAAAACTCGTTGTCTGTTGTTTTGTTTCTTAGTTTAGATTATTTTCTGTACATTTTAGTCTGTTTTGTTAATTTACCTTTGCAATGTTAATTAAACATTACTTACACTTATTCCATTTTTCCATTTCGGTTTATTTTTGTTACGTCCCTGACCCCACGCGAGCTGGATCGTAACAACCAGACATGTCAGACTCAGGCCTGAGGATCAGTTTGGCCCGTGATATAATTATATTTCGCCTGCGAGATCGTATCAAACATGTATTAGAGCTGCCCACTGGCTACAGATCGACTATAGACACATTATTTATTTAAAATGTCGTTGTTATTTTATATTATGTTTGTTCTGGATTCAGTGTTTAAGCAAAACTATTATTAAACATTTATTTTAATAAGAAAAGGTTTAACATTACATATCTTGAAAGAAGAGAAAACATGCAGATGTTATTAAAAATGTTCAATAAATATTTAGTTTGGCCCACGACTTAGTCCCAGTTTTTGATTTTGGCCTCAGTGAATGTGAGTTTGACACTCATGTCCTACACCTTGGACCACCCCTGGATGAACGAGGGACTCCTAATTTCATTAAATGGTGTTCAAGTCAGCGTTTAGTACAGGTGTCAAACTCATTTTGGTCCGGGGGTCGTGTCCAACCGACTTTGATCCCAAAGTGTCCGGATCAGAAAACTCATGTCATATAAACCCCAAAAATAACAACAAGTTCAAATATTTGTGCAGAGAAACACAAATCTGTTACAGAAATCTTTTTTAATTGATGAACTCTTTCTTTTACAAAATATTATAATATTATGAACAACCTGAAACTTAAAGAAAAATTCAATTTCAACACAATGTTTTAACATGAACTTGTGTGCAAATAGGAATAAGTCAATTTTTGTTGTAAAATCCTGCACTCGGCTCCACTTTTCTCATGTTGGACATTTTTCTGATGAGGGTGTCACGGTCAACAGTCAAAACGATCGTCCTTTAAGAGCGTTTGGAAAGAGACAAGTCTTCATTTGTGCTGCTCTGGTGGGAGGGGCCACGTACAGAGACGCTGCTGTGATAAACACCACAGAAAATTAACAATATTTTAATAAAAAATAGAATTAAAATATTTTAGTAGAAAATCAGCAGAGGGCCAGATTAAAGGTCTTGGAGGGCCGGATCTGGACCCAGGGCCGTATGTTTGACAAACCTGGTCTAGTATTAAAAAAAGACACGGTTTGACTATAGGAGTGCCACCAAATGTAACCTCGGCCTAAACCAGGTCTAAGAAATAAGAAATCACTAGTAAAGTTGTTGTAAATAAGAATTGAAACAGAGACTAAAACGCTATATAAAACAAATTAAAAAATGAAACAACTGAGGACTTCACTTCTCACCTGTGACACCTGTAACAGTAGAATTTTCCTGCACACAATAGTCTTAAAGGTTGTATGGAGTTTTTTTTTTGTTTCAAATTGTCAATGAAAGTTTAAAATATCATTACAGAAATGCAGCAGCCTTGTAATTATGAAAAAAAAAGAATGAAAATCGATCAACTGTGGACGTCGTGAGGCCAGATAAACATCAGCCAATAGAAAACGAGGCTCCTTCATTTTCTATTGGCTGTTCAGTCGTCAATCAAACTCCCTACGTTTCTAGTGTAAATGACACGTCGGCGTGCGGGGATTACGTGGTTTATGCGGCGGTTCTTAGAGGCTTTTTTAAACTGTCGCTTCCTCACATTTCGCGCAAAGTTTGTCGAGACGGCGGACGAGAATCCACGACCAGTTCGCCGCAGGAAAAAGTCAGTTTTTGACGTCGCTGAAAGAAGAAGAGAAGGGGAAAAGGAGCGAAGCCAAACTGAGGTGATTCTCGGAGATCTGATCCAGCGATTGCGTGAATGAAGCCGCCGAAGGGTCTAAAAACTGACGCGTCAGTCACTAAATTATTTCTCAACGGTAATTCTGAACGCGCACCGGCTGTAAACAAGCGTGATTTCTAGAGTAAGGAAAGGAGGCGGGAGGAGGCTGTGGAGGAGGAAGGTGGTGTCACGCATGCACAACATTTTGAAAAAGGACTGTCACCGTATCTCTCTTCCCTTAAAAAAAAAAAAAAATCCTCTTTCCAACCTTTAACCCTGGTGCTTCTCCAAGTCTCTCGAAAACAAACATTTGAAAAACAACTATTGCAAAACACAGAATAGTAATGTTGATTCCAGCTTTGGCCCCTGAGCCTCGGATCATGTGGTGTGTGTGTGTGTGTGTGTGTGTGTGTGTAACAGCGCTGCAGACAGACAGACACATGCCCGTGCGCAAATAAACAAGTGACCACTCGATATCTGATAAAATTAGACTCATTACAACACGACCAACTATAGCCTCAGCAGCGCTCATAAAACAGAGAACACAGAGAACTTTCAGTGTAAACAACTCACAAAAATAAACTCAGATAGACACAAATATATCGATAAGCTGCTGGGAAATGTTGGAAATAAAAATAAAATGTAGAATTTATCTGACAAATACAACAATACAACACAAAGGAGACTGAAACAATTTGTATTTTGCAGATTACTTGAATGAAAATTGAGTTAAAAGAGCAAGTGCGACATGATAAATGATTAAATCCGACATAATTAAGATAAATTTCAATTGTCAGTGTAATTGAATACTGACCCCCGCCTGCAGCCCGCGGCCCCGTCTCCCTCCTCGCAGTAAATTGCATTAGCTGGGTCACTCGGGCTTGTGCGTAGCTTTAAAGGAATTCACGCCAAAGTCACGTTAATTGGAGACCACCTAAGTCCCGGAGGCCCCTTAAACCTGAGCCCTGCGCGCCGACCGGTCTTACCTTGGCCGCCGTTGGGCACATGACTGAAGTGGAAGCTCGAGATCCACGGGTTCCTGAACATGTTTAGGGGAAGATAAACCGGAGCGAAACGAGCGCGTAATCCAAGGAAAGCGGAAAGGAGAGGAGTATGAAAGGTAAAAGTAGATAATTGGGAAGGAGAAGGAGGCTGACGGGAGTGGAGGTCGGTGGTTGGAGTGCGCGGAGTGCAGCAGCAGCGGCGGCTAAAGCGGCTCAGGCCTAATCAGATTACAGGCAGAAATTAACCTGGATGATAAAAGCGCAGGGACGGGATTGGACCAGGGAGGCAGCAGAGCACCAGGGGGCTCAGAGGGTCCCTGCTGACACGCAACGTTTGACCACGGTGCCAAGACAGGTGCCCAACGAGTCTGCCAATAACTGTGCCAGGGGAAGAGAGGCAGGTAATCGCGGGAAAATACACCAAGAATGCACCAAAAACAGCCAAAAAACAAACAAAAAACACACCAAACTCACGCCAAGAACACACCAAAAATAGACAAAAAACACACCAAAAACAGACAAAAAACACACCAAAAAACACACCAAAAATAGACAAAAAACACACCAAAAATAGACAAAAAACACACCAAAAAACACACCAAAAACAGACAAAAAACACACCAAAAATAGACAAAAAACACACCAAAAATAGACAAAAAACACACCAAACTCACGCCAAGAATACACCAAAAACACACCAAAAATAGACAAAAAAACCCACAAAAAATAGACAAAAAACACACAAAAAATAGACCAAAAACACACCAAACTCACGCCAAGAACGCACCAAAAACAGACAAAAAACACACCAAAAACGCACCAAAAATAGACCAAAAACACACCAAAAATAGACAAAAAAACACACCAAAAACAGACAAAAAACACACCAAAAATAGACAAAAAACACACCAAAAACAGACAAAAAAACACACCAAAAACAGACAAAAAACACAAAAAAAATAGACAAAAAACACACCAAAAACACACCAAACTCACGCCAAGAACGCACCAAAAACAGACAAAAAATACACCAAAAACAGACAAAAAACACACAAAAAATAGACAAAAAACACACCAAAAACTCACGCCAAGAATGCACCAAAAACAGACAAAAAACACACCAAAAATAGACAAAAAAACACCAAAAGCAGACAAAAAACACACCAAAAATAGACAAAAAAATAAACAAAAAACACACTAAAGTCACGCCAAGAATGCACCACAAACAGACAAAAAAGACACCAAAAACAGACAAAAAATAAACAAAAAACACACAAAAAACAGACAAAAAATAAACAAAAAACACACCAAACTCACGCCAAGAATACACCAAAAACAGACAGAAAACACACCTGCACTAGATCACGTCACTGTCACTAAATGTGGAATTATCTGATAGAGCGACATGTTTAAAAAACACGCTCAAGCGTCCCCCTGGCTCTAAAGTCCCAGCTTGAGCGTCCCCCTCCTCCCTCCAGGTGCCCTCTTCTCTTGGGCGGCACTGGGGTAACTGCTGCGCCCGAGAGAGGGGGGATATTCTCGCCGGCCTTTAGTCGGTCGTGTGACGCTCTGTGATGTACTGAGTTAGAAAATCATCATTCTATATCATAATAAAATGAAATGTGAATGTAGAGACCAAAATGTCGCGCCTTGTTTATGTCGTTTTAACAATCTTCCATCCTCATTTGCTCGCAGAAGTTGACTATGAAATCATGTTTTAAATATGTTTCTCTTGTTTCTCATGTCCTGTAGCAGGGTGTCAAACATACATAATAGATTTGTGTTTCTCTGCACAAATATTTGAACTTATTGTTATTTTTGGGGTTTATATGACATGAGTTTTCTGATCCGGCCCCTTTGGGATCAAACTGGGATGGATACGGCCCCCGGACCAAAATGAGTTTGACACCCCTGGTCTAGAGCATCTGTATCTGTTGATTTGGGAAGAAATATTAATTATTTCCTTAGTGCTGCCATGAACAGAATCAACTCATGTCAGGAGCCATGTCATGCCACAGGGGTAAAAGCAGAGTGCTCATGCTTCTCAAATCACAATACTTCTGCTCAACATGAACAAATGTGTTGAGATTTACTGTAACTTGTGTGTGTAATTAATACAAATATATATAATATTTATTCTGATTATTAATTATTTACATGTAAATTGATGAACTAACTTAGTTTCATTTAGGGCACAGTTAAGGGGAATCTTCCATCTGATTTCCTTGAGGTTTTTTCATCTGTGCTCATTATAAAAGTAAAATAATGAGCACATGTAAAATAAAAAACACAGGTTTCCACGGCCCAAACTCACATCAACAGAGTTTGTGAACATAAATTGTACATGTGCATGTACATCAACAACCAGGCCGTGCTTTGACCACCTCCTCCAACTGCACCATAGTCCCGACCGGGCCAAATTTCCAACCACGACATAGTCCCCTCCACGCCGTAGTCCCGACCGCGCCGTAGCCCGACCGCGCCGTAGCCCCGACCGCGGCGTAGTCTCGACCGCGCCGTAGCCCCGACCGCGCCGTAGCCCCGACCGCGCCGTAGCCCCGACCCGCCGTAGCCCCGTAGCCCCGACCGCGGCGTAGTCTCGACCGCGCCATAGTCTCAACCACGCCGTAGCCCCAACCGCGCCATAGTCTCGACCGCGCCATTAGTGTCGACCGCGCCATAGCCCGACCCGCGCCATAGCCCCGACCGCGCCATAGTCCCCGACCGCCATAGTCGACCGCCATAGTCCCGCGCCAATTAGTCCGACCGCGCCATAGTCCTGAACGCGCCATTAGTGTCGACCGCGCCATAGTCCTGAACGCGCCATAGTTCGACCGCGCCATTAGTGTCGACCGCGCCATAGTCCTGAAACGCGCCATAGTGTCGACCGCGCCATAGTCCTGAACGCGCCATTAGTGTCGACCGCGCCATAGTCCTGAACCGCGCCATAGTCCTCGAACCGCGCCATATAGTCCCAACCGCGCCATAGTCCCAACCGCGCCATAGTCTCGACCGCGCCGTAGCCCCGACCGCGCCATAGTGTCGACCGCGCCATAGTCCTGAACGCGCCATTAGTGTCGACCGCGCCATAGTCCTGAACGCGCCATAGTCCTGAAAGCGCCATAGTCCTGAAAGCGCCATAGTCCCGAACGCGCCATAGTCCCGACCGCGCCATAGTCCCGACCGCGCCATAGTCCCGCTTGAACAGGCCAAAGTCCTGAACACGCCGTAGTCTCGACCGTGCCAAAGTTCCAACCGCTCAATAGTCCTGAACACGCCGTAGTCCCAAACATGCCAAAGTCCTGAACACGCTGTAGTCTCGACCGTGCCAAAGTCCCAACTGTGCCAAAGTCCCAACCAGGCCCGGGCATGTTTGTCTGTCCTTGGGCGTTCCGTGCTTGGGCACAGTTCAATGGGGCAGTGTGGACGGACTCTAATTAACAACATATGTGGTTGTCCTCCTTTAAAACAGCGACATTTCTGACCGTTTCTGATTCTTACATTTCTCCTGGACGTGTTTAAAATGTGAACTTTGAACAGAATCCTGATATTTAAACAACACTAGATTAAACTTAAAGCTCCAAAGTTGAGCAGATCAAATGAAAGAACAAATGTCATTTAATCGGCCTCGACTCAACACGTCTTTAGAAACATTTAACAAAACACGAGTCGACATTTTGAGAGACACTTTTCCCAGGAGCGTCCTCTTTCATCATCCTGCTTTCTTCTTTCTCACGTTCACACCCTCCCCACCGCTCACTCTCTCCCTCTTTTCTCTCCCTCCTCTCTATCCTCTCCTCCTCCCTTCCTCTCTCCTTCTCTCCTCCTCCCTCCCTCACTCTCTCTCCTCCCTCCCCCTTCCCTCCTGTCTGCACCCTCCAATCCCTCTCTCTTCTCTCCTTCCTCCCTCTCTTCTGTCTGCACCTCTCCTCCTCTCTCCCTCCCCCTCTCCTTCTCCCCTTCTCTCCCTCTCTTCTCTCCTGTCCCATCCCTCCTCCCTCTCTTCTCTCCAGTCTGCACCTCTCTCCCTCTCCTCTTTCCTCCCACTCTCTTTCTCTCCCTCCTCCTCTCCCTCCCCCTTCTCTCCTGTCTGCACCCTCCCCTCCCTCCCTCTCTGTACCTCTCTCCCTCTCCTCTCCTTCTGTCTCCGTCTCTTCCTCTCTCTCTCTCTCTCTCCCCCTCGCTTCCTCTCTCCCCCCTCCCTCTTCCTCTCTCCTCCCTCCCTCTCTCCAGTCTGCACCTCTCCTCCTCTCTTTCTCCCCCTCTCCTCTCTCTCTCTCTCTCTCCTCCTCCCTCCCTCTCTCTCCTTCCTCTCTCTCCCTCCCCCTTCTCTCCTGTCTGCATCCTCCCCTCCGTCCCTCCCTCTTTGTCCTTCTCTCCCAGCTCACTCTCTCCTCTCTGCACCTCTCTTCCCTCCCTCTCCTTCTCCTTTTCTCTCCCCCCCTCTCTGTCCTTCTCCCCTCCTCTCCTGTCTGCACCCCTCTTCCTCTCTCCCTCTCCTTCCTCTCTCTTCTCTCCTCCTCCCTCCCTCTCTCTCTCTCTCCCTCCCCCTTCTCTCCCATCTGCACCCTCCCCCTCCCTCTCTCTTCTCTCCTCCCCCCTCCCTCTCTCCCTGTCTGCACCCTCCCATCCCTCCCTCTCTCTCTGTCCTTCTCTTCCTCCTCTCTTTCTTCTGTCTGCACCTCTCTCCCTCTCCCTCCCTCTCTCCTGTCTGCACTTCTCCTCTTCTCTCTCCCCCTCTCTGTCCTTCTCTCCCTCTCTCCTGTCTGCATCTCTCTCCCTCCCTCTCTCTCCCCCTCTCCTCCCTCTCTCTTCTCTCCTTCTCCCTCCTCCCTCTCTCTTCTGTCTGCATCTTTCTCCCTCCCCTCTCTCTCCTTCTCCTTCTCCTATCTCCTCTCCTCCCTCTCTCCCTCCTCCCTCTCTCCCTCCTCCTCCCTCCTCCCTCTCTCCTCCTCCTCTCCTCCTCTCTCCTCCCTCTCTCTCCTCCCTCCTCCTCTCCTCCCTCTCTCCCTCCTTCTCTCCTCCCTCTCTCCTCCCTCCCTCCTTCTCTCCTCCTCTCTCCTCCTCCCTCCTCCTCTCTCTCCTCTCTCCTCCCTCCTCCCTCCTCTCTCTCCTCTCTCCCTCTCTCCTCTCCCTCTCTCCTCTCTCCTCCCTCTCTCCTCCCTCTCTCCTCTCTCTCCTGCACCTCTGCGTCCCATATAAGGGCAGGTGTGTTGTGAGTGGCTGTGCAGAGGTCACCCTGTTGTTTACCCGAGCCACGCTGCACCGCTCCGTTTCTGTCTCCGCTCCACCAAAACATCGACGAGGAGGGGACCAGAGGCTCCCGCCCAGACCGGCCCGGGCCCAGACCCGAGCCGGTTCTGCTTTCAAACGTTTGCGGAGCGGAGTCCAGCTCACGACGCGCGCTCGAACACAAACACAAGCACGAAACTGAAAAGAAACACGGCGAATTTCTCTGATCTGGCAGATTTTGAAACTTATAATCAGGTTTTTAAACTTGTTTTCAGCTTCATTATCGACTTACTAGACCAAAGTTCCAACCTCGCCAAAGTCCCAACTGTGCCAAAGTTCTAACCTCGGCAAAAGTTCCAACCTCGCCAAAGTTCCAATCATTCCAAAGTTCCAACTGCACCAAAGTCCCAACTGTGCCAAAGTCCCGACCTCGGCAAAGTTCCAACCTCGGCAAAGTTTAAACCTCGGCAAAGTCCCAACCTCGCCAAAGTTCCAACCTCGCCAAAGTTCCCAACCTCGCCAAAAAGTTCCAACCTCGCCAAAGTCCCAAACCAACCTCGCCAAAGTTCCAACCGCGCCAAAGTTCCAACCTCGCCAAAGTTCCAACCTCGCCAAAGTTCCAACCTCGCCAAAGTTCCAACCTCGCCAAAGTCCCAACCTTGGCCAAAGTCCCAACCTTGGCAAAGTCCCAACCTCGGCAAAGTTCCAACCTCGGCAAAGTTCCAACCTCGCTAAAGTCCCAACCTCGGCAAAGTTACAACCTCGTCAAAGTTCCAACCTCCCCAAAGTCCCAACCACGCCAAAGTCCAAAGAGCACCACAGTCCTGACCACGCCATAGTCCTAACCTCGCCAAAGTCTCAACTTCGGCAAAGTCCCAACCTCACCAAAGTCCCAACCTCACCAAAGTCCCAACTTCGCCAAAGTTCCAACCTCGCCAAAGTTCCAACTGCACTATAGTTTCAAAAATAAACACTGCAAATTTCTCTGATCTGGCCAAGATTTTAAAAGTTCTATCTGGTTTTTCATCTTGTTTTCAGCTTCATTATCGACTCTGAACGCCCATTAGTGTCGACCGCGCCATAGTCCTGAATGTGCCAATAGTCCGAACGCGCCATAGTCCTGAACGCGCCAAAGTTCCGAACGCGCCATAGTCCCGCCCGAACAACGCCACAGTCCCCGACCGCGCCATAGTCTCGACAGCGCCATAGTCCTGAACACGCCATAGTCCCCGACCACGCCACATTTCTAATGTCACCAAAAAGTCCAACGTCACCAAAGTCCCACTCGCCATAGTTCCTGACCATGCCAAATCCCAATCACGCCAAAGTTTTCCAACGTCACCACAGTCCCAACCACTAGTTCTGAGTCTGTTTCATTCTAGTCTGGAGGTAGTTTATTTTAAGAGAACTTGTCAAGTAAAATGATCTTGCTGCATGGAAAGATCATTTTACTTCTCATATGAGCCTCTCAGACTCTCAGGTCCTCAGGTCTCGTCTTTAAACTGTCCCAACACTGGGAAAAAAAAAATAAATCAAAATGTCTTAAATTAAGAACATTTGACCTGACAAGTACAATTATTTACCAATGAAATGTGTGTTTTTCTTAATTCAAGCAACATTTGATTTAGTTTCTTATTTTAAAGTGCAAAAAGTTGTTGTTTTTCTTACGCATTTTCATATTTTAAGTACAAAAAGTCTTAATCCACTGGCAGATCATTTTACTTGTCAAGTGAAATTTACTCAAATCATGATAAAGCTTTCTTAATTCAAGTCATCTTAACTTGACTCGATTTAGGTTTTTAGTTTACACTGCAAAAAACTAAAACTGAAATGTTGCTTCTCCTAAAAATAAATATGATTTTAGAAAATACTTTTCTCTTTACAGTTGATAAATGCAGTGCTGAAGTTTACAAGAACAAACTGGAACATGTCCCTCCCACTTTTGTATGTTACTTTGGATGGAACTGAAGTATTTTGATGTGGTATCCTCAAAAGTACTACAGTAAATATAAAGTACTATACAGTAAAACAGATGGAACTACACAGAACACGATTCTTCCATTTTAGTGCAGACTTCATGACAAAATAACTGTTATTTAGCCCTTTTAAATCTGAATTCTTTCTGTTCTGACTGTAATGAGTCACACTAAGATCTTGTCAAAACATTTAAAAAGGAAAAATGTACATTTCTAAAACTCTTATATAAATACTGATATATAAATATACCACGACTTTTTAAGTACAATTTAGTTTAAAATTCATACAAATGGCAAAAAATATATATTTGGTGCTTTGGAAATGACTTGAAGCCCAAAGCAGATGACTTGGACTTGACTTGGACTTATGGACCAGTGACTCGAGACTCGACTTGGACTAAAGGGCCAGTGACTGAAGACTCGACCTGGACTTGACTTGGACTTATGAGCCAGTGACTGAAGACTCGACTTGGACTAAAGGGCCAGTGACTGAAGACTCGACCTGGACTTGACTTGGACTTATGAGCCAATGACTCAAGACTCGACTTAGACTTGACTTGGACTCATGGGCCAGTGACTCAAGACTCGACTTGGACTTGACTTGGACTTAAGGGCCAGTGACTCAAGACTCGACTTGGACTTGACTTGGACTTATGGGCCAGTGATTCAAGACTCGACTTGGACTTGACTTGGACTTATGGGCCAGTGACTCGAGACTCGACTTGGACTTGACTTGGACTTATGGGCCAGTGACTCCAGACTTGACTTGGACTTAAGGGCCAATGACTCAAGACTCGACTTGGACTTGACTTGGACTTATGGGCCACTGACTTGAGACTCGACTTGGACTTATGGGTCAGTGACTGAAGACTCGACCTGGACTTGACTTGGACTTAAGGGCCAATGACTCAAGACTCGACTTAGACTTGACTTGGACTTAAGGGCCAGTGACTCAAGACTCGACTTGGACTTGACTTGGACTTATGGGCCAGTGACTCAAGACTCGACTTGGACTTGACTTGGACTCATGGGCCAGTAACTCAAGACTCGACTTGGACTTGACTTGGACTCATGGGCCAGTGACTCAAGGCTGGACTTGGACTTGCCTGTCTTAAACTTGAGACTTGACTCGGACTTGAGGTCTAAGACTTGAGACTTGCAAATCAACGACTCGGTCTTAACTCTGGGGGAAACTCACCCACAGAAAACCGACACAGACACAGGGAGAACATGCAAACGCCACAAAGAAGAACCGTGGACCAAAACACATCAAAACACGAACTCCTCAGAAACAGACCAGAAGCGACGGATAAACAAGTGAACGAAACAAAACACAGGCAGAATGTTTCTGAAGCACAGGTTCAAATAATTTACTAACAAAGTTTATGAAAGTGTTTATTCCTGAAGGATTATCTGCGCTGAGACAAAATGTTCCTCCTGATCCTATGACACTGTAATAAAACTCCATCCTGTCAAACTCATGTAAATATCACACGACCACTAATGCAACAGCAGCAAAGCATCATGGGTGTTTACAGACAGAATTACAACGTCCATTTTCTGTCACGAGAAATAAAAACGATTTAAAGCAATAAAATGGAGCAGGTTTATTTCAGCGCTCATCATCAGAATCACTTTTCAACACTAACTCCGACCCAGACAAGTTTGATGAAGTGTCTTGCTAAAGGACACAATGACAGGATGCACTCGCTGGAGCTGGGATCAAACCACCAACCACCGAGCTTCTGTTGGATTTACAAAAAAATAAAACAGTCCATCTGATTATTTACAGCACTGAAGACAGAGAAACTATTATGAAGTGGAACAAATAAAAAATAAATTCAAAATAACTACAGACTTGTTTTAGATTAAAATTATTTTTATATATCCACCTAAAACAGGACTAAACCAGGTCTCTAAACCAGGTCTAAACCAGGACTAAACCAGGTCTAAACCAGGACTAAACCAGGACTAAAACCAGGAACCAGGTCTAAACCAGGTCTAAACCAGGACTAAACCAGGTCTAACCAGGACTAAACCAGGACTAAACCAGGACTAAACAGGACTAAACCAGGTCTAAACCAGGACTAAACCAGGTCTAAACCAGGTCTAAACCAGGACTAAACAGGACTAAACCAGGACTAAACCAGGACTAAACCAGGACTAAACCAGGTCTAAACCAGGTCTAAACCAGGTCTAAACCAGGACTAAACAGGACTAAACCAGGAACCTAAAGGATCTAAACCAGGACTAAACCAGGTCAGGTCTAAACCAGGTCTAAACCAGGACTAAACCAGGACTAAACCAGGTCTAAACCAGGACTAAACCAGGTCTAAACCAGGTCTAAACCAGGACTAAACCAGGTCTAAACCAGGACTAAAACAGGACTAAACCAGGACTAAACCAGGACTAAACCAGGTCTAAACCAGGTCTAAACCAGGACTAAAGGACTAAACCAGGACTAAACCAGGTCTAAACCAGGTCTAAACCAGGACTAAACCAGGACTAAACCAGGAGGACTAAACCAGGTCTAAACCAGGAAACCAGGTCTAAACCAGGTCTAAACCAGGACTAAACCAGGACTAAACCAGGATCTAAACCAGGTCTAAACCAGGTCTAAACCAGACTAAACCAGGTCTAAACCAGGACTAAACCAGGACTAAAACCAGGACTAAACCAGATCTAAACCAGGTCTAAACCAGGTCTAAACCAGGACTAAACCAGGACTAAACCAGGACTAAACCAGGTCTAAACCAGGACTAAACCAGGTCTAAACCAGGACTAAACCAGGTCTAAAACCAGGACTAAACCAGGTCTAAACCAGGACTAAACCAGGTCTAAACCAGGACTAAACTAGGACTAAACCAGGACTATTTTCCTATATGTTTCTGATCTAAACCAGGACTAAACCAGGTCTAAACCAGGTCTAAACCAGGACTAAACCAGGACTAAACCAGGACTAAACCAGGACTAAACCATTTTCTATATGTTTCAGGATCTAAACCAGGACTAAACCAGGTCTAAACCAGGTCTAAACCAGGACTAAACCAGGACTAAACCAGGTCTAAACCTAAAAACCAGGTCTAAACCAGGACTAAACCAGGTCTAAACCAGGTCTAAACCAGGACTAAACCAGGACTAAACCAGGTCTAAACCAGGACTCTAAACCAGGTCTAAACCAGGTCTAAACCAGGACTAAACCAGGACTAAACCAGGACTAAACCAGGACTAAACCAGGATCTAAACCAGGTCTAAACCAGGTCTAAACCAGGACTAAACTAGGACTAAACCAGGTCTAAACCAGGACTAAACCAGGACTAAACCAGGACTAAACCAGGACTAAACCAGGTCTAAACCAGGTCTAAACCAGGACTAAACCAGGACTAAACCAGGACTAAAACCAGGACTAAACCAGGATTAAACCAGGTCTAAACCAGGTCTAAACCAGGACTAAACCAGGTCTAAACCAGGACTAAACCAGGACTAAAACTAAACCAGGACTAAACCAGGACTAAACCAGGTCTAAACCAGGTCTAAACCAGGACTAAACCAGGACTAAACCAGGACTAAACCAGGTCTAAACCAGGACTAAACCAGGACTAAACCAGGACTAAACCAAGTCTGTCTAAACCAGGACTAAACCAGGTCTAAACCAGGTCTAAACCAGGACTAAACCAGGACTAAACCAGGTCTAAACCAGGTCTAAACCAGGACTAAACCAGGACTAAACCAGGAGGTCTAAACCAGGTCTACTAAACAGGACTAAACAGGACTAAACCAGGTCTAAACCAGGACTAAACCAGGACTAAACCAGGATTAAACCAGGTCTAAACCAGGTCTAAAACAGGACTAAACTAGGACTAAACCAGGACTATTTTCCTATATGTTTCTGATCTAAACCAGGACTAAACCAGGTCTAAACCAGGTCTAAACCAGGACTAAACAGGACTAAACCAGGACTAAACCAGGACTACCAGGTCTAAACCAGGACTAAACCAGGTCTAAACAGGTTTAACCAGGACTAAACTAGGACTAAACCAGGACTAAACCAGGAACCAGGACTAAACCAGGACTAAACCAGGACTAAACCAGGTCTAAACCAGGACTAAACCAGGACTAAACCAGGTCTAAACCAGGACTAAACCAGGTCTAAACCAGGTCTAAACCAGGACTAAACAGGACTAAACCAGGACTAAACCAGGACTAAACCAGGACTAAACCAGGACTAAACCAGGACTAAACCAGGTCTAAACCAGGTCTAAAACAGGACTAAAACAGGACTAAACCAGGTCTAAACCAGGTCTAAACCAGGACTAAACCAGGACTAAACCAGGTCTAAACCAGGTCTAAACTCTAAACCAGGACTAAACCAGGTCTAAACCAGGACTAAACCAGGACTAAACCAGGATCTAAACCAGGTCTAAACCAGGTCTAAACCAGGACTAAACCAGGTCTAAACCAGGACTAAACCAGGACTAAACCAGGACTAAACCAGGTCTAAACCAGGTCTAAACCAGGACTAAACCAGGACTAAACCAGGATTAAACCAGGTCTAAAACTAAACCAGGACTAAACCAGGACTAAACCAGGACTATTTTCCTATATGTTTCTAAACCAGGACTAAACCAGACTAAACCAGGTCTAAACCAGGTCTAAACCAGGTCTAAACCAGGACTAAACCAGGACTAAACCAGGTCTAAACCAGGTCTAAACTAGGACTAAACCAGGACTAAACCAGGTCTAAACCAGGACTAAACCAGGACTAAAAACTAAACCAGGTCTAAACCACTAAAACCAGGACTAAACCAGGACTAAACCAGGACTAAACCAGGTCTAAACCAGGTCTAAACCAGGACTAAACCAGGTCTAAACCAGGACTAAACCAGGTCTAAACCAGGACTAAACCAGGTAAACCAGGACTAAACCAGGTCTAAACCAGGACTAAACCAGGACTAAACCAGGAACCAGGACTAAACCAGGACTAAAACCAGGTCTAAACCAGGTCTAAACCAGGACTAAACCAGGTCTAAACCAGGACTAAACCAGGTCTAAACCAGGTCTAAACCAGGTCTAAACCAGGTCTAAAACAGCTCTGAACCTTGTGCTTTGCACTTTTGACATTTCTTGACCCCGAGGCTCAGCTGTGAGTGAAAACATTTCCAGGAGACTTCAGAAGGTTCATCAAACTGCAAAAAAACTAGTCCAGAATTTAAGATACAAACACTTTAATCTATCAGAAAATGACTTGAAAGTAGTGAAATTATGAAATTATCATAAAAATAGTGATTATTTAAATTATTTATTATTTAAATTATCTGTCCATGCTGCAAGATCATGTTACTTAAGATAACTCATCTTAAAATAAACTAACTCTGGACTAGAATTAAGCAGACCCTGGTCTAGTAAATAGATAATAAACCTGAAACCAAGATGAATAATCTAATATACATTTTAAAATCTTGGCCAGATCAGAGAAATTAAGCTCACTGAAATGAAGCGCTGTGGACCAAGCAAAGAGTGGGTACTTAGAGGATTTGAATAAAATATAAAAGGTAAAATATAAGATTTATTTATTTTATTTTTTGATGTCTTCTGTATATATATAAAATGTCAAACGGAGAGAGTGTGTCCAAACTTGTGACTGGTGCAGATTACTAACAAGTCCTCATTAAACCTTGTGATTCTGCTCATCTTCATCGTAATAATGAAACAATTCTGGTGCGTGTGCAGGACGCGGTCACGTTATCTGAAACTGGGTCGTAAATGTTAAAGCGACACAGACGTTACACGAGGCTCCTCTGCTAAACCGGGCTCCATAAACGTCACACAGATCTGCGGATTACCGTCTATGAAATGTACACAACCGTGCGAGGGCCCCGGCTCTAAACTTAGGAGTCCAAATAAAGACGTTATGAGGGGATTTCGTTTAACCTTCTGAGCGCGCGCCTCTTATGACCACGTTTAGTTTAGCGACATGTGCGGCCGCGTCAACGATACGTCGCTTTATATTTTGCTCTATTTTTGTGCTACTGAGATTCAAATTAGTTCCCAGTTTTGACTATAAAATATTATTCTCAATTTTGATTCTTTGGACAAAACCTAAAACCCAAACCATTTTATAAATAAGGGTTCGGTCAAGTGGTAACGGAGGGAAACGGGCAGATTTTTGACATTCAAATGTCTCTTATTCAGAAACTAGAGGGACTATTGAAATAAGTAAAGTATCAGAATGTAGGAAAGAGTTACACTCCAACAGGGTAAAGTTAAACCTGTGATATTCTTTCAAGTTGTTGACAAAAAATTTAAAAAACTCATGTCGGTAACGGAGGGAATGAAATATGCAGCACTTTTTGGGCAATAAATCCAAACAGTGATAACTCTTGGTTCTCACTTACATATCCTTAACAAACTGGTTTGAATATTTGCTTCATATAGTTTTCTACCATATGGTACAAGATTAGGTTGAAAAACCTCTTACTTTTTGACTCATGAGATTTTTATTAAGAAAGGAAAAAAAGGAGGGAAAAGTAACGGAGGGAAAATTGTTCAAACAAGTAGAAGGTGCAGGATTTTACATAATTTGTCACTTTTTTCTTCTGAATACTTTAATATTACTTCAAAATGAAAGGAAACTATTTCTATAAAATATGTCAGTCCTTCCAAGTAAATTTTTATCATTTTAAATTTTATTTTATTTTTTAAAATCATGTACCTTCATCAACAGTTCAAAGATCGAATAACACAAGATATGATGAAATACATCATTGGGTGTTTCCTGCGACTTATATTCTGGTTTTAAAATGTTTCAGTGAAGTGTGGAGAGGTTCTAGTCTTGTGTGTGAGTATCTGCTGCTCCTGTTCCTCCTGTACCACTGTCACTTGTCTCTACTGCGCATGTCTCCTGCAGAAAGAGCCTCTGTCCTGTCTGTATCATGTCATCATCATTACTTCTGCACCACTGAACAATTTAACATTTAAACAAACTTATAAAGACAAAGACTGAGAAGACTGAACACAAATGCCCCTGAAAACAAAATCAGATTTTGCAGAGTCGTGAAATCTGCAGCTGAAAACGATAATCGAGCAGCAGAAAGAAAGTTTGGAGTGAGAGAGAAACTTGTGACACCGGGAGGATGCACCATGAAACTTTCCTGAAGTCACTGGATGAATGGACAAAGTCTGGACTTCAGTGACACCGAAACCATCCTGTCGGGATTCAGAAAGAATCCGTGAAACCTTTGTTCATTCATTTTTCAAAATAAAACCAAAAATAAGAAAACGAAAAACAAAAAGATTTTCTTCATTATTTGTCTCCAAAACCAAAATGAAAAAACAGATAATGATTAGTTTTTTCAGTTTTCGATTTTCTGTTTAAATGAAAAATGGAAAAAACGGATAACGGCCGTTTACGTGACTTCCGTGACTGCGATGTTGGACTTTTGCACCGCATACGGACTGAACCAGAACTGATCCAGGTTCGGGACCAGAGCGGGACTGAGACCGGGACCAGACCAGGACCAGGCTGGGACCAGACCGGGACCGAGCTCGAGACCAGGCCGGGACCAGACTCGGAGCTCGTAGCTTAGGCTTGAACCCCGTGAAGGCTCGGAGTCAAAGCTCTGGTCCTGCTCTGGTTCCGAACCTGGATCAGTCCTGGTTCAGTCTGTGTGCGGTGCAAAAATCCGGCATCGCAGTCATCGAAGTCACGTAAACGGGAAACGGTCATTATCCGTTCATTTAAACACAAAATCGAAAACTGAAAAACTGGTCTCTGATTTTAAAAAAAATGATTTCAATGAAAAAGTGTAACTTGTATGTATTTCTCTTCTTCATTACGCATTTTTTGGCCGGTGCGACTCATACTCCAGAGCGACTTATAGTCCGAAAAATACATAAAAGTTCCATTTTTGTTTACAAAGGTTCAAGCTCCTTTTTCTCCTTTAACCAGTGAGCTACTTTTTAATCAGAAATCCCTTGTCTCTAGGGAACTCAAGCCCAGACTATTTCAACACTTCATTTGTCTAAAACCATAAACACATTAAAGACCTGAAACAAAAGCCACAAAACGTTTACACCAAAACCTGAGCATTTTCTCGTAGCCTTATCCTGCTGCTGGCCTCTGCCCACAGTAAAGACAAATCCTGCATCACCTGGAGCTTAGTCCCAACAGAAGACTTCATCCTCAACAAACTGTGACTCTCAGTCCTGCACAAATCAAATCCAAGTCAACAACTGCTCATGACGTTTGTGTCTGAAAACACATCTGGGGACAATACAAACGCTTTAAGTCATTTTAACCCTCGTGCACGACTTTAAAATAATCACACGTGTGGTTCTTCGTGACAAAAACGTACACTTAAAAAAAGAATAACAGATTATTTTGAAGCGGTGCAGACTTTTGTCCAACTTTTTTATATCAATGTCTTCATTTACTCACTGCAAAAATGAAAATGTTGTTAAGTTAAGATCACTTGAAATAAGCACGTTTCACTTGACAAGTAAAATGATCTGCCAATGGAACAAGACTTTATGTACTTAAAATACATCTTGCTACACTTGAGATGTGAAAAACAACAACTTTTTTGCACTTAAAATAAGAAACAAAATCGAATGTTGCTTGAATTGAATAAAAACACTTATTCCATTGGCAGCTTATTTTACTTGTCAAGTTGTGTCTGCTCAATTAAAGTTAAATGTTCTTAATTTAAGACATTTTACTTTACCTAGATGTTTTTTATTTTTATTTTTTTGCTGTGCTTCTGCCCTAATTGTACATACCAAATAATATATACTATTTTGACATTTTAACCCCTTAAATGCCAGTTTTGTATGTAAAAGTATAAAAAAAAAAAAAATCTTTCAAGTAATTTTAATTTGTTTGTGTTGTTATTATCAGAGGCTGGGGATGTCATAAAATAGTGCCAACACTGACTTCGACTTTTAAACAATTTTTACACAAAACTCGTTTTTAATAAAATTTTAATGAACGTGATATTGAAAAAAAAAAAATAAAATCCATCGCAAAATACACAAACTGGCCGATTTTTATGCTATTTGGCAGAGGTGGGACCAAGTCGTTGTTTTGAGTCTTTGACCTCAAGTCCGAGTCAAGTCCCAAGTCAAATACGGTCAAGTCCAAGTCGAGTCTCAAGTCCTAAAAATAGTGACTCAAGTCCAAGTCACAAAAATCCCCACAAAAAAGGAAAACGTTGCGATGCACAAAAATTTACCTATGAGTGTAAGAGAATTAAACTACGGCAGATTTGAGGAGAACTTTCTGGATCGTAAACACATGATGAGAATTCGAGACGTCATGAATGATTTGTTCGTGAATAACTCCGATTACGGAGTCAGGTCAGTGAGGTCACGATACAACCGTAATAAGCAACAAAGTGATTTCATTTGTTCAAAAACAAAACCGAAATGTAAAGAGCTTTTAATATGTTATGTTTATGTCCAGTGGCGGAGTTAGGAATTTTTAGGCCCTAGTTCAACTTGAGTTTAGGGTCCTCACTATAATGCACTGTTTATCTGTTTTGTTTTCTTTTTTAAATCTATTTACTGTCTGTTTTTCCTCATTGTTCTTGAGACATGCACATCTCTATTTATTTGAATGACAGTAGATCGAAAACGTGTCTTATTAGTTCGGTCGCCTACTCGAAAACCAGAACTGAAAGTAGTTTTATTTTTTTGCTGGTACAATTACATTTTTGTTTACATCCATTACATATTATTATTTTTCTTATGATTATTGTTTAAAAGTAAAACTACTCTCATTTAATGTCATATTGAGAGAAAATCAAATTGCTCTGAGGCCTCGGCGATTAGTGGCACTGACGGCAATTGTTTGGGGGCCCCTCCAGGTTTGGGGGCCCCAAGCAGCCGCCTACTTTTGCCTAATGGCAGCGCCGCCTCTGTTTATGTCACATTAATTTGATTTCATCCTTCAGAAGGTTTGATTTACTAAAACTGCTCACAGACTTAAGGAAGGAACTCTGATCTATGTGACAATGTGGATGAAGGATTTCACTTTCTCACAATAATAATAACACTTCATCTTTTCACGGCGTCTTGTCTCGTTGAATGAAACAAAACACAACTTGTACATTTTTTTGATGGAGGAAACGATGTAAAACCGCGAGTAAAATCCTTGTATAACCTAAGTCCAGGCTTCTAAGATCACGGAGACGTACTCTGTTGTACTTTGGACCAGGACCAGACTGGAACCAGGACTAGGACTGAACCAGGACTAATCCCAGGACTAAAACAAGACTAAACCAGAACTGAACCAGGTCTAAACCAGAACGGAACCAGGACTAAAACAGATCCCGGCGTCAGTCCCCGTCTGGTCCCAGTTTAAGCCCCGATCTCAGTCCCAGTCTGGTCCTGGTCTGGTCCCGGTCTGTTTCAGTCCCGGTCTCAGTCCTGGTTCAGTCCTGGTTCAGTCCGTAGTCCGCAGTTCAAGTCAAGGAAAACAGGAAAAGCCTGTTATCCGTTTTTTCCATTTTTCATTTAAAAACAAAATCAAAAACTGAAAAAAATAATCATTATCCATTTTTTCATTTTGATTTTGGAGACAAATAATGAAGAAAATAGTAGTTTTGGTTTTATTTTGAAAAACGAATGAACGACCGACACGCGGATTAATGTGGACGAAGGATTTGTTCACGACATTTCTTCTCAAAATAACAATAACGCTTCATCTTTTCACGGCGTCTCGCCTCGTCGAATGAAACAAAACACAACTTGCACATATTTTTGATAAGGAAACGGCGTAAAACCACGAGTAAAATCCTTGCATAACCTAAGTCGGCGCCTCTAAGCTCGCGGAGACGTACTGTGTTGTACTCTGGTCCTTGCGCGTGTGTTGTAACAGTGTCCAGGCTCGGGGTTCATTCCCGGGGTCAGACTGTAAAGCTGTCGGCTCGATGTGACGGGTGCGACAGGTGCGAAGACCAACTGCCCCCGACCCGCGACGCCCCCGTACAATCGCGCACACGTCATAATGTAACGCGGACGCACACACGACGGAGTTTAACGCACATTATTAGATCCAGATTTGACCGTACGATAACACACTTTGAAGTTTGATACGTTGCTGAAGAAGTTCTAGATCTTCAGCTGCACCGGCCAAGATTTTAAAACTTATATCAGGTTATTCATCTTGTTTTCAGATTTATTATCTACTTACTAGACCAGAGACGCTTAATTCTAGTCTAGAGTTTGTTTATTTTAAGATCACTTGTCAGGTAAAATGATCTTGCAGCGTGGACGGATCATTTCACAACTTTTAAGTCATTTTCTGATAGATTTAAGCGTTTATATCTTAAATTTTAGACAAGCTTTTTTTGCAGTGAAGTGAAAAACATCATGAAGCTCAGTGAGGGAAGTCCAAAGGTTTATAACTCTGTAGACCAAGCAAAGGGTGGATAATTTGAGGATCATTTTTAAAATTTTTGAAGTCTTCTGTTTGTATATAAAATGTAAACGGGAGGGAGTGTGTCCAAACTTTTGAAAACCAGTGCAGATTAGTAACAAGTTCCACAAAACCTTCTGATAACAACGATCATCTTCAGCCTAATAATGAAACAACACCGGTTTATAGGACACGGTGACGTTATCTGAAACTCAGTCATAAAATAAAAGCAACACAGACGCTACATGTCACATTCATTTGTACATCTACGCCGGTCATGATAACACAATTTGAACTTTGAGATGTTGCTGAAGAAGATAAAGATGAGGTGTGTCTGTCCTTTCTCCTCCGACAAGCTGCTTTACAAAATGAAAATGCCAGAAAGCCTCTCATTTAAGAGAAATTGAGCAAATTTAAGAGTCAAGGCCTTAGAACGAGAACAGTTAGTCCACGTTCAGACTGCAGGGCTTAACGCTCAATTCAGATTTTTTCGTGAAATCCGATGTTTTTGCGAGGTCGTTCACATTTCCAATTAAACGCGACTTGTATGTGACTCCAGTGTGAACGTTAAACGGCCCGAAAGTGTCCCGCATGTGACACTGGAGACACGACGACGTCAACCGCAGCGAGCGTCTCTGTGTTTACGTGAGCATTGAGCACCTGGAGATTTTAAAGTTCCTCTCGTACCGGAGCCAGAACATGAACAACTTATTTGTTTTAAGGAGGAGATTGAGAAGGAGAAGGATGAGGTTTTTGGTCGTGGTGTTTTGTGGGACAGTCTGTTGAAAGGAAAGTGTAGATGTGGAGACGTAGCCAAGAGTGGTGAGTGGTGATGTGTTTCACTTCAGTGACACAGAGTTCATTAACAATTTTCACCTACTTTAGCGCAGAATAGTGACGTTTGTGTCTTGTTGATAACGTGTAGGTGGATGAATGCGCTTTGACCGTTCAGACTGAAGTCGCATGTCAAAAGATCAGATATGTATCAGTTTCAGGAGCACATATCCAAGTGTCCTGGGTCACATTTGAAAAAAATCTGATCTGTGTGGTTCAGACTGTCATTAAAAGATCAGATACAGGAACATAGGGGCCAAAAAATCTGATTTGGGTCACTTCAGGCTGCAGTCTGAACGCAGCCTTAGATGCTTAGAAAACATGTAACATAAAATAAAACTACTATCCATTCATGATCCACAAAGTTAGGCATCAAAATGCACGTCCCACCAGGAGGAGACCCCGGGGAAGACCTAGGACACACTGGAGGGACTATGTCTCTGGACTGGCCTGGGAACACCTCGGGAACCCCCCTGGAAGAGCTGGAGGACGTGTGTGTGGAGAGGGAAGTCTGGGAGGCCCTCCTCAGACGGCTGCCCCACGACCCGACCCCGGATAAGCGGAAGAAAATGGATGGAACTTAACAAGAATAATGTAGTTGTGCGAAAAAGATACTAAAATTCCATGACTTTTCCAGGATTTCCATGACTGTGGGAGCCCTGATTACTGTTCCATCTGTCATCTTTTGGTGGTTGATGTAGTAATTATAGTGACAGGCCTGTGTATACTCCCATGTTTATTTAGAGGCTTATCTGAAGCACTTTGTAACCATGTTTTTGCACAAATAAAGCAACTCTTATTATTTCCCACGCACAAAAACACACGACAATACAACGCAAGACGCACGGGAGAGAGAATCTAACACGCGATTGACGAAAACACGGCACGAGCGGAGACCACGGACTGTCCAAGAGAGACACACATGGACGGAGAACAACAGAGCGACTGTGCTCCGTCAGCTGTCAGTGCGCGACAGGCGAAACCGCGGCCGCACAGGAGCTCTGCCGATGCTCGTGTTTATACACTCTGTCACAAACACAGCGAGGCCATTGTGTAAATACACGAGAAGCCTCACGCAAGTTACAATCCCTCCTCTGCGTTTGACTCATATTGTGCCACAGCGGACAAAAATCTAAACATTTTACTTTAATGACAGCCTTAATCGTACTAAACAGCAAGAATAAGGGTGAATTTTGTCAGCTGGATCAAGTTTTAAGAGTGAACACGTATTGAAAAGTATTAAAAAAGATGTTATTTATACTCAGCTGGCAGGACACGAGCACCAAGCAGGAGGCCTTCAGGTAAAAATAACTCCACATTTAAAAGTATTTATGGATGGACGATTACAAAGCAGAAATAGAAAACACAGGATAAAAAGAAAATTGAATATACTGTAGTCAGAAAAGCCAGGTTGCAAAAAATACCGACACTGGGCACAGAAACTACTTTTTAATAAACTAATTTGAGTGTTTTGTATGTTTTTTTTAATGTTTTGTATCCAGTTTTTCTTTTAAACTACAAACTAAACCATATTTGTGTCTAAAATAAAGAATAATAATAATAGTTTGTGGTTTGAAACTTGAAAATCTGCAAGTATTTGACTCCCTGTGAATGAAATTAACTGTATAATTTGACGTAATATATAAGTATGCAAGCAAATCTACTTTTAAATATTGTAGGTACAACTTTGAATGTTAGAAATTGAAATAAAATGCTGTCCTCTCTGCAAAATTTACAAATCTGCAGTCAGTTTTAAGAGTTAAGAAAGCAAAGCAATGCAGCGAAGGAAAAGAACGCTGCGCAAATCTCGTAAAGTCACTAAAATTAGAAGTTTAAAAGGTACTTACAGAGTGTATTCTTGCGCAATCTTCAGAGTCCAGAAGTTTCAGAGGGGGCGGTCCATTGTACGTTTTTAATCCAGGAGATTTAAGGTCGAAAAACGGCGCAGCCAGGTGTGAACAGGTAACCCCCCGAGAGAGACAGGAACCTGGAGGCATCCGCCGGGCAAATCTGTCCAACTTCGACTAAATTTAACCTGGTACTTTCCCCCCCGTCGCTCAAATAATCGCGCTGAAAGACAAGTCCGTTCGCACGCCAAGGGAGACGACCACAACAAACGCGATCGGCCGCCGGCGTCGGGGAGTATCAGATCGAAAAATGAGCGATCGGCTCGAAAAACAAACGTGCGGATCTTAAAGGGAGTTAAAAGGTGCAAAACAGTTCTTACAAAAGCTTTGGAGGAGAGGTGGCCAAATTGGAGCGGTAACATCATCCCCCCTTGCCTTGTATGGGCTGGACGGCGGAGGGAGAGGGCCAGCCATAAATAGCCAGAAGCCTTGGTCGGAGGAGGCAGAGAGAGGGGATAGATCAGCTGTTTAACACTGCAGGAGCGCGGAGGTGGAGCGGGGAGAGGGGGGCACGGAGGAGGGACGCGGCCCGGAGAGGTGACTGCAGCTGGGGGGGGGGGAACAGGCGGGGAGAGGCTCACACTGTAAAGAAAAGAACATTTAGATTTTAGACGAGTCAAAATATGAACTGTGATGTAGTACCAGCGCCACAGTGCTGTCTGAACTGCAGTTAAGTAAATATTTAGCAGGGACCGGTTCTCCACATGACAGAAGTTTACAGTTTTTTTTGGGGTTAAAATGTGTGTTGTTTTCAATTGCCAAATCTTTATCCCATTGATATTTCACAAGAAGAAGATGCATCTTATTGTCATTTGAACGTAAACCATTATACATTTTGCCTACAATATTTTTAGTACTGGATCCTTTATAACTATGGTCCCGGTCAAGCAGAAGTAAACAACAAGGCCAAAAATTCAAGTTAATGCATAAAAATGTATTGAACAGATACATATGTGCTCTAGTTTATGAAACTGTTGACCTTGTTTCTGTACCATTTTTGGTTCTAAAGTTCCATACGTTTTAAACAGACCATGTATGAAACATGGAACAAAAATTATTTCCCAAATTTCAAAGACCTGCAAATCATGTAAATAAATGGATGTATTTCATCATATCTTGTGTTATTCCATCTTTGAACTGTTGATGAAGGTTCATGATTAAAAAAAAAAAAAAAAAAGTATTTAAAATGATAAAAATTTGCTTGGAAGGACTGACATATTTTATAGAAATAGTTTCCTTTCATTTTGAAGTAATATTAAAGTATTCAAAAGAAAAAAACGACAAATTATATAAAATCATGCTCCTTCTACTTGTTTGCACAATTTTCCCTCCGTTACTTTTCCCTCCGTTACCATGAACTTTCTTAATAAAAAATCTCATTACTCAAAAAGTAAGAGGTTTTTCAACCTAATCTTGTTCCATATGGTAGAAAACTATATGAAGCAAATATTCAAACCAGTTTGTTAAGGATATGTAAGTGAGAACCAAGAGTTATCACTGTTTGTATTTATTGACCAAAAAGTGCTGCATATTTCATTCCCTCTGTTACCGACATGAGTTTTTAAATTTTTTATCAACAACTTGAAAGAATATCACAGGTTTAACTTGACCCTGTTGGAGTGTAACTCTTTCCTACATTCTGATACTTTACTTATTTCAATAGTCCCTCTAGTTTCTCAATAAGAGACATTTGCATGTAAAAAATCTGCCCGTTTCCCTTCGTTACCACTTGACCGGATCCACATCTATTATAATTTGAATTAAGTTGGAGAGATTTCCAGTCAGAACACTTTGCACTTCCTTTACAAAATAATGACGGAGCTGAAGACATCTGAAAAAAATCATGTTTGCCAAGTCCAAATTTAAGAGAGAGATTCTGAAAACTATCCATTTGTCCCTGAAGTAAGACTGAGTGCTGTAACACGACGGGCAGCCACTGTTTAAATCGAGGGTTGTTTACTGCTGGTAGAAAGTGTGGATCACACATCGGCCAATTCAATAAGTTGATTTGTCTCTGGAGGCCAAACATCCTTACAACTTGTAGAAAAATATTAATACCTGTACAAACACAGAAATTCCATTGCTGCAAAATTAATTTGGCACAGTCCACACAGCCAAGCACTGACTGCACTGGAATATCAGACAGAGAAAACTCCACACGTTTCCATTTTGCCTCATAAGACTCATCGCACCAAAGTAATTATAGTATTAAGTGACCGTAACTGGGCTGCAATATAGTAAACTCTTAGACAAAAATGTGTGTTGTTAAATGAAAAAGGCAGATTGGATTAAATTCCGAGTCAGAGTCCGACTACTAAATGAATCCATGCACCTTTTTGTTTCATTATAAGTGGAAATGATTGTGTTGAAAAGTATAAGTACTAAAATAACAAATCAGTATCAATATCAAAGTAATAAACAGCCATATTGCATTTCACAATGTTTTCCATGAACACGGTGCAGCCCTTTTGGATGTATTTACTTGATGGACCCAGAAATGAAAAGGTAAGAAACAAGTTCATTTAAACAAATAGATGTAAACAATAAAAGGTTTTGCAGTAAAACAGAGTAAATGTTAAATAAGTGTGTGTAGAACTTGTTTAACCATGAGATGTACAAACCTGCTCATAAACACATGTGATTCTTGTATTAGCCGAGCAGTTCAGATTTCAAGAGCCCAGATTTACTGTGAGGGACCAGTACATCTATTGTCATTTGTCTCCATCGTGTGGTGGATTGGAGGAACTGCAGCTCTGAGCTCATGCACCACTAACATCTACACAGAGCTCCAGCCAGAGATTTACTATATTTATATTTTCATATAATATATGATACAAATATGTTGTTTATGTTAAAGATAAAACTGTAAGGTTTGTTAAAAACCATAGATTGTATAAATAATACGGTCTATGGTTAAAACACTGCCAAAAATCAACTTGTACCCCTGGTGGGCGACTAAGGGATTACACACACTTTACACACGACAGATAAAACAGTTTATGTTTATGAACAGAAAGACTCAAACTGCATTTGTACTGAAGCATCATGTTGAACTTGACTTGAATACTTTACCCCAGATTTTAGACCCTGAGACCCTGAGACCAGACCTGACCTGAGACCAGACCTGAGACCAGACCTGAGACCTGAGACCTCTGAGACCAGACCTGAGACCAGACCTGAGACCTGAGACCAGACCTGAGACCAGACTAGACCTGAGACCAGACCTGAGACCTGAGACCAGACCTGAGACCTGAGAGACCTGAGAGACCTGAGACCTGAGAGACCTGAGACCAGACCTGAGACCTCTGAGACCAGACCTGAGACCTGAGACCAGACCTGAGACCAGACCTGAGACCTAGAGAGACCTGAGACCTGAGACCTGAGACCTGAGACCTGAGACCTCTGAGAGAGACCAGACCTAGACCTGAGACCAGACCTGAGACCAGACCTGAGAGACCTGAGAGACCAGACCTGAGAGACCTGAGACCTGAGACCTGAGAGAGACCTGAGAGACCTGAGAGACCTGAGACCAGACCTGAGACCAGACCTGAGAGACCTGAGAGACCTAGAGAGACCTGAGAGACCTGAGAGACCTGAGACCAGACCTGAGACCAGACCTGAGACCAGACCTGAGACCAGACCTGAGACCAGACCTGAGACCAGACCAGACCTGAGAGAGACCAGAGAGACCTGAGACCAGATCTGAGAGACCTGAGACCTTTGACCTGAGACCAGACCTGAGACCTGAGACCTACCTGAGACCAGAGAGACCAGACCTGAGACCAGACCTGAGACCAGACCTGAGACCAGACCTGAGACCAGACCTGAGACCAGACCTGACCAGACCAGACCTAACCAGACCTGAGACCAGACCTGAGACCAGACCTGAGAGACCAGAGCAGACCTGAGACCAGACCTGAGACCTTTGAGACCAGACCCTTTAGACCAGACCAGACCTTCTGAGACCAGACCTGAGACCAGACCTGAGACCAGACCTGAGACCAGACCTGAGACCTGACCAGACCTGAGACCTTCTGAGACAGACCAGACCTTTAGACCAGACCTCTGAGACCTAGAGACCTGAGACCAGACTTTGAGACCAGACCTGAGACCAGACCTGAGACCTGAGAGACCTGAGACCTGAGACCAGACCTGAGACCAGACCTGAGACCAGACCTGAGACCAGACTTTACCAGACCTGAGACCAGACCAGACTTGAGACCAGACCTGAGACCAGGTACACATGTACGTCTGTGGAACACAGCTGTAGATGTGAACCAATGACATTGTAAGAGAAAGTATAAACAATAAAATTAATAAGTTATGCAGGTATTTAATATCTGGTCAACTATAATTGTCAGCGAGTTTCAGTGTATAGAAGTTAAGTTAGTTGCACTTTTATAATCTATAACAGTGTGTAATTGATCAGATTTTGATCAAATTAAATATATATATATAAAAATAATAATAAAACAGAATGTGTTTCTCACCTTCCACGGTGGTTGGTCTCCCTCATCCAGCTCGGGTCGTCTACCAGAGTCTGGGAGCCTGACAGTTCTTCAGTATCTTTGCTGTTCCAGTCCTGCACTTTTCTGGACTGAGACGTCGGTTGTTTTTTCAGTATCTGTTGTAGTTTCTTCCAGTTTGGGAGTTACAGCCCCGAGTGTCCGATCACCACAGGCTCCACTGATGCCTTCACTTTCCAGACCTTCTCCAGCTCCTCCTTGAGCCTCTGGTGTTTCTCTAGTTCAGCTTCTGCACTGACTAACTTTTAGCTACTGTAAATTTTTACATTTCGACATGTCATTTTCGATAAATATTAAAAAGGTAAGGCTGGTTCAAACTGTGAACTTCACAAAGATTGTCAGTTTAGTTTAATGTTTTCAGATGTTCAGTAAAAGTGCTCACCGCGGGACACGGACACGACCGCGTCACAAAGTCAACGTTAACATTAGTGATGTTACGCGACGCTCCGAGGCTCTGAAGCGCGTGTCGAGTGATGAAGCGCGTGTTTCCGTGAAGCGCGTGCCGAGGCTCGCTTCATTTCGGGGAGGAGCCAAAAATGATGACGTCCGAAGCCTCGCTGCCCGGATCGACCACGTGACTGCTTCAGGAAGATTCGAAACATAAGGGTCATTGAAACGCAACGAATTCCCCCAAAACATTTTTTGGTTTTGAGTTATTGAGAGTTTGGTACATTGTATTTGAGATTCTTTCTTTTTTTTTTTTTTTTTTTTTTTTTTTTTTTTTTTTTGGTGATGAAGCCGCAAGCCTGATGAAGATTTCTCTGCACGCCTGCTTCATCTGTGCGCTGTGAATGCTTTTTTTTTTTTTTTTTTTTTTTTTTTTTTAAGCAGAAGAAATTCTCTGTAAAAAAAAAAAAAAAAAAAAAAAAAGAAAAAAAAAAAAAACGTCTGAGTCCAAATACTGTGGAGAAATTGATATTTTTAAATAAAAATGAATAAAATTAACCTATTTTGCCGTTCTTATTGCGGCATAAGCACAGTCACATTACATTCTGAGCTCCAATTTGTTCCTACTTTTTCTTTTAACCCGACCGTTACATCATGAACACAGACTCCAGGTTAATACATTCACACTTTATATGTTGAAATAACAAACATTCAAATATTTAATCATCCATTTGTTCAGTATAAATCTTTCCATCAGAACCTCGATGATCATGTTGATTGTTCTATTTTCACTCTGCCCGATATATGTTTTTTTGGGACTTGTGTCTGGAGCAAATGAAGCACCTTGAAGAGTCGAGCAAACGGATGAACTTCAGTGCTATGGGCTTCAACTCGACATCACACTTAACATGAGCTCACAGTTAAAGTTATTCATTAACAGTGTTGGGAAGTTTACTTTTAAAATGTAATCCCCTACAGATTACAGATTACACACACCAAAATGTAGTTTGTAACATAATAGATTAAATTACTTAAGGTGAGTAATGTAATCTGAATACTTTGGATTACTTGATTTGCTGTAGAGAAGCAAAGACGAGGAAATCTTCACATCAGATGTTTTGTCTGATAAAAGAAAATAAAAAGTCCAGATTTTACTGAACCAAATTAAAAATATTATTGATAGAAGAAGAAGAGACACGTCCACACAGCAGGATTTAGTCCTGTTAAATCCTGGTTTAATCCTGGTTTAGTCCTGGTTTAGACCTGGTTTAGATCTAGTTTAGACCTGGTTTAGATCTTGTTTAGTCCTGGTTTAGACCTGGTTTAGATCTAGTTTAGTCCTGGTTTAGACCTGGTTTAGACCTGGTTTAGTCCTGGTTTAGATCTTGTTTAGTCCTAGTTTAGACCTGGTTTAGATCTAGTTTAGTCCTGGTTTAGACCTGGTTTAGACCTGGTTTAGATCTAGTTTAGTCCTGGTTTAGACCTGGTTTAGACCTGGTTTAGATCTAGTTTAGTCCTGGTTTAGACCTGGTTTAGACCTGGTTTAGAACTAGTTTAGACCTGGTTTAGACCTGGTTTAGATCTAGTTTACACCTGGTTTAGACCTGGTTTAGATCTGGTTTAGGACCTGGTTTAGATCTAGTTTAGTTCTAGTTTAGACCTGGTTTAGATCTAGTTTAGACCTGGTTTAGACCTGGTTTAGTCCTAGTTTAGATCTTGTTTAGTCCTAGTTTAGACCTGGTTTAGATCTAGTTTAGTCCTGGTTTAGACCTGGTTTAGATCTAGTTTAGTCCTGGTTTAGACCTGGTTTAGATCTAGTTTAGTCCTAGTTTAGACCTGGTTTAGATCTAGTTTAGTCCTGGTTTAGACCTGGTTTAGATCTAGTTTTAGACCCTGGTTTAGACCTGGTTTAGATCTAGTTTAGTCCTAGTTTTTTAGACCTGGTTTAGATCTAGTTTAGACCTGGTTTAGATCTAGTTTAGTCCTAGTTTAGACCTGGTTTAGAGCTAGTTTAGTCCTGGTTTAGACCTGGTTTAGTCCTGGTTTAGATCTAGTTTAGTCCTAGTTTAGACCTGGTTTAGATCTAGTTTAGACCTGGTTTAGATCTAGTTTAGTCCTAGTTTAGACCTGGTTTAGATCTAGTTTAGACCTGGTTTAGACCTGGTTTAGATCTAGTTTAGACCTGGTTTAGACCTGGTTTAGATCTAGTTTAGTCCTAGTTTAGACCTGGTTTAGATCTAGTTTAGACCTGGTTTAGACCTGGTTTAGATCTAGTTTAGTCCTGGTTTAGACCTGGTTTAGTCCTGGTTCAGTCCTGGTTCAGTCCTGGTTTAGACCTGGTTTAGTCTTGGTTCAGTCCTGGTTTAGACCTGGTTTAGTTCTGGTTTAGATCTGGTTTAGTCCTGGTTCAGTCCTGGGTTAGTCCGGTTTAGTCCTGGTTCAGTCCTGGTTTAGTTCTGGTTTAGTCTTCGATTTCAGTCCTAGTTTAGTCCTCGTTCAGCTCTGATTCATTTCAGGTTTAGACCTGGTTCAGTTCTGGTTTAGTCCTGGTTCAGTCCTCAGTTAAGTCCTGGTTGAGACCTGTTTTAATCCTGGTTCAGTTCTCGGTTCAGCTCTGGTTTAGACCTGCTTTAGACCTGGTTTAGTCCTGGTTTAGTCCTAGTTCACCTTAAAGTGCTTCAATAATCGTGTAATGTAACGAATCACTTTAAAAATCACTTTAAAACCTGTTAAATCCTGTTTTAATCCTGGTTTAGTCCTGGTTTAGACCTGGTTTAGACCTGGTTTAGTCCTAGTTTAGATCTTGTTTAGTCCTAGTTTAGACCTGGTTTAGATCTAGTTTAGTCCTGGTTTAGACCTGGTTTAGATCTAGTTTAGTCCTGGTTTAGACCTGGTTTAGATCTAGTTTAGTCCTAGTTTAGACCTGGTTTAGATCTAGTTTAGACCTGGTTTAGACCTGGTTTAGATCTAGTTTTTAGACCTAGTTTAGACCTGGTTTTAGATCTAGTTTATTAGTTTAGTCCTAGTTTAGACCTGGTTTAGATCTAGTTTAGAACTGGTTTAGAGCTAGTTTAGTCCTGGTTTAGACCTGGTTTAGTCCTGGTTTAGATCTAGTTTAGTCCTAGTTTAGACCTGGTTTAGATCTAGTTTAGTCCTAGTTTAGACCTGGTTTAGATCTAGTTTAGACCTGGTTTAGACCTGGTTTAGATCTAGTTTAGACCTGGTTTAGACCTGGTTTAGATCTAGTTTAGACCTGGTTTAGACCTGGTTTAGATCTAGTTTAGTCCTAGTTTAGACCTGGTTTAGATCTAGTTTAGAACTGGTTTAGACCTGGTTTAGAGCTAGTTTAGTCCTGGTTTAGACCTGGTTTAGTCCTGGTTTAGATCTAGTTTAGTCCTAGTTTAGACCTGGTTTAGTCCTAGTTTAGACCTGGTTTAGATCTAGTTTAGACCTGGTTTAGATCTTGTTTAGTCCTAGTTTAGACCTGGTTTAGATCTAGTTTAGAACTGGTTTAGACCTGGTTTAGAGCTAGTTTAGTCCTGGTTTAGACCTGGTTTAGTCCTGGTTTAGATCTAGTTTAGTCCTAGTTTAGACCTGGTTTAGTCCTAGTTTAGACCTGGTTTAGATCTAGTTTAGACCTGGTTTAGATCTTGTTTAGTCCTAGTTTAGACCTGGTTTAGTCCTGGTTTAGCCCAAAATGTGAAAACAGGAAAATCCCTCTGTATAATCCATTTATTTCAACAAAGTAACTGTAATCCAATTACCACTCACTGAAACAGTAACTGTAACTGAATACAGTTACTCATCATTTGTACTCTGATTACTTAACTCCAGTACATGTAATCTGTTACTCCCCAACACTGAACATTAAACTAACTCTGGTTATTAGGCTGGTCTCTGTTCGCTCCAGGAAACTCGATGTCTGCGTCTTAAACTGCAAAAGTTACAAGATAATCACAATAACACATCTTCTGTCCTGTGACTTTTATGGTGTATTGTATTTTTATTCGTAAGTACAGATGGGAAAGAATATTCTGCCCTCAGGATTTAGAGTTTATGGAGTTAGCTCGGGTTTAGTGGAGGCTAATGCTAAGCTGCGTTTCTTGGGCGTCATCATCACATTAGAATAAATCTAACGTTACTGTGCACATGTTTTACTCCTGGATCCTTCATAAGAACTTCTGAAATAAACTTCAATAATACTGTATAAATTAGAGTGACCATATTTCCGTTTGTGAAAACCCGGACACTTTACCGGGGCCTCGACATTGAGCTACAGTCGTCCCTCGATGTATCGCGGTTCACCTTTCACGGTCTCGGTGATTTTTTTTTTTTTTTTTTTTGTGTGTGTCAATTTTGCATGTTTTTTTTTGTTTTGTTTTTTTACACATGGGTGGGTCAAGACTAAACCAGGTCTAATCTTGGACATAAGAGAGAGAACGTCGAGCAGTTTGTCTGCAAAGAGCGATCAATTTAATGCCCCCAGTGAACTGTAATGAAAACCCGGACATTTCCATCAGTTTAAAAAAAAAAAAAAAACCCGGACGCCCAGGACAAGACGCAAAATACGGACATGTCTGGGGAAAAACGGACGTTTGGTCATCCTAGTATAAATCTGAAACTTCCATGGTTCCACAGTGACTCTTCCCTGTTGTTTTGTGCAGGTAAAACCACCGGACGACAGCAGGACTGAGGATCCACAGAGGAGACGTGAAGTCATTTAATGAAGTGAGTAAAACCAGTGAATACAAATAAAAGGTGACCAGTTTTACCACCAGTCCCGAGACTTCAAATGAAAAATAGAATCACTGGCGAATTCTGGAATATTTATGGAAATGTTGATTAATGTACAGTATCTTTGTTAAATAAACCAAATAAAGAACTGTAGTATAGGGTGACCAGAATTTCAAAATAAAAACTTGGACACTTTCGGTTTGGGCTGGTTGGTAATAAAATTGTGAAACGAGTACGTAAGTAAGGAGGATTGTGAGTCAGTGTAGTCACATTTTCTTTGTGTGTTGGTCGTTTTTAAGCAGCTTTTCTGTATTTTACCTCAACAGATGTCAATTTATGCTTCGCTTAACAGTTGGCAGGGATCAGATTGGTCAAAAATAGGGACACCTGGGACATTTCTTGTACAAAACTGGGACAAATCAGTGGACTTTGGGTAAATGTGCTGGGACAGAGGACACGGGGCTCAAAACTGGGACTGTCCCGGGTAAACAGGGACGTCTGGTCACCTTACTGGAGTTTGGTAAAGACTGTACACAAACCCAATGATGCAGTGAAACGTCCACACGCTGTTTTCATGCAAAGAGTTTATTATGAATCAGACTGCAATATAATACAACAGTAGCACAATCATGACTATGGATTATGCTCATATTTATAGATACAAAGATAAAGGCATGTTTCAAAAGAAAAGTGAATGACTTCTTTTAATTTTACTCTAAAAATAGCTTTGAAATACTTGGCATAGTTTTGTAAATAAAATTATGAAACAGAACGCTTGCCACAGGATATACTATTGGAGTACCAAATGCAAATATACTTTATGAAAACATTTTTTTCCTCCTGTTCTGCATTTCATGCAAGAAGGAAAAAAGATGTCAGTGAGTACAAAAAGCACTTAAATCTCATATGAAAATATAAAATATTACAAGTGTGCATAATTACTTTATGTTGCACGTAACCTGCAGTACAAAAGTCACTGACACTGTGTTCAAGTGTACCTGACATGCCAATTATCGGGGGCTATGCACTGAAGCTGGAGTTAGGGGCAGTTCACAGGCTGTGGCGGCCTGCTGTCGTGTTAGTGTGTTAGTGAAAGGGCTTGTCCTGGACTCTGAGCTCTGATCTGACTTTCACAGATGCAGTGTCAGAAAAACAGCATGAACTGATGCTACGGAGCCTCTCCACAGACGGAGAGAGCGCATTTGAAAATCCTAATGAACAGTGCTTCGTACGTTTTTGGCTTTGCCTGGAGCGTCATGTAATGCACACACATGGAGTAAGGCGAATGAGCATTTAAATCCACATAAAGAACATTATAGACACACTGAATTGATCAAATGCTACAACTGCAAATGCTACATAACAATCAGGGATGGAGAAACATACGGCTCTGTTGTTGACATTACACCAATCTCTTTGTACAAACCCCACATACGCAAAGTGAATGCAAAATCCCTGTTAGTAACAATACGACCTTCAGTCATTTTAATTAAAAAGCGTATTCGTTTTAGAAAAAGTCTTTGCAAATATGCGGTTTGTACCTCATTATCCCACTGCATTAAATCATTAGTGCAATAACAGCAGAACATTTACCAAACAATGAAATCAACCCAAACGTATCGAACGCCGTCATAGAGAAACTAAGTGGTTTTAATTTGGAAGACAAACACAGAAAAGACGCGGACTTTAGCTAACATTCAACACAGGAAATACAGCTTATGAATGTATGTAGATATAATAACCACGACGAGAAACTTCAGCTAGCATTTTTCAAAAGCACTATAAAACAAATCATGGCACGATCATTTAATCTCCTTCTGGTTAAACTAGACGACGCCAGTAATAGGCCCATGATCCTGCCTCAAAACTCACTCTAAAAAAGGTTTAAAGCACTATAAAATTACTCTCATTATGATAACTATACAGACATATGATATTTTCAGCTTGGTTTATACATGTTGACAAATAAAACTTCATGGTTAAATACAAAATATTTCTTAAAATATTTAAAATAGACTTTATTTTGTACAGTATGCAAACGGGTTAACAAGTCGATGGTAGTAAAAATGATAATATTCTGCTGTGAGATGACGCCTCTTTGCAGTTGAAGAGTAAATAATGCATAAATAAAAAGATAAGGTGAATAAAGCACCCACCCAATGTTAAAATGGGGTATACCCTGACACCAGACCAGATCCCTGTAATGTGGCTTGGTTTACGCTGGAGCGGCGCGGTTTTACACGAGCAAAAATGTTATTATAATCTCAAACTAAGTAAATTACCCGCTACTATACGATTTTTGTACCACTATGCGGCGGAAATTCGCTGTATAATGCAAATAAATGTTAAGAAAGTAATACAAAATGAACCAAAAAAGTAAAAAATCGTTTAATCTCGCATTTAAATCTCCAAAAACAGCCCATTCCCAGATTTTGAGCTGTTATCCTCGGAGTATCCAGAGGGAAAATTAGGATTAAATAAGATTAGGAACTAGATAGTCGACTCCAGGGGGACAGACACTTTATTGACACGTTCTTTTTATGAGTTTGTGCAATGATTTTGGTTTGATTTTCAGTCTTGGCTTCAGTCCAGGGGAATTCAGTTTGCCCCTTTAACCATAAATTTAAAAAAGAAAAAGAAAAACTGGTGTAGTAACAGATGATAAAAGAATTTGGTATCAGCAATTTATTGATTTTAGGTACAAATGTACTTTGCAAATGTTGTGTTTTTTTTAGATTAAACCAAACATAACACACTTGAAGAACGACCTGAAACATTTTTTATTCGCTCACTGGGCCTAACTGAGAGAAAAGAAGCTGGTTTTCTTTGTCTTTTTGGAATGATTTTAATTTATTCCTTTATATTAAATTTTATATGTGAATGTGTTTTTGTTGTTTTTTATTTTCATGTGAACTGTATATTTTTTAAGGTGCCGTTTTTGTTTGTATCTGAAAATCTGCGATGTTGAGCTAGTCCTGGTCCGCTGTGTCTGATCCAAAGAAATATGTTGTAAAACCGAGGAGGGTCTTTAGGGTTTGGCTTTACTGGATCTACACAACTGTAAACAGAAAAGCGTAGGGTAGCTTATTTCGACGGGGCAGCGTGAATCGATAGATTTCACTGTTGATTTAGGCTGCGGGGAGCTGATTTTGACGGGGCAGCCCATTTCGACAGAACACCGGCACGTCTAAAAAGAGACATGTCGTAATATCTACATGTCTAAATAGAGACATGTCGTAATATCGACATGTCTAAAAAGAGACATGTTGTAATATCGGTACATCTAAAAAGAGACATGTCGTTATATCGGTACGTCTAAATAGAGATATGTCGTAATATCGACATGTCCAAATAGAGACATGTTGTAATATTGACATGTCTAAAAAGAGACATATCGTAATATATCGACATGTCTAAATAGAGACATATCGTAATATTGGCACGTCTATATAGAGATATGTCGTAATATCGACATGTCTAAATAGAGACATGTCGTAATATCGACATATCTAAATAGAGACATGTTGTTATATCGGTACATCTAAATAGAGATATGTCGTAATATCGACATGTCTTAATAGAGACATGTCGTAATATCGACATGTCTAAATAGAGACATGTTGTAATATCGACATGTCTAAATAGAGACATGTTGTAATATATCGACATGTTTAAATAGAGACATGTCGGAATATATCGACATGTCGTAATGAAGGGATGTCGGAACAGGCGGCGGACTTCATCGTGCCGCAAGATTTCGAGAGACAAAAATTGCCACAAGATCGTGCACACATGAGAAAAATTATCTCTTGAAATTACATTTTTTTTCCAAGTGTTTACATTTTGATCGGACAAAAAGGAGTTACGTAATGGTGAGTTACGTCTTTTACAGTTCCGAAACAAAAATATGAAATCAAATAAAAAACTGTGAAGCCAAAACTGGAAACTGAATCGTGAATTTTACATATTAGGAATGACGTTAAGATCTCGTTTTGTATCGTTATCGTGGACCTGATCTCGTATCTTGTCTCGTCTTGTGGAAATTCCGTCTCGTCCCGTCCCGAATAAATGTCTACAGATATAACATTATTTTCAATTACTCTATCTCTTCTCCGTTCAAATACCGCAGAGGTAGTTGTTCTTTAACTTCATCAGTCGGAGCGCGCCGTCCCTCCGGAGCGTACTATCAGCATTAACAGAGGATTATCTTAACGCTCTTCTTTTAAAATCGTATTACCGTACCGCTCCGTGTAAACCAGCCCATGACTCCTTTGAGATTTCCTTTTTAAGACCCCTGACTTTCTCTAAATAGGTAGCTCCACTGCATCTCTGAGCTTGTCACAACGGTATTGCTCAACGTCGCTTTTTTTCCCCCCCCCGACACCTCGAAACCGAAAACCACCTTTTGACGCGAATCCAAGTTGCCATCTTCTAAATTTAATCAGTGCCTTTATTGCTTCCTGAAATTACCTGGAGCTTTCTGATTGATTGGGGACTAAACCGGGCTGTTTTTTAACCCGATTTAATCAAAAACTAAGTTAAAAAGGCAACTCTTTACGTTAGCTTAAATGTACATGAGCTTCAACCATGTGGTACAGAAGTGGAACCCTTCATTGAAGAGTCTTAGCTTTATGTTTACAATGTACAAATGACACAAGGCTAGGGATGTCCACGCACCGCGGTCTACAGCTTAAACCCGCCGGTAGTCTTTTTTTGTTTTTCATTTTTGGCAGTATCCGAAACCTTTTTCAGTTCGCGCCAACACGGCATCATAAAACAATGCCTGCTTTAATCTCGCGTTCGATTCTTGTCCTGTTATTGTTCACGTGCAGGGAAACTCGGTGCGCGTTTGACGTCGTTCGCCGCCGTCCGTGGCTCTGCTCAGACTCCGCGGACGCTTCTCCGGGTCTTGGACGTTTGGAAACATGCGACGACTACGCGACTTCCGGTGTAGTTTCCCGACCGACTGCGATAAAACCCACCGAAAAGAACGTGATCGGCGGTAAAATGAAGAGTGTTTTGAAATGGTCTTGAATTTGGCGTCTCGTCTCTTCTAATCGCGTGGACCCAGAGCGCTCGGAGTCGTTGTCAGTGGGGAAATGATGAAAACTGAGGTGTGGTTGGAATTGTGGATTAGCCGAATGTAAAGGAATGACAGAGAGTCCTGCACGGGTCCGTTTTTGGAGACCCGCACCAGCGCCCATTAGTCCGACAGCCCAATAGTCCAGGACTGAACCAGGACTGAACCAGGACTGAACCAGGACTGAACCAGGACTGAACAAAGACTGAACAAGGATTTAACCAGGTCTAACCCAGGTCTAAACCAGGTCTAAACCAGGATTAAACCAGGTCTAAACCAGGACTGAACGAGGTCTAAACCAGGATTAAACCAGGTCTAAACCAGGACTGAACCAGGTCTAAACCAGGATTAAACCAGGTCTAAACCAGGTCTAACCAGGAACCAGGACTAAACCAGGTCTAAACCAGGACTGAACCAGGTCTAAACCAGGATTAAACCAGGTCTAAACCAGGTCTAAACCAGGACTGAACCAGGTCTAAACGAGGATTAAACCAGGGTCTAAACCAGGTCTAAACCAGGAACCAGGTCTAAACCAGGACTAAACCAGGTTCTAAACCAGGATTGAACCAGGTCTAAACCAGGACTAAACCAGGTCTAAACCAGGTCTAAACCAGGTCTAAACCAGGACTGAACCAGGTCTAAACCAGGTCTAAACCAGGACTGAACCAGGTCTAAACGAGGATTAAACCAGGTCTAAACCAGGTCTAAACCAGGACTAAACCAGGTCTAAACCATGTCTAAACCAGGTCTAAACAGGACTGAACAAGGTCTAAACCAGGTCTAAACTAGGCCTAAACCAAGACTAAACCAGGACTAAACCAGGACTTAACCAGGTCTAAACCAGGACTGAACAAAGACTGAACCAGGACTAAACCAGGTCTAATGTTTTATGTAATAAAAACACTAAAGTCTCTCTCAGTCTGGTCCATCGTTCTGGGAAAAGACAGGACGTCCTGAACACGCGTCAAGTATTTTTCTCCCGTTCGTCGTTCAGTTGATTCTCCCGACTCGTCCGTGTGTGATCACTACCAGCCCGAAAAATTCCAGACCATTAAAACCCGCCCGTTTCAGCAACTCTTTGCGGATCCCCGACCCAGTGCAGGACCCTGTGGAACGCTACAATGACATGTAGATGAAGAAAAACTGGTCCATTTTCTCAACTTACTCCCACGAACAGAACCCACCAGAAGTTGTCATCGCATGTTTCCAGACGTCTTCCTGGTTTGTGACGTAAGCGTGAGTAGAGCCTGGTTTTCAGATTACATCACAACATTCTCGGAGGCAGCTAAAAAGAATATTAAAGGTCCAATATTACCCAAAATTGACTCTTGTGAACCTTTATCCATGTTGTTACCTCATTCAAACAAACCCAGAGCTGTGTTTTATTTCATTCACACACGTTTGAATGGATTATTATTAGTCTGTCTACATCTCCAAAGCTCAAAATGTTCTTGTGATGTTCTCTTTTTATTTTAGTTTAATAGAGATAGAGCTGAAATTATCCAAATGATTCTAGTGAAGGTGCGTGGAGTTTCGAAACACAACTTCAGGTATGTTTTTTGACGAGGAAACATTGCAAAATATATAATAAATCCAGAAAATAGCGTAATATTCTGTAGGTCCTTTAAGTAAAATGTAGTTTTTTTGTTTGGCGAGTAACTAATCAAAATGAGGTTCAACTTTTGGAGATTTCAAGGCAAAGTACGAGAATTTCTGCCTCTTGTAATCTGAAAACCATCAATTCAGGCTTCACGTTTTGCCCGGAACATCCCGCAGTATGGCATTAATCTTACCTATCTTCGTGACGCGTCCAGAATCCCACGTTTTTTTCAAGTTTAATGCCACAAAGCGGATCGTTCTAAGCGAAATCACCTCCTCGGACGTAATCAAACCAGAAAAGCGACGTACTGCACCTTTTAAAACAAATAAAATCCCTGTGATGTAAGCATAGTTTGTGATTTTCGCTCTGACGTCCGCGTTTACGCCGGTCCGTGGACATCCCCAGTGAGGGCACAATGTCAGTAAAGCTTACAAAATAAAGGCTGCTCGATGCGATCTGGAAAATTAAAACAGTTCTTAAGCCAGAGACAGTGTTTTCCAGTCCTTTTTAAACAGCTGTCGCCATTCTACCACAATCAAAAACGCAGTAATTTTGGTGTAAATAATAGAAGAGGTTGCAACCCTAACCTTTCTATGTCTAAGGTTTCAGTATAAGACATTACATTCATATCCTTAATAACAGCTCGCCCATAATCAAGAGTTCAATAGGCAAAACAATGACAGCATCAGCTATGGACAAGTTGTAGTTTACATGACAGAATTGCATAATGTCTGCCAATGGGGGAAAGCAAAGGGGAAAAGGTTAAAGGACAAGCCGCTACAAGAAGAGACTAACTAGAGTAGAAATCCGAGAGAGAGAGAGAATGGAGGGAGTACGCCGCAGCAAAGGAAGGTCGACATGACTTAAAATGACGTGAATTCTTGATATTTCAGTTTCATTTTCAGTAGTTTTCAGTAGTTTTGATGTAGTTCTAGTAATTCTGGCAACAATACTTTAAAGGAAATGCAAGGTTTTATTGTTTTGAAAGTGCTGTATTTCATGAAAATGTTTCCAGAACTAAGTCACTCCCCCTCCAGAGCGCTATCGACTTGAATTTTGAATATTTCTTATATTTTTAGCAGTTGTATTGTGTCAAAAACTCAAATTCACAGAGGCCAAAATTAAAAACTGGGACTAAGTCTTGAGCCAAACTAAATATTTACTGAAAAATTTCCACAACATCTGCATATTTTCTCTTCTTTTGGGATATGAAATGTTAAACCTTTACTTATTAAAATAAATGTTTAATAATAGTTTTGATTAAACATTGAATCCAGAACAAGCAAAATAAAACATTCTAAAATAAATAATGTCTCTATAGTCTATCTGTAGTCGGCGAGCAGCTCTAATATAGATTTGATATGATCTCGTGGGCCAAATATAATCATATCACGGGCCAAATTTGGCCCCCGGGCCTGAGTTTGACATGTCTGTTTTATTGTTTAGAAAATGCTATATTCATTGAAAACGTTTCCTGAACTAAATCACTGTTTGTTCAGAGCACTAAAGAATTGTGAATATTTCTTATATTTTTTGTAATTTTTTGTAGTTTTGAAGTAGTTTTATTGGACTGATAATTGTTTTCAAGTAATTTTGACAACAATATTTTAGAGGAAAAATAACTCGCCAAATGGAGAAACAGAACTGTAAACACTAAAGACCCCCTCTTTTACCTATATGGGATATTAACTTCTTCTTAACATTTTTCGATCACCATGTTACGTTTTATTGTTTTGAAAATGCTATAAAAGCTGAAAACGTCTCCTAAACTAAGTCACTCCCCCTCCGGATCACTACTGACTTGAATTGTGAATATTTATTTTATTTTTAGTATTTGTATTGTAGTTTTGATGTATTTCTGATGCTTTGATAATGTGAATTGTTTTACAGTCATTTTTATAATATTAAAATCTTGAAATTGAGTATGATTTTAGCCATGTAATTCTAGTTAGTAATTAGTAATTCTAACTGTTGTATCTGCTCCTGATTGGCCAGAGCTCACGCAAAATACGAATTGTGTTGTGAAGCAATTCAATTCCGCTTTAAACGGCTTAATTTATATATTCTGGTGACATAAAATGCAGCTAAAAATCTGTTAAAACGTAACAGGAAGTACTTTTTACTTTTGCTTAACTACAATTTCGGCAGGATCGGGATCAAATTGGTCAAAAATAGGGACACCTGCGACATTTCTTGTATAAAACTGGGACAAATCACTGGTTTGTAAGGTAAATAAACATCTGGTCACACTAAACTGGAGTGAAAAGTGTTAATTTTTAGGTTTATATAAGAAGTCTGTTGTGCTGTACACTACCGGTCAAAAGTTTTAAAACACCCTCATTTTTCCAGTTATTTATTGCAATTCAAGTCGTGCAAGTCCAACGAAGAGCTTGAAATGGTACAAAGGTAAAAACTGAACAAAAGAAAGAAAGATAATGACCCAAAACACAAGCCCAAGCTCTGCCAAAAAAAACTACCTCAGGAAAAAAAAAAACAAGATGGTGAGCTTCTGAAACAGACTTGGGAAGAACTTTTTGAAGAATATTTGATTTCTGTTGTAAAAAAGAAAGAGCCACGAGTGTGTTCAGCTGTTTTATCTGCCAAAGGTGAGATGAGTCAGAATTTTAGAATACGTTTTGGTCTATAAAGTGATTTCCATGATTTCTTTTTCAACTCAAATTACTTAATTGTTCTAGGCTTTCATTTCTATGGAAGCCGAGAAGGGGTCACAACAAACGCAAACGCCGCAACAAATACAAATGCGACAACAACAACAAAAAGTAAAGGAACGGAGAAGTTGGAAACGTAAGTAAAAGTAATTTATTGTTTTATCATTATTCGTTTCACGTTGTAGTTCTTCTTCTTCACTTGCCGCTTGATCGGTCCGTCGGAAAATAGAGGCTTTTTTTGGTGTGTTGTGGCTTTTTTTTGGTGTGTTGTGGCTTTTTGTTGTGTTGTGGCTTTTTAATGTGTTGCGACGTTTGTGTTGTGGCGTTTGTATTTGTTGCGGCGTTTGCATTAAAATAGAGTCCCGCGGTCATTTCCTTTGTGGCTTTTTTTTGGTGTGTTGTGGCTTTTTGTTGCGTTGTTGCATTTGCATTTGTTGCGACGTTTGCGTTTGTTGTGGCCCCTCTCGGCTTCCGTACATTTCATAGTGCAAGGACACAATAATAAGTTAAAAAAAAAAGGAAGAAGAGTGGTGTTCTAAAACTGTGGACCAGTAGTGTGTGTTCCTTAAACCTTAAAGCTACCACCTGTAATTGAATTCGCCATTTTACCCCAGTTGTATTCTCGCTTCTCGCCACTAGATGCCGTCTGTGCTACTTCTGTCGGAAAATGCGCCGCTTTTGGCTCGACAGAAGAAGACCAGAGCGCACATGCTGCCATCTACTGGTAGAAAAAAGCAAAAACTTACAGATGGTAACGTTTGGTAATGATTTTGTATTTTTGCTGCTATTTGGTCATTACGTATGTAACGTAAATCCCGTAGGAAGAAGGACAATAACGTCATTCCTCTTGATAAAATTCACCAAACATTCTCTTTGTTCCGGCTTTAAATCCTCAAGTTTTAAAGTAATTTTCACAACAATATTTTAAAGATAAATAACGTTTTATTGTTTTGAAAATACTATATTCACTGAAAACGTCTTTGAAATTAAATCACTCCTCCTCCTAAATTATAACATAATTTATAATATTAACATTTTATTGAGTATAATTCTAGCCATGTATTTGAACGGTACGATATTTATTGTGATATTTTGGAGAGGTTGATATATTACTGTAGATAGGACACTTTTTTGATTTTAAAATACCTTGACAAGATTTTGATGTGAATTATTTCCATCATAATCCCAAGAATTCGAGTAAAAAAACATCTTTCTTCAGAAAGAAATGAAATGAATCATGGGATATGTAGTTCCCGATGTTTATTAGCTAGTGCTACTATAAAACCATGAATTTAAGCAAATGATTTTGTAATTCGATATATTGTGATACCCCATGATATTATTGTGAGACTTTTAACAATACAATATCACGATATTTTGGTTATTGTTACAGCAAAAAAACTACCTCAAGAAAAAAGAACAAGAAGGTGAGCTTGAAGAAGAACTTCTGAAGACTTGGGAAGAACTTTTTGAAGAATGTTGTAAAAAGAACGAGTCGTGAGTGTGTTCAGGTGTTTTATCTGCCAAACGTGAGACGAGTCAAAATTTTAGAATACGTTTTGGGTCTATAAATTGATTCCATGATTTCTTTTTCAACCCAAATTACTTAATTGTTGTAGGCTTTCATTTCAAAGAATAATTTTCAGTAAAAAACAGGAAGAAGTGTGGTGTTGTAAGACTTTGGCCCAGTAGTGTGTGTTCCTTAAACCTTAAAACTAACGTCTGTAATTGAATTCGCCATTTTACCCCAGTCGTATTCTCGCTTCTCGCCACTAGATGCCGTCTGTGTTACTTCTGTCAGAAAATGCGCCGCTTTTGGCTCGACAGAAGAAGACCAGAGCGCACAGGTGAGCAAAAAACGTACAAACGGTAGCTTTAAATCGCATTTTTAAAGATCTGGATTTAGTTGGAATCGAAATAAAGCATGTTGAAATCAGAATCGGTCAAAACTACTCAAAATCGGAACTCCGAATTCATCTCATTTTCGCTCATTGTGGACCTTCCTTTTGTTGCGGCGCGTGGGTGAGTATCGTCTATTTTGGGGAGGGGGACGGGTGAGTATGCCGGGGTGAGTGGGTGAGTGAGTGGGTGAGTGGGTTAGGTCTGGAGGTCCCTGGTCCTGGATGGGGCAGCTCCTGTTGGCAGTGGACAGCAGTGGTTGAGCGGCGGGGCTGAGGGGGGACGGGGGTCGTGGTCGGGGGAGGGCGATGAGTTTTACACAATGCTCTGTCGGACGAAGGCATTTCAGTGGAGATGAGATGAAGGCAGCCTGCAGGTCACAGTGTAGGAACCCGGAACACCTCACGCCAACGCTTCACGCCAACACGCCGCGCGCCAGCTCACTCCGGCTCCACTGGGCTGGGGTCTATGGGTTCTGCAAAGACAAAACAATAAGACAAAAATGTAAGTTTAAAAGCCCGGAATCCGTGTGTCATTCGTTCATTCGGTTTTCAATATAAAACCAAAAATAAGAAAATGAAAAAACAGATAATGATTCGTTTTTTTCAGTTTTTCGATTTTGTGTTTAAATTAAGAATGGAAAAAAACGGATAACGGCCGTTTCCCTGTTTACGTGACTTTCGTGACTGCGATGCCGGACTTCTGCGCCACATACAGACTGAACCAGGACTGATCCAGGTCCGGGGACCAGACCAGGACCAGAGCGGGACTAAGACCGAGACCAGGCTGAGACCAGACCAGGACCAGACCGGGACTGAGATCAAGACCAGGCCGGGACCAGACCAGGACCAGACTGGGACCAGACCGGGACCAGACCAGGACCAGACCAGGACCAGACTGGGACCAGACCGGGACCAGACCAAGACCAGGCCGGGACCAGACCAGGACCAGACTGGGACCAGACCGGGACCAGACCAGACCAGACCAGGACCAGACCGGGACCAGACCGGGACCAGACCAGGACCAGACTGGGACCAGACCGGGACCAGACCAAGACCAGGCCGGGACCAGACCGGGACCAGACCAGGACCAGACCGGGACTGAGATCAAGACCAGGCCGGGAACAGACCGGGACTGAGACCAAGACCAGGCCGGGACCAGGCCAGGACCAGACCGGGACTAAGACTGAGGCCGGGACCAGGCCGGGACTGAGACCGAGACCAGACTGAGACCTAGGCCAGGACCAGACCGGAGGCTCAGAGCCCACGGCAGGGCCAAGAGCTCGAAGCTGAGGCTCGGACCCTGCGGAGGCTCGGAGTCAAACTCTGGTCCCGTTATCCATTTTTGTCCATTCTTCATTTAAACACAAAATCGAAAACTGAAAAAACGAATCATTATCTGTTTTTTTCATTTTGGTTTTGGAGACAAATAATGAAGAAAACTGTTGTTTTTTCGTTTTCTTATTTTTGGTTTTATATTGAAAAACGAATGAATGAATGACACACGGATTGTCTGGACATATGTTACACAAAATTGACTCTTGTGAGCTTTAAGCCAAGTTAGAATGTTGTTACTCATCAAACACAGACCTGGAGTTGAGTTTTGTTTCATTCCCACATGTTTTAATGACTCTTTATTATTAGTCTGTTTACATATCCAAAGCTCAAAATGCTCTGTTACGCCTTGTGATACACTGTTGGGCAAGTGACTTTAACACTGTAATGTGTTATTTATGACTTGTTACTGACATTTCAAAATAATTCGTTACATTACAATATTACTGTGTTTAAAATGTCAAACATGACACGACTATTACAGCACTTTTAATTTACTCTCACCAAAATAACTGTGAAGATGATGAACTTTTGCACCGTATATGGACTAAACCAGAACTAAACCAGAACTAAACCAGAGCTGAACCAGAACTGAACCAGGACCAAACCAGGACTAATCTTGGACTAGAACTAGGAGCGCCCCTGAGAGAACCCTGAGTCTGGGGTGTCTGCAAGGTGCGATCGGGCGTCAGCTGCGTTTAGCCCAATGGAGTTTCTAGTTCTGCGTCGGTCCTTTCGCTCGCAGTCACTCGACGGTCTACACGAGCGCACGTCCGGCATTTCATCACTGCTGATATCGCGGTAATTTTAGCAAATTTGTATAAAGAAAAACCCACCACTTCAATCCAGGTTAAAAATGTATTGTGACGCGCTTTACTCACATTTGTACTGAGTAAAATATTAACTTTTTTCCCCCTGTAACACCACATTACTGCGTTACAGCAAAAAGCAACACATTACAGTAATTTGTTACTTTTATAACATGTTACTCCCAACACTGTTGTGATGTCATGAAGCAGTAGTTTTTAAGTTAAAAAACCATTAAACACCCTCCTGAAGCTTTACTCCGACCTTGGCAAAATCTGAAAAACAATCCAACACGACGTCGATCAGGCCACTACGTTTACACATACCCGGGTTTGTTGAGAAACGAATATTTCCAGCCCTCCATTTTCCAAAATAACATCGTGCACACAGCATCGTTTTCAAAAAAGTTTTCGTTTACATCGACCTGCATAAATCCGCCATCGAGCGCCGTCATCACTACACCAAACCTCTGGGCGAGACCTGGATTAGATTCAAACCTGTAGCATTTATTTCATTACAGTTGTAAGTTTTACTCAAAAATACCTTGAAAGACGTGCATTACTGAGCCGGCTCGCCTCTCCACAGATCTGTTAAAGAAGTGGTTAAATTGCTGACCTCCGAGCCTCATTGGTCTCTGGTCATGGATATGAAACATCAGCTGCGTGTGCAAATGCAAACACATAAATGCATTTTCAGAGGCGAATTTGCCGTTGGCGTGTAAAAGATGGGCACAAATAAAGGGAAATGTCTCAGTTTATAAAAATACCCGTGTACGTGTAAACGGGGCTTTTGAAACAGAGCGGACATTTGTGCTTGGATCACGCCGTTTCCCTTTTCTCCAGACACATCGGGACATCGCGGTGCCAGGTCGGGGGCGGGGCTGAGAGGGGCTCCTGGCTGTAGTTGATCCTAAAGAGGCCGTTACAGACACGACTTTCACTCAAAAGTCTGATTTTTTTTATAAATATGCCCTAAAATGCCAAAATAACTCCAGGGATAGAGATACTTTTCTATTTTAGACCCATTTACACACATAATCAGTAGAAAAAAAGTGATTTGGGCGTTTAGTGACTCTTTAACAGCTCCTTTTACCTTCAGCTCCGTAGAGATGGGAAATTCCTGAGCTGAAATTTACCCAAATACAGTCCAGCACTTCCAATGTTACCACATGACATGAGTTTGGCCCAACGGCGCCAGTGAGTCCGATGCAGGTTATTATGTGACGAGCGCAGACACTGGCGTTTACGGGCGGAACGTGAAGAGGACCCCCCCCCGGCACCGCCTTTTCCCGCCGTGTCTGAAGAGAAGGGAAACGGCGTGATCCGAGCACAAATCTCCGCTCTGTTTCAAAGTCTGGAGCGCAATGGTCCGGTCGGAGTCGTGTTGGATTGTTGTGGCTGTGGGTCGACTGTCAATCATGGCTCCAGAGCCCGCCCCACACCCGCTCCCCCCATCCCGCCGAGATTCAGATTTCAGGGCAGAGTGAAGCTTCAGGAGGGTGTTTAGTGGCTCTTGAAGGTTAAAGGTCGCTGTTAATTTGAAGACTACAGCTTCATGACATCACAAGGTGGAACAGAGCTTCTGGAGATGTAAACAGACTAAAAATAAAGAGTGACTCAAACACGTGTGAATGAAACAAAACTCAACTCCGGGTCTGTTTTTGATGAGTTAACAACATTATAACATGACTTAAAGCTCACAAGAGTCAATTTTGCGTAATATAACACCTTTAATAATAGTTAATTAACCTGAATAACTAACCTACTATTCATCCATGTAAAAATAATACTGTGAATTAAAGATTTCTAGGAGATTTCTGGAGTTCGCCACTCAGTTTCAAACAAAACCACATTTTAAAAAGCAATTATCAGCGTACTAAAAGTTCTAAAAACGCTCTGAGGGGTTGTCGTAGCTAAATAAAAAGCCAAATGTGAGTATCATTGTCGTGATATTTTATACTGAACGAAAATGTGCAACCTTTTTAACATTTTTACCAACATTTACTTCATATTGTGGCTGTGTACTTGCTCTTACCACCAGAGGGCAGTGTGCAGAAGTGTACATAAAAAGGCCATAAAACAGAGCTCTGTGACACTGTGGTACACACACACACACACACACACACACACACACACACACACACACACACACACACAAGTCATTTATGTTCCAGTGTTTTGGATTCTGCAAACATGTGGGTAAAAGTGCCTCTGAATGAAGCATCACCAAGGGCATTCTTTCCTTTTCTTTCATATTTTCTTTCATCCACAACACTAAAAATAGCTCAGAATATACTGTCTAATATCATTTTTGCACCTACACTGACGAAATTTTTTTAACACAATTTCAATACTAAGGAACAGACTTAATATTCAGTACCAATTTTGATAACACAATCTCTTTTTTTTAGACTTACAAACTGTAATTTTCAACAGCTCTATTCATGCTTACATCACAAAACCGGTGGACATTTGGAAATGCGGATGACGACTTCTTTTGGGCTCTGACGAAATCTGAGAAAACTGAGAAAATGGTGCAATTTTCTTCCTCTAGATGTCCTTGTATTCTTTCTTTTTTCCTTTTATTAACTGCCTATTAATTTGTGTATTATAATCTGTCTAACTTACTAAAAAAATAAATAAAAAAGATACTATTAGAGTTACAAGTCGTCTACATGTTTCCAAATATTTTCTGGTAAGCGTGAACTTAATTTTATATTGTTGTCGCTGAAGATTACGCGCTACAGTTCCACAAAGAAACTCTCAGCAGAACACAAAGTTCGACTGTTGTTTTTTTTAACGTTGGTTTTATGTTACCACACATTTCGTGCTGGGGTCAGAGTCCTGCACCTGGAATTTTACGGGCAGGTTTACGGGCGGGTGGAGATCACACACGGGCGGGTCAGGTGAATCAAATGAACGACGAACGGGAGAAAAATACTTTGCACGTGACATTTCCCGGTCTTTTCCTGGAATGATGGACCAGGCTGAGAGAGACTTTAGTATATTTATTATGTAAAACCATCAATGAAGAAGATTCGCTCGACAGTTGTGATCTTAGTTTAGTCCTAGTTTAGTCCTGGTTTAGTCCTGCTTTAGTCCTGGTTCAGTCCTGGTTTAGTCCTTGTTTAGACCTGGTGAAGTCCTGGTTCACTCTTGGTCCAGTCCTGGTGTAGTCCTGGTCCAGTCCTGGTGTAGTCCTGGTCATCGGCTCTGTGGTTGTGGCGTGTGTATATATTTATAATCTGCTAATGACACGGTGTAGGTTCAGTCCTGGTTTAGTCCTGGTTTAGTCCTGGTTTAGTCCTGGTTTAGTCCTGGTTTAGTCCTGGTTTAGTCCTGGTTTAGACCTGGTTTAGACCTGGTTCAGTCCTGGTTTAGTCCTGGTTTAGTCCTGGTTTAGACCTGGTTCAGTCCTGGTTTAGTTCTGGTTTAGTCCTGGTTTAGACCTGGTTTAGTCCTGGTTCAGTCCTGGTTTAGACCTGGTTTAGTCCTGGTTTAGACCTGGTTCAGTCCTGGTTTAGTTCTGGTTTAGTCCTGGTTTAGACCTGGTTTAGTCCTGGTTCAGTCCTGGTTTAGACCTGGTGTAGTCCTGGTTTAGACCTGGTTCAGTCCTGGTTTAGACCTGGTTCAGTCCTGGTTTAGTTCTGGTTTAGTCCTGGTTTAGTCCTGGTTTAGACCTGGTTCAGTCCTGGTTTAGTTCTGGTTTAGTCCTGGTTTAGACCTGGTTTAGTCCTGGTTCAGTCCTGGTTTAGACCTGGTGTAGTCCTGGTTTAGACCTGGTTTAGTCCTGGTTTAATCCTGGTTTAGTTTTGGTTCAGTTCTGTTTTAGTCCTGGTTTAGTTCTGGTTTAGTCGTGGTTTAGTTCTGGTTCAGTCCTGTTTTAGTTCTGGTTTAGTCCTGGTTTAGTTCTGGTTTAGTTCTGGTTTAGTCCTGGTTAAGTCCTGGTTCAGTCCTGTTTTAGTCCTGGTTTAGTTCCTGGTTTAGTTCCTGGTTTCAGTCCTGTTTAGTCCTGGTTTAGTCCTGGTTTAGTCCTGGTTAGTTTAGTCCTGGTTTAGTCCTGGTTTAGTCCTGGTTTAGTCCTGGTTTAGTCCTGGTTTAGTCCTGGACTATTGGGCTGTCGGACTAATGGACTGACTCTGATTTATCTTGGACACGGGCGAGTAACAGGTGGAATGTTAACGGGTCCAGGAGGGTGCGAGTCTCCAAAAATGGACCCGTGCAGGACTCTGTCTCTACTCCCCCAGATTCTTTTGTTTGAGAAATAAACGATCACAAACTCTCAAGAAATTTGTTTTTCTTTTCTCAATGAAATAGGCCGTGAAATAGATAATAAGTTTTTATATAAATGGTCTTAAAAAGAAACCTGAGACGAGTGCTGCACCAGAAAAGTTACACATTGCACCTTTAATACAAATGGAGTTAGATTTTATCATACAGAGAATTCTTCGATCACTAGAAATTTTCAGGTTGGATATTTGTCAATTTAACTTTTAAATATTTAAAGGGGAAGTACAGTTTAATCAACAGGGAAAATCTGTCTCTCAACGCTCAAGATTATTTAAAAAACACATCAGAAAACGTCTACATTCTTTTTTTTTTTCAGTATCGATACTTGTTCAAACGAGCGTCAAGTCTCGAAACCCCAAGGACGGCAGATTAACGTTTCCCGTGCGCCGTCCTTGTTTTAAATTCATAAACAAAAGTAAAGACACCAGTTTTAATATCGATTCGTATTTGATTTTTCCTCGTCTTGACGGCCCTGCACGGAGAGCGAGAACAAAGGAAGCGTTTTTCTGGTGCCGAGCTAAAGACCGCGCGCTCTTTTTGTGTGTGTTTTGTTTTGCTTAAACCCTTGAACTATTGACTGGGGTTATGTTCTTTTGTCTTGGAGCGAGGCCAGCTGCATTAAACACACCACAATGAACCGAGGATTTAAAACCTGCCACTTTTCCTCACTGTGTTTGAAGTCGCGGGGACAAAATCTGTTGTTTCTCCAGGCTGCAGTTTTTCTCGCACTGAAAGTTAAAGGTTCTATATTACGAAAAATTTACCCTTGCGAGCTTTAAGTCGTGTTATAATGTTGTTACGTCCTCGAAAACAGACCCGGAGTTGTGTTTTGTTAATTTATCCAAAGATCAAAATGCTCTATTCCACCTTGTGATGTCAAGAAGCGGTAGTTTTCACGTTAACAGCAAAAATGTACCTTTAGTTCGGAAGATTTTTGTACAATTCCTGAGCTGAAATGATCGAAATGATTCTAGTGAAGGTGTGTGGAGTTTAAAAACGCAGTGGAGCACTTCCTGTACTAAAGCATGACATCACAAGGTGGAACAAGGTGAGAACTTGGCTTAATCATGCAGAAATTTTGAGTTAAACATGTGAAATAAAACAAAACTCCAGGTCTGTTTGTGATGAGGAAACAACATTAGAACATAGATTTTAAAAAAATTTGTAAAATGGGCCCTTCTAAAGATGCACTGTGTAACATTTCTAGTTTAGAATCAGTCAGACTTGAGTCACTATTTTTAGGACTTTGGATTTGACTTGATAAAATGGACTAAGACTTGGGACTCGACTTGAACTTGAAGGTCAGTAACTTGGGACTCGACTTGGACTTGAAGGTCAGTAACTTGGGACTCGACTTGGACTTGAAGGTCAGTAACTTGGGACTCGACTTGGACTTGAAGATCGGTGACTTGGGACTTGACTCTGACTTGAGGCCTGTGACTTGAGAAGCACTTTTAAATCTGAATTCTTTCTATTCTGACTGTAATAGTTCACACTAAGATGTCATGTCAAGACATTTAAAAAGGCATTTAAATAAAAAAAAAAAAAATTACTAAATACATTTCTACAACTCTTATGTCCTCTGTAAATACTCAAAAATAAATATTCCATGACTTTTTAAGAACAATTTAGTTTAAAATTCATATAAATTGCAAAAATCTAAGCTATTTTTGGTTCTTTTTTTTGGTTGAAAAGACTTGAAATGACTTCACGCCCAAAGCAGACGACTTGGACTTGACTTGGACTTTTATGGGCCAGTGACTCGAGACTCGACTTGGTCTTGCCTGTGTGACTTGACTTGACTTGTGACTTGAGACTTACTTGAGACTTGCAAAACAACAACAACTTGGTCCCATCTCTGGAATCTGTCACCTTCTTCCCTACTGTATATACAAATTAATTAGAATTAGTAATTACAAAATAATCATATTTTATCGTTTTACCTCATGCATAAACTAAAGCTGCATTGCTTTTATTTTAGAAGTGTTTTTTAAATTGCTGAGTCATAACATAAACTCTTACCAGTCTGACCAGTGCATCAAAACAATGACATTTACTGCTTTTTATGAACAAATACAATTACCGTATTTTTCAGACTATAAGGCACAATATCAGTAATGTTGAATTCTCTCGTCTATTTTCATACATAAATTGCACCGGATTATAAGGAGCATTAAGTGAAACAAACAGACAACACTTAAGGCTGATCCTTAGTCCAGGCATCTATGATCCATTGGCAGATTGTGGCGTAATTCGCTCGGCGTTACCTCCCTGTCTTGGTGAATGTGTTTTATGAATGTGAATGTGTGTGGATCATTTATTTAAGTTAGTTTTTTTTTTTTTTTTTTTTTTCCTACAAGGACGACTCAAATATACACTGAGTAATAATGTATTTGATGCAGCTTTGTGCACATTTGTTTACGTTTTACAGAAACGAAACTTAAAACCACATGGCTCATTTGCATAAACTATAAGCTCTGAAAAAAAACAGCTCTCTCCTTGTATCACTGATGTGGTTCAGTTTCTGTCGGACTAAAGGACACAACTCAGTGGAATATGACTGTTCTTTCTGTGACAGTGTGCGTTAAGTTGAAACAGAACTAGATTTCGCCCTTTACTCCGCGAGGCTCCTGACTACGGTAATGCTCCGACAATCCATCAAGAGGTGCGGCTTCGTAGTTTACCAAAGTCGTACTAAAACATTTGTACCACATAAAATCAGTTCGAGGTCAGAAAGCACAACCAGAATTAATACATAAGGCGCACTGTCGATTTTTGAGAAAATTAAAGGATTTTAAGTGCGCCTTATAGTCCGAAAAATACGGTAATATTATGCAGAATTGAGTTAAGCATTTTCTATTAAATAATTGCCCACCCTGGTCTATGGAGATCAAGGCTTTGGGGAAAAATCTGTAATTGCGATTGTGATTAGATTTCTGTTTTAATAATAGGATCCTGTTCATGGTTCACATTTCAAACACGTCCGGGAAAATCGACGAACCGATACAAGAGTCACATTTCACTCTTTGTCTAATCTAAACTACAAAATCAGCAGTTTTTACGCGGAATAAGACACGAGATTTTGATGTTTATGGAGGACATTATGGCACTTTAAAAATCGCAGCCTTTGTGTTTTGCTTATCGCGTCCGTTCAGTGTTGGGAATGTTACTTTTAAAATATATTCCCCTACAGATTACAGATTACATACGTCAAAATGTAATGTCCATTAAATTACTTGAAGTGAGTAATGTAATCTGATTACTTTGGATTACTTGATATTGTCATGTTTTTCTTTAAACTACATGAATGTAACAACCACATCCTGAAAATTCATGTTTGTTCTCTTCAAATTGTTTAGTCCTGGTTTAGTCCTGGTTTTAGTTCTGGTTTAGTCCTGGTTTTAGACCTGGTTTAGTCCTGGTTTAGTCCTGGTTTTAGACCTGGTTTAGAACTGGTTTAGAACTGGTTTTAGACCTGGTTTTAGTTCTGGTTTAGTCCTGGTTTAGTCCTGGTTTTGTCCTGGTTTTAGACCTGGTTTAGTCCTGGTTTAGTCCTGGTTTTAGACCTGGTTTTAACTGGTTTAGTCTGGTTTTAGACCTGGTTTAGTTCTGGTTTTAGTCCTGGTTTAGTCCTGGTTTTAGTCCTGGTTTTAGTTTAACCTGGTTTAGTCCTGGTTTTAGACCTGGTTTTAATTCTGGTTTAGTCCTGGTTTTAGTCCTGGTTTTTAGACCTGGTTTAGTCCTGGTTTTAGTTCTGGTTTTAGTCCTGGTTTAGTCCTGGTTTTAGTTCTGGTTTAGTTTACCTGGTTTTAGTCCTGGTTTTAGTTTTCTGGTTTAGTCCTGGTTTAGTCTTGGTTTAGTTCTGGTTTTAGACCTGGTTTTAGTTCTGGTTTAGTCCTGGTTTTAGACCTGGTTTAGTCCTGGTTTTAGTTCTGGTTTAGTCCTGGTTTTAGACCTGGTTTTAGTCCTGGTTTTAGTCCTGGGTGGTTTAGTCCTGGTTTTAGTCCTGGTTTAGTCCTGGTTTTAGTCCTGGTTTAGTTTTCCTGGTTTTAGTTTTCTGGTTTTAGACCTGGTTTTAGTTCTGGTTTAGTCCTGGTTTTAGACCTGGTTTAGTCCTGGTTTAGTCCTGGTTTTAGTTCTGGTTTAGTCCTGGTTTTAGACCTTTTGGTTTAGTCCTGGTTTTAGTTTGGTTTAGTCCTGGTTTAGTCCTGGTTTTAGTTCTGGTTTAGTCCTGGTTTTAGACCTGGTTTAGTCCTGGTTTAGTCCTGGTTTTAGTTCTGGTTTTAGTCCTGGTTTAGTCCTGGTTTAGTCCTGGTTTAGTCCTGGTTTAGTTCTGGTTTTAGACCTGGTTTTAGTCCTGGTTTAATCCTGGTTTAGTTCTGGTTTAGTCCTGGTTTAGCCCAAAATGTGAAAACATGAAAATACCACCGTTTCCATCCATTTATTTCAGCAAAGTAACTGTAACTGAATACAGTTACTCATAATTTGTACTCTGATTACTTAACTCCTGTACATGTAATCTGTTACTCCCCGATACTGCGTCCGTTCCAATTGCGATTTTGATCCTACCTATCTGGAATGTCCCACTGTATGGCATTAAACCGTCTGTTTCCATGGAGACAGTCAAACGAAGCCACTTGGTGAAGTTACAGGTCAGATTTGTGGAGCTAAAACGAACAAGAATGTGTTTTTCGAGGTGTTTTTCGAGCAATAAAAGCACGTGTTAATTAATAAAATGCAAGATAGATGTGTTTAATGCAATACTGCGGAACTTTTTTTTTATATGCCACTAATATTCCGCGATCGATGCAGACTACATTACGACAGAACAAACAGCTGGAGGGCACAGTAATGATCATATTACCGTCCATTACTTTCCAGATAAGATAATTAGTGTGAAAAATTCATGTGATCAAAATGTGTATTGATTTAATTATTCTAATGAAGTAAAAAATGTGTTTGTTTTTGTTTAGTTTTGTAGGACTTTATTATAGCCGTAGGGAAATTGTCGTCTGCGTTTCGCTCGTCCTTTTCATCTCCATGATCTTGTCGCTAGGCTTGGTCAGGACTGGAGGATTTTTACTTTAATTTTACTTACTTTTTAAAATGTGTTTTGTTTTTGTCGACCTGATTTGAGTGTTTTTAAAGAACCTGTACCTGATTTCAGACCAGGAGTTGGGAGATTCTTTTGATTTGAACCTTTAGTCCCGCCGACCTCATCCTCACTGGGATATTTTAGCGTAGACCAGAGTCCTGCACGGGTCCATTTTTGGAGACCCGCCCCCGCGCAGTACAGCAAATGAGGGTCAGTCCATTAGTCCGACATCCCAGTAGTCCAGGACTAAACCAGGACTAAACCAGGACTAAACCAGGACTAAACCAGGACTAAACCAGGACTAAACCAGGACTAAACCAGGACTAAACCAGGACTAAACCTACGCCGTGTCATTAGTGGATATAAATGTACTGTATGTATACACGCTGTGACTGCAGAGCCGATCGCCAATCGCCAGGTCTAAACCAGGACTAAACCAGGTAAACCAGGTCTAAACCAGGACTAAACCAGGTCTAAACCAGGACTAAACCAGGTCTAAACCAGGACTAAACCAGGACTAAACCAGGACTAAACCAGGACTAAACCAGGACTAAACCAGGACTAAACCAGGACTAAACCAGGACTAAACCTACGCCGGTAAACAGGACTAAAGTACAGGTAACCAGGACTCAGAGCTAAACCAGGACTAAACCAGGTCTAAACCAGGACTAAACCAGGACTAAAGCCAGGTCTAAACCAGGACTAAAGCCAGGTCTAAACCAGGACTAAACCAGGACTAAACCAGGACTAAACCAGGACTAAACCAGGTCTAAACCAGGACTAAACCAGGTCTAAACCAGGACTAAACCAGGACTAAACCAGGACTAAACCAGGACTACTAAACCAGGACTAAACCAGGTCTAAACCAGGACTAAACCAGGACTAAACCAGGTCTAAACCAGGACTAAACCAGGACTAAAAGCCAGGTCTAAACCAGGACTAAACCAGGACTAAAGCCAGGTCTAAACCAGGACTAAACCAGGACTAAACCAGGACTAAACCAGGACTAAACCAGGACTAAACCAGGACTAAAGCCAGGTCTAAACCAGGACTAAACCAGGAATAAACCAGGTCTAAACCAGGACTAAACCAGGTCTAAACCAGGACTAAACCAGGACTAAACCAGGTCTAAACCAGGCCTAAAACCAGGACTAAACCAGGTCTAAACCAGGATAAACCAGGTCTAAACCAGGACTAAACCAGGACTAAACCAGGACTAAAGCCAGGTCTAAACCAGGACTAAACCAGGACTAAACCAGGACTAAAGCCAGGTCTAAACCAGGACTAAACCAGGTCTAAACCAGGACTAAACCCAGGTCTAAACCAGGACTAAACCAGGTCTAAACCAGGACTAAACCAGGACTAAACCAGGACTAAACCAGGTCTAAACCAGAATCAGGACTAAACCAGGATCATCGGACCGATCATCTCCTCTGATGGTTTTATATAATAAAAACACTAAAGTCTCTCAGCCTGGTCCATCGTTCTGGGCAATGGACGTCCTGGACGCACGTGAAGTATTTTTCTCCTGTTTGTCATTCATTTGCTTCACCCGCCGTGTGTGATCACTACCCGCCTGCACACCTGTCCATTAAATTCTAGAATGTTTAAACCTTCCAGTTTCAACAACTACTTGCGGGTACCTGACCTGGTGCAGGACTCTGCAGAAGTCTACAACGTGAGTGCGAAGTCACCCAAAGTTTTCGACTCCAGTCAAATGAAGCTCAACGAAGCTTCCAGTTAAAGGGGCAATTTTGGAGCTGAGTTCCATATTTAGAATTTGTCTGTTATCGATGTTCATATTTTGATTTACAGACAAAACAGTACAGCAGTGTTCCATTCTCCATTCTCGACTCACGTGTGGGTCAGTTTATAATTTGAGAGACAAAATACAGAAGCGCCGTCTGCTGAATATTGGCTAAACAAATGCGATTTATGCTCCTCTGGTTTACACCTGGCTTAGATCTGAAATAGATCTGATATAGTTCTGGTTTAGTCCTAGTTTAGACCTGGTTTAGATCTAACTGGGCAAAAATTGTTCTGCACTTGACCCATTCGTGACTAACATGTGAGTGGGTATAGTCAAATTTTCTTCATATTTTGGTCATTTTTAAGTATCCTTCTCTGTATTTTACTTAAACAAATGACAATTTATACCTCTCTTTACTGTTGGCAGGGATCAAATTGGTCAAAAATAGACACCTGGGACATTTTCTGTGTAAAACTGGGACACAGGGCTCAAAACTGGGACTGTCCCGGGTAAATAGGAACATCTGGTCGCCCTGTCACCAAAACAGCGGCTACTGGGTTAGAAATGTCCATTTACATTTACAGTCTGTTGTAATTAACAGAAAAAATGCAACGTAAACATGAACAGAGAATATTTTACAGTGACAGAAACAGTTTACCCGCTGCATGGCTTAAAGAACATTTATCATGACAGAAATACATTTAAATCAGGTACCGGCCCTTTAAATCCATCGTTATTAAATTGATGTTTTTTGATTTTTTATGTTTTTGTGGAGTAATCACAAATCCTCCGCGTCCCCCGAGCGAACGGCAGCAGCACTTTCCTGATTCCCCCTGTGTCCGGCAGTAATTTTCCACACACGTTGTTTATAATTCCAAACGGATTCAAATCGAGCTTTATAATACTGTGAAATGCCGGGGAGTTTCGCACACGTCGGAGCAGATCTACAGTGGTTTACGTCGCCAATCGAGCGCGTCTAATGAGAAACGATCTGACAGACTGACTGCTAATTGTCGGTGTTTTATTTGGAATCTCGGCATCATATCCAGTTTGGGAACATCTGCTTTACGCCGTCAAATTATATGACTGCGCAATTAAGGCCCCGTCGATGCTCACGCGGTAAATAAGTAATATAATGTGACAAGAGTAAGACAAAACGGCAGCGTAAATACATTTAAATATTGACTAATGACTGATTTAGTCCTGGTTTAGACCTGATTTAGACCTGGTTTAGACCTGGTTTAGACCTGGTTTAGTCCTGGTTTAGACCTGGTTCAGTCCTCCTGGTTTAGACCTGGTTTAGTCCTGGTTTAGACCTGGTTTAGTCCTGGTTTAGACCTGGTTCAGTCCTTGGTTCAGTCCTGGTTTAGACCTGGTTTAGACCTCGTTTTGACCTGGTTTAGACCTCGTTTTGACCTGGTTTAGACCTAGTTTAGTTTGCTGGTTCAGTCCTTGGTTTAGACCTGGTTTAGACCTGGTTTAGACCTGGTTTAGTCCTGGTTTAGACCTGGTTTAGACTTGGTTTAGTCCTGGTTCAGTCCTTGGTTCAGTCCTGGTTTAGACCTGGTTTAGACCTGGTTTAGACCTGGTTTAGTCCTGGTTTAGACCTGGTTTAGACCTCGTTTTGACCTGGTTTAGACCCGGTTTTGACCTGGTTTAGACCTAGTTTAGTGCTGGTTCAGTCCTGGTTTAGTCCTGGTTTAGACCTGATTTAGACCTTGTTTTGACCTGGTTTAGACCTCATTTAGTCCTGGTTTAGACCTGGTTTAATCCTGGTTTAGTCCTGGTTCAGTTTCAGTTTGGTTTAGTCCTGTTTTAGACCTAGTTTAGTCCTGGTTCAGTTCTGGTATAGTCCTGGTTTACGACGACCTGGTGCATCCAGAATTTGGACAGAGGTGGTTGCAGATCCTTCTCTGTTCACTAACAGTATCTCTGCAGATTCTGTTCATTTGTTGGGAGTCTCCAGAGCAGCTTGAAGGTCCGACGCATGGAAATGATCCACATGTTTGTTTCTGTGTTCTGTATGTTTGTGACGTAAACGTGTACATGACTTGAGCAGATCTGACCAGAGTTTTGCGTCTTGGGCAGTGTAGACGGAAACACAGCGGTGGAGCGTATTGAACTTTTCCGCTCTGGAGGTGGTTTCAGATTTTTGCGTTTGTAACCCTCACTCTCTCCTCGGGGTCACATTGACTTGAAGACATTTTTTTTTTCCTTCCCGCTCTCTTGGGGCAAGTCAGTCAGACCCAAAAATTTATTATCAAATAAATTCTCGCCAGGCAAGAAAAAATATTTGAGGTCTGATTGACCCGCCCAAAGAGAGCGGTAAGGAAAAAAAAATGTCTTCAAGTCAATGTGACCCCGAGGAGAGCGTGAAGGTTAAGCCCCAAAAACACCATCACCGTCTAAACAAAAGACACTGATAAAATATTTTTTATTAATTATTTTTGATTATCAAACAGGCCGTCAGCAATGAAAAAGTGAGGATGTCTTACAAAAAATGTCATTAAAAAACACCTCTAAAATAAAAGCAATGCAGCTTTAGTCCAGGCATGAGGTGAAATGATCAAATATGTTTATTTTGTAATTCCAAATTATCTTAAAGGAGTCAGAGTCAACCAAAGAGGGCTGTACCCTACCTAGTCCTGCTTTAGAAGGTTAATTCAGTCTTCCCATAATCTTAACGGTGCTGTAACAATCATGTTAATGCTGGCATGTTAACAGTGCACATCCTGATTTTTAGACAGTAAAGCGCTTCATAATTAAATGCAGGCAGCACACCGTCGTCTTATTTTGACCTCAAGACCTGCTTGTACAATATATCCTTACTGGAATAAGACAAATTTGAGCTAAAATACATGTAAAACAGCCACTTCTGGAGTTTAAAACGTGAACTCAGATTGGAATCCTTTTTTTTAATGTGTATTTTCAAGTGTTTCAATGTATTTCTGAGCTTTAAAAACACCTATAAATGAATTAATACAAGATAGATAAGTTTAAACCAGATTGTGTGACATTTCTAAACCCCACAGAAAAGTTTAGTTTAGTCCTTTGGAGGGACGACGCAGAGACATAATAAGCTCATAAAACATGTGAAAAGTTTCATAGTGCATCTTTAACTAATCATTCAGCCAAACAGTAGAAGCTTTAGTTTGTGTATCTGGTCTGATTTTCTTACCTGATGAAGATGGCTCCTCCTTGTCTCGCGTTCCCGTCTCTTCGGGGTCTTTTTGTGATTGGACGACCTCCTCTTCCTCCTTCCCAGTGTCTGTATTGTCCTTCTCCTTCTGCTCCGGAGGTTCTAACAGTTCCTCCTTTTTACTCTCCGCTTCCGTGTCCCCCTCCCCAGAGTCCGTACTCCTGATGCTCAGTCTCCGTACCCTGCAAATAACGTCCACCTCCCGCATGCGAGAGATACGCTCCACCGCCACTCGCCCGGGAGAGATCGCCAGCTTGTTCTGCAAGGCTTCGATGCGATGCGACAGTCCTCTGCTCTTTCGCTCCCCCTCCAAACTCAGAGACAGCCTTCGGTCCAAAGTCGGGGGTACGGAAAGAGGCAGCCTGTCCGGGGGGAACTCCGGTAACCCTGCAGGATCGCGTCCCAATTGAGTCCATAAACTTAGTCTATGCTCCGGGGAGACTAATGGCTTCTTTTCTTGCTCCTCAACCTTCGTCGGCTCATTTTTACATTCATCGTTCAGCTTGACCAATCTCTCTTTGCTCTCAACGCTTTCCGAAACATCTGAAACACCTGCTTTAGCTTCAATTTCTACTGCTTGTTCCTTCGCGTCTTCCTTACTACCATCTTTCTGTCCTTCTGAGACTTGACTGTCTGTAGGCACATCACTCGCTAAAGTTGTCTCGCTGTCTTTAATCTCTTCAGTCTGGCTTTCAACGTCCGTATTTACACCGATTTCGTTCGAGTTTCCTGCTTGCTCTGTGTCTTTTCTATCATTCGTATCGTCCGCGCTACTTAAACTCTCCTCTTTCACCTCTTCGCCTGATCCTTTCTTGTCTAAATCGCTGTCTCCCTTTGCCTTGACGTCTTCCGGCGGGCTTTCCAACGCGGCCCGTTGCGGCGGACTCGCGTTTTGGTTCGCGGAACTGTCCGAGCTGTTCTCTTCGTGAAGCGGAGGTAGTGGTCCTTGTCTCATCTGATTTTCCATTTCTCTCTTACAAATCGGACACTCCTCCTCCGAATCCGCCCCCATGTCCTGCATCATTTCCTCGTTCGGCCTGGACCCGCCTCTGCTCGCGTCCGCCGGGTCTCTGGTTTGCCTCAGAGTCTGGCAAATGTCTTCGTAATCGGGAGGGCTCGTCAGCGTGGAGGCGTCTTGCATCGGCTGCCTGTCTGCCCACGGCACTTCTGCGGCAGTGTTTAACGTCGTGGGGCTGAAATCGCAGAGCGGCGTTTCTATCGGCTCGTCCGACAAATCCAGCTTCACCGTCCTGCCGTCGTTGCTTCTCCTTCTCGACAAATGCGCGACTACCCTGTATTCTCTGAAGCCCGTTTCTCTGGGAGGCACGGGCAGCTCCTCTCTCAACTGCTTGCTGAACGTTACCGACTTCGTAGCGGGTCTCGAGAACGCGCTTTTCACTTCCCTGTACTCCGGATCTACCGACCAGCTCACCGCGCTACGCCGCAAGCTGCTGGGTTTGTTCAGCGGTTCTGACGTCAGCCGGATTTTGATGCGTTCTGGGATTTGGACCGAACCGTTTGGGACCTTGTTACCGGCAGTTCCTAGCTCTAAAATATCCTTGTAAGCTTCGTTCAGATCCTCTATACACTTATCTACACTGGGTTGTTTGCTGGTTTGTGGTTGTTGCTGCTGCTGCTGTTGCTGCTGTTGCTGTTGCTGCTGCTGCTGTTGTTGCTGCTCCTGCTCCTGAACTTCCTTTTTAATCGCTTCTAATTCCTTCACAGCGTCCCAAGCGCGCTGACTGGCAGGTTTAATAATATACGGATCGAACCCCTCTTTCTCGCTATCCTCCTCCTCGGCTTCTGGCTCGTCCACGTTTCCTGAGGCGGTACCCTGGCTTATCTGGTTCGAAAACGTCGCGGTGATCGAAAACGCGCTGTTGCTCGACAGTTTCAGACTTTTGACTCCCTTCATCGGAAACGTAAACGCCGTCCCTACCGCGTTGTGATCGATGACGTTCCCGCTCCCGTCGACTTGTGCTTCCTTGTTTTCCGGTATTTCCACTTCGGGAGTCGTTTGCGTTTCCTGATCTCTGTACTGATTCGCCGGCCACGCCCCGGTCAACTTCAACTCCTTATAATGGTTGATTTTTGGCGGTCGGCATGAAACCTTTTTGAACATTTTACTGCTCGACCTGCTGCTTGTTTTGCTGCTGGCGAAACTCGCTGTTAACGCCTGGAGTTCCGCCTCTGCTGAAGATGTGCTTTGGAGACTTTGGTTTGTCAAATGGCCTGTTTTGTTGTTCGTGGGGCTGTCGGCAGGATCGGGCGATTTTTCGTTATTGTTATTCTGATCGCGAATGGTCATTGTTGGCTGTGGCGTGACCGGTACGGACACCAAACAAAAAATGGTTTCGCTTAGTCTCTTTTTCAAATTCTTCGTCTTTTCTTTCTCCTTTTCCGGTTTCTCGGGCGGCAAAGGTTCAGGAACTTCAACTTTCTTCGTTTCGGTCATCGTTTCCGCGACGGCCTGCTCAGGTGGGGGCTTAACCGGAGGAGGCGGTGGTTTACCCAAAATGGAGGATGGAAAAAATTGGCTACGAGTTTGTTCGGGACCAACGCTTTCACTTTTTCTCATTCCCCTGACGAAAGATCTACTAGCGATGCAACTCTCAGTCTCTGTCGTAGCAGTTTTCCGGCTTTCTACGGGCATTATAGCTGGCACCTGCTGCGGAGGAAAGGCACTATCAAGGGTAGATTGTCCTAACGATTTGGCGGAAGGGATGTCTTTGATGGTGGTGGCACTTCTGACTGCTTTCTCAGAGTCAGTGAGCATACTTCCGCTTTGCCCTCCTGAGATTGGTTTAGGTTTTGGGTCTTCGCCGCTAGTTATCGGTAGAAATTGGCGTTGTTGGTCCGCTACCGGAACAAGTTGCCGTTGGTGATCGGTTACGGGGACGAGTTGGCGCTGGGGATCGGCTATAGGTACCAACTGGCGAGGGTGATCGTTAATCGGAACTAACTGGCGTTGGTGGATCATGTGTTCCTCGTTTCCCGGCGGTACGGAGATCTGCCTGCGGTAGCTTGACGCGCGGTCGGCGTAGTAGCCAACCCAAGATCGCGTTTGCCTCGTCAGCCACCTTCCTGGGTCTGAGTTCGGCATTTGCAAAGTGTCCGCTCTCCATCTTAAGTTGGCCATTTCGTGACGATTCATTGAAACGGCTCTCGGGGGCAGAGGTCTCTTGTAAGAAGGGGGTGGTATGTAGCCCGGTGGCTCCATTCCTGTTATGGCAGCTTGCTGTGCGTAGTACTCTTGCCTGAAATCCCCGCTTCTCGAATAGTACGCTAGCCTGTCTTTTTGTTTCGCCCCTTGTTCTAGAGTAAGCATTTCGGCGCTACCCCTCGTCTGCTGGTGTATCTCGTAAGATGGAGGCTTCAGGGGTCTGCTGAACCTGGGCTTTGGTAAAAGTGCAACATGGCTGGCCGGTCCCGAGCTCCTTCCCCACCGCTCTCTGCCAGCACCGTAGACGTACCTGCTGTAAGGCCCAGAGAAAACAGTACTGCTCATCCTCTGTCTGTCCGGTAAACTCGGCCGCGAAGGCACAAGCTCTCGACACGTGTTTCCCTCCGGCGAAAGGACTCTCGGGAGGGACTGCGACTTCGCTTTCGTTTTGGCGTGAAAGAAGCCATCCGGCGTCCTTAGTCTGTACGGGTCTAGCGCCCACCTATCGTCACTGTCCGACCTCCCTAACGCTGCAGGCCTCCACTCCTCGTTCCCCAAACTCTGGCACTTCCGCTCCTCCTCGGTGACCCTGAGCTGTCCGGGGCCGGAGTCGGGGTCCCGTAGCCAGGACAGGTCCTCCCACAGCTGCTGCGCCTGCCTCTCCGCTCTCAGCTCCTCCGCGGTCAGAAGGGCTTGGGGTCTCCACGCGGTGGTCGAGGCCCTGAGCTCCCTCCCGTCCGCGTAGTCCAAGAGCAGACTGAAGTCCTGGCCGCGCCTCCTCCAGTACGACAGGTCCCGGTCGTCGTGGCCCAGGCTCACCAGGCTCAGGGGGTCCGAGTAGGTCAGGCTGGGGACGTCGTAGAACCTGCAGCAGAGAGAGAAACACGGGAGGTAAAGTTTAGGGGCAATAAAGTGTCAACTGAAAGAACTAATGAGTGCTTCAGGTAAGGTAGTTTTCAATGTTGGGGAGTAACAGATTACATGTACCAGCATTACGTAATCAGAGTACAAATGATGAGTAACTGTATTCAGTTACAGTTACTGTTTCAGTGAGTGGTAATTGGATTACAGTTACTTTGTTGAAATAAATGGATTACATGGTGGTATTTTCTTGTTTTCACATTTTAGGCTATATCCCCCACCCCTTTTTTTCCCCTTTTTTTTCGTAATTCCACTCATTGCCGGAAACTAAACCAGGTCTAAACCAGGACTAAAACCAGGACTAAACCAGGACTAAACCAGGACTAAAACCAGAACTAAACCAGGACTAAAACAGGATTTAACAGGACTAAATCATGCTGCACAGATGTGTCTCTTCTTCTTCTATCAATAATATTTTTAATATGGTTAAGGAAAGTCTGGGCTTTTTATTTTGTTTTATCAGACAAAACATCTTATGTTACGATTTCCTGGTCTTTGCTTCTCTACAGCAAATCAAGTAATCCAAAGTATTCAGATTACATTACTCACCTTAAATAATTTAATGGATTACGTTACAAACTACATTTTGGGGTATGTAATTTGTAATCTGTAGGGGATTACATTTTAAAAGTAACATTCCCAACACTGGTAGTTTTTTTTTTTTTTTTTCATGATCTTACCTGTAGTTGTGTTTTGTTTCAGTCACACTTGTGTCAGTCCATGTCTGTGAAAATCCTTTATAATTTTGTATGACTTCAGCAGACCTGTACTGATAACTTTAGTGCTCAAACTGCTTTTGTTAATTTTATTTACAACAGTGTTTCCCAAACTTTTTTTTGTGGGGATCCACGATCACGACCCAAGTCAACAGCCTCAAACACCTGTCCCTTTAAATTATGGAACAGTTGCTGCAATGAGCTAAACCAATTTAAAATAACTTTTAAGAGAATAGAAATGGAAAAATATTTGAAAGAATAATGACAGTAAAGAGATTTTTGTTATAATTAGATAAATTTTAAAAAAAAAAAATTACAATGTAGTAAAATGTATTAATTAGGCACAATAAGCTTTAGCTTCTGCCTACACTTGGTCAGTGATTTACTTAATGTTTGATTCGATTGTTCTACACCAGACATGTCAAACCTAGGCCCGGGGGCCAAATTTGTCCCGTGATATAATTATATTTGGCCCGTGAGCTGACCTGCTTGCTTCAGATTGACTATAGAGACATTATTTATTCAAAATGTTGTTCTTATTTTATATTCTGTTTGTTCTGGATTCAATGTTTAAGCAAAACTATTATTAAACATTTGTTTTAATAAGAAAAGGTTTAACATTACATATCTCAAAAGAAGAGAAAACATGCAGATGTTGTTGAAAATTTTCAATAAATATTTAGTTTGGCCCAGTCCCAGTTTTTCATTTTGGCCTCTGTGAATTTTAATTTGACACCCTGCTCTACACACTGAATATGTTTTATTTCATGACATCAGGCTGAATGTCATGTATGTAGACCATTGTTTCCCAAAGACTGAGTCACGACACTCGCAAGAGATTTTTTTTTTTGAGTCGCCTTTTCATGATTTGCATGTAGGTCTGTGATATACAGTTCTGACACATGAGAGCGAGTGAATGTCCTGTCGTCAGGATGGTCAGTATTTCTGTGCTTATTCCTTTTATTACTACATATATGTGTGAATTTGGATTTTCTGTGCTCAAAAAACTGAAAACAAACCACAGAAACAGACTGAATGCTACAAAAACACAAACAGGTCCAACAATCTCACTAGAAATGTTGAAATGTTAAGACATGTTTTGTATAATGTCTAATCTTTTTGTAATTATTTTAGTGACTATTTTGTTCTAGTTTTGCTGGTTCAGTTGAATGTTGAAAAGAAAAACAAACAGGTTAATTTTAATGTCCAAATAGGCGACTTATGGATACTTTTATTGCTGTTTTTCATTGTTTAAAACTTGAGTCATACAAATTTTTCAGAGACATGATCACTCTAACAACAAGTAACAACAGTAAAATATCTTCATTAATGTTCAATAATTTTCAAATCCACCTTTATTTTGTGATTTATGAATAATAATCTATAAAAATAATCTATTGCTTTGGGTTGTGAAGGTTTGTGACTTTTAACCCTCTCCAGGCAGGTGTTGCAGATTTGCAACAGCTAAATTCCAATTACCTACGTGAGCGGTGAGTGTTGGAAATATGTCGACTTTGAGGCTAGTTTTTGGTCATTTTGTTATGGATTAGCTGCTGTAGCTCCCGCACATAAACAGACTGTTTTCTATTGGTCTATTGTAAAAAGTGACTATATTGGCCGTATATTTGCTACTGGACCTGCACTGATATGTAAATGAGCTGTGAACAGACGTGTGAATTATGACATTTGCGACATATAATTAATTACCGCGGCGCGCACGTATTTACGGCTAAAGGCTAATAGCGCTAGTTTCTTTACCAGTTATGAGTCCGTTGCGAACGAAACGGCTCTTAGAGCCGACTCTTTCAAGCGAACGACGGGGGCCTGATCCTTATTGGGAGCTGTGTTTTCTCTTTCTCTCACTTTTTTTTCTCTTCACGCCGCGTGCAGACTCGTGGTTTGACTGCGGCAGCGGCTGAAAACGAAACTTTGAGAAATTTGCGTGTACATAGGATAAAAAAAAAAAAAAACAACTAGCATATTTGGCTGTAGTTTAGCATAAAATAAATAAGTCCTGGTTTAGTCCTTTTTCAGTCCTGGTTTAGACCTGGTTCAGTCCTGATTCAGTCCTGCTTTAGACCTAGACCTGCTTGCAACAAAACAATCTGAAGAGTGGGAGCCAAAAGAACCAGCCTGAGCCGAGCCAAAAGAGCCGGTTTCTAAAAGAGAATCCATCACCTGTGCAGAATAAAACAAATGAATGCATCTGTTTCCCAAGAGCACACTTGCGGCGAGCAAAGCAAGTAAGGAGAGACCATAAGTGAAGTAGTGTGTTCAGCAAAGTAAATATCAAAACACAAAAGCTTCGTGACGTCGTCTTGTAAAATAAACGAACAGAACCTTAAGATTATTGTTGAAGCACATGATTTGTGGCCTGTTGCTAAGACTGCCTAAAAGACATAACTGGAGCTGATGACCCATCACTAGCCCATGTCTAGAATGTGATGCAAAAATGCCATTTAGTCCGACCTGCTGTCTGTAAATATGATGTAAAGAGGCAGAATAACAATAAATGTTGCCTAAATAAACCCAATTTTAAAATCCACCAGAGCCAAACCTAAGTTTTTTAAACAATTCAACATTTACAGTGAATTTTTACATCACTAAATATATCGGTGATTATATCGGCAGCTCCAACCCCCATTATATCGGTTTCATATCGACCACAGCAAAATCCATATCGGTCGGGCTCTACTACACACAAACGGCCTGACAGAAGTGCAAAATACTTTTTTTGTTTACAAAGGATAAAAAAGTCAGGATTGTATATTACTACCCCATATTATAATTTTCCCCAAATATCAGATTTTTCCTGATACTAAAAATTAATTTGAGCCTGAGAGGGTTAAAATATGGATCCCCAGAAAAAAAAAAAAAAAAAAGTTTGGGAAACACTGATGTAAACTGTAATGAATTAAACATGAAACAATTTTGACAAACCCAACAGTGCAAGATATATGACTTTTTTTTATTACATTTGGATAAATCTGTGCATCAAACATAATGACACAGTTAAAATCCGTCTTTATTTATGAACCCATCAGTATTCTGCTTCGCGCGGTTGACTCTCTGACCTTGCGCACCGGTGATAATGGACTTAACGGGAGCTCTGCGAGGAGGAGACATTACAGAAACACGACGGAGACGGAGACGGAGATGATTAGAGGGGAGTTTTACGGCGCGGCCCGAGCGGGACGGACTCCGCGCGGGACAGAAGTGCTTGAGTCAGCTGCTCCCGGGAGTGACGACACACAGGAGACGATGCCGCCGCAGTCCCGCGCGCATATTAAACACCCGTGACCTTATCCGCGGCCGTTCGGAGGCTTTTAGGGATACTCGGCAAGACGGACCAAAACAAAACAACGCACACTAACGACACATCTCAGAGCTGTTAGTGCTAATATAGTTTATTTTGGATAAGTATATTTTATTAATTTAATCTTTTATACGTCGTAAAACTGCTCAAAGGTTCATATTTCATTCATTCATTATCCTATATTTATTTTAAATTTGAAAGTTTCGCGTAAATTATAAATAACGTGTTTTTTTGAGAGAGAAATGCTGAATAAATACATCGTGTAACTAAAAAATAATCATAGTGTACTAGTACTCTATTTGTAGTAGAAGTAGTAGTAGTAGTAGTAGTAGCATTTGCAGAACCAGTTATATGGCGTTATTTGCAGTGACAGTATTTGTAATAACAGTGGTAGTAGTACTCTATTTGTAGTAGCAGTAGTAGTAATAATAGTAGCAGCAGTAGTAGTAGTAATAGTAGTAGTAGTAGCAGTAGTAGTAGTAGCAGTAGTAGTAATAATAGTAGCAGTAGCAGTAGTAGTAGTAATAGTAGTAATTAGCAGTAGCAGTTGTGATAGTAGCAGTAGCATAGTAGTAGTAGTAATAGTAGCAGTAGTATTAGTAGTAGCAGTAGTAGTCGTAGAAGCAGTAGTAGCAGTAGTAGTAGTAATAATAGTAGCAGTAGTAGGAGTTGTAGTAATAGAAGCAGTAGTAGTATTAGTAGCACTAGTAGTAGTAGTAGTAGTGTAGTAATCGTAGCAGTAGCAGCAGTAGTAATAGTAATAGTTGCAGTAGTAGCAGCAGCAGTAGCAGTAGTAGTAGTATTAGTATTTGCAGTAACAGTAGAAAAACAGTAGAAACAATATAATTTGGTTTGGCTTTTAATTGGATGTAATAAGATTATTTACAGTCTGATTTTGGCCTATGAATGTCTCAGTGTTTGAACTTTTATTCATACAGATCCAAACAGATGTACAACTCACTCTTCTGTAACAGATAATGCTCCCTACTACTGTACAACAACTCACCCTATGTCCTGTCAATCATCATGTCATTATTGCCATGTTTTTCTATGACCTCCTGTAAAAAGCTGAGATTTTTATGTTTCATTCATTACTTTGACTACATTTACATTTATATAATTATGCTTTACTTATTTAGAATTTATTATTACCATTTATATTTTTTCACTCTTTGTTTTTTATATGATATTGTGATGTGTGAGCTCCTGTGTCCAAATCATTTCCCTTGTGGATCAGTCAAGTTTGTCTAAATCTAAATCCATACAAAGCTGTTTAATGTTGATTTGAAGCATAAGTAACAGTCTCAGCTGGATCGACTGTGTAATAATTTAACTGTGTTTTAAAGGTTGTGTAGAGGATTTTTTTAAGGGAAGAGAAATACTGCGACAGTTCTTTTACAAATGTTGTGCATGTGTGACACCACCTTCCTCCTCCACAGCCTCAGTAGAAACACCTCCTCCCGCCTCTTTACTCTAAAAATCAAGTTGTTTTTTTTTACAGCCAGTACGCGTTCAGAATTACTGTTGAAATGACCTGTCTAGAAATAATTTAGCAACCGACGCGTCAGTTTTTAGACCCTTCGTCCGCTTCATTCGCGCAATCGCTGGAAGGAATCTCCAAGAATCACCTCGGTTTGTCTTCGCAATCCGTGTATCATTCGTTCATTCGTTTTTCAATATAAAACCAAAAATAAGAAAACGAAAAAACAACAGTTTTCTTCGCTATTTGTCTCCAAAACCAAAATGAAAAAACGGATAACGATTCGTTTTTTCAGTTTTGTGTTTAAATGAAGAATGGAAAAAACGGATAACGGCCGTTTCCCGTTTATGTGACTTCCGTGACTGCGATGCCGAACTTTTGCACCGCGTACGGACTGAATCAGGACTGATCCAGGTCCGAGACCAGACCGGGACCAGAGCGGGACTGAGACCGGGACAGAGCGGCTCTGGTCCTCCGCGCTCAAGAACCGCGGCTGGTTCCGAGGTGGTGCAAAGCCTCTGACTGACGCATTCACACCAATGAAAATGAACCGAACTAAGAGCTTTTGGTTCAAATGGACCAGGTCCGGGACCAGACCGGGACCAGAGCGCTACTGAGACTGGGACCAGACCGGGACCAGAGCGGGCCTGAGACCGAGACCGAGACAAGACCAGGACCAGACCGGGACCAGACCGGAGGCTCAGAGCCCACGGCAGGACCGGAGCTCGAAGCTGAGGCTCGGACCCTGTGGAGGCTCGGAGTCCAAAGCTCGGAGTCCGATCTGGTCCCGCTCTGGTCCCCCGGTCTGGTCCTGGTCTGGTCCCAGTCTCAGTCCCGCTCTGGTCTCGGTCTGGTCTCGGACCTGGATCCGTCCTGATTCAGTCCGTACGCGGTGCAAAAGTTCGACATCGCAGTCACGGAAGTCACGTAAACGGGAAACGGCCGTTATCCGTTTTTTCCATTCTTCATTTAAACACAAAATCGAAAACTGAAAAAACGAATCGTTATCCGTTTTTTCATTTTGGTTTTGGAGACAAATAGCGAAGAAAACTGTTGTTTTTTCGTTTTCTTATTTTTGGTTTTATATTGAAAAACGAATGAACGAATGATACACGGATTCTTCGCTCCTTTTCCCCTTCTCTTCTTCTTTCAGCGACCTCAAAAACCGAGTTTCTTTTGCGGCAAACTGGTCGTGGATTCTCGTCCGCCATCGCGACAAACTTTTTGAAAAAGCCTCTAAGAACCGCCGCATAAACCACGTGATCCCCGCATCCCGACGAGTCAATTACACTAGAAACGTAGGGAGTTTGATTGATGACCTGACAGCCAATAGATAAAGAGGCAGCCTCGTTTTCTATTGGCTGATGTTTATCTGGCTTCAACACGTCCACAGTTGATAAATTTTCATTCTTTTTTTTTTTTGGTCATCATAATTACAAGGCTGCTGCGTCTCTGTAATGGTATTTTAAACTTTCATTGACAATTTGAAACAAAAAAAAAAAATCCTCCATACAACCTTTAAGGGAAACGTGACATTTTCCTTTCCTGGGTTAATATCGAGTGGCGGTAGTATCGATATCGGTATCAGAAGTGAAACAGTGCGTGTGTAGCTGTAATTGCAGGACTGTATTTGTCGTTGTAGAAAACCTAATCTAGACTAAAGCCGCTGCCCCATTATCACACACGGGACAGATTTACTCACAGGGATCACGGCGGCGCTCTGACCTTTACAGAAAACACGTAAAGGTCAAACATTACAGTCCAATAATATCACACATAATTCACGTGTGGACACAAGGGCAACGTTAGTCTGTGTAAAAAGTGAAGTTCTGAACACTGCGCTCGCTCCCAGCTGTGCTTCACTCCTTTGTTTCATGGTTTTGCAGCTCGTGACTTTATCGTTTATTGTGAACATATTTTCAAGGATTTATCAAGAATCGATGGACCAAATAAATCCACGATCAGGAGATTTTTGTTATAATTATTACAATAATAGTTTAGTTTTTATTATGATCAGTGTTGGGGAGTAACAGATTACATGTACTGGAGTTAAGTAATCAGAGTACAAATGATGAGTAACTGTATTCAGTTACAGTTACTGTTTCAGTGAGTGGTAATTGGATTACAGTTACTTTGTTGAAATAAATGGATTACACAGAGGGATTTTCCTGTTTTCACATTTTGGGCGATATCCCCCTTTTTTTTTCTTTTCTTTTTTTTTCTTAATTCCACTCATTGCCGGAAACTAAACCAGGTCTAAACCAGGACTCAACCAGGTCTAAACCACGTTTAAACCAGGTCTAAACCAGGACTAAACCAGGACTAAACCAGGTCTAAACCAGGACTAAACCAGGACTAAACCAGGACTAAACCAGGTCTAAACCAGGACTAAACCAGGACTAAACCAGGACTAAACCAGGTCTAAAACCAGGTCTAAAACCAGGTCTAAACCAGGTCTAAACTAGGTCTAAACCAGGTCTAAACCAGGTCTAAAACAGGTCTAAACCAGGTCTAAACCAGGTCTAAAACCAGGTCTAAACCAGGTCTAAACTAGGTCTAAACCAGGTCTAAACCAGGTCTAAAACAGGTCTAAACCAGGTCTAAACCAGGTCTAAAACCAGGTCTAAACCAGGACTAAACCAGGACTAAACCAGGTCTAAACCAGCACTAAACTAGGTCTAAACCAGGACATGGCATAGGTTCAGGCCTGGTTTAGTCCTGATTCAGTCCTGGTTCAGTTCTGGTTTAGTCCTGGTTTAGAGCTAGTTTAGTCCTGGTTTAGACCTGGTTTAAACATGGTTTAGACCTGGTTGAGTCCTGGTTTAGACCTGGTTTAGACCTGGTTCACTTCTGGTTTAGTCCTAGTTCAGTTCTATTTTAGTCCTGTTTTCGTCCTGGTTTAGACCTGGTTTAGACCTAGTTTAGTCCTGGTTCAGCTCTGGTTCAGTCCTGATTCAGCTCTGGTTTAAACCTGGTTTAGTTCTGGTTTAGTCCATATTCGGCACAAAAGTTCATCATCTTCACAGTTATTTTGGTGAGAGTAAATTAAAAGTGCTGTAATAGTCGTGTCATGTTTGACTTTTTAAACACAGTCATATTGTAATGTAATAAATGACTTTGAAACGACAGTAACAAGTCAAAAAAAAATAACACATTACAGTTTTAAAATCACTCGCCCAACAGTGATTATTAACAAGTTTAACATTAGGCTTCTGGAAATTCTACGATGTGACGAGACAATCCCAAGATCCAGACTAAAATACAAAACGCTATAAATTATTTAACACACAGTAATTATAAAACAGACCCTTTAATTCTCAAATGAACTTAAAGGTTGTATAGAGGATTTTTTTTAAGTGTTGTGCACACGTGACACTACCTCAGTAGAAACATATCCTCCTCCCGCCTCTTTACTCTAGAAATCACGTTTGTTTACATCCAGTGCGCGTTCAGAATTACTGTTGAAGTTTCCTGTCTAGAAATATTTTAGCGACCGACGCGTCTTCAGTTTTTAGACCCTTCGTCTGCTTCGGTCGCGCCGTCGCTGGAAGAAATCTCCAAGAATCACCTCAGTTTGTCTTCGCTCCTTTTCTCCTTCTCTTCTTCTTTCAGCGACCTCAAAAACGGACTTTCTTTTGCAGCGAACCGGTCGTAGATTCTCGTCCTCCGTCGCAACAAACTTTTGTGCGAAATGCGAGGGAAGCGACAGTTTGAAAAAGCCTCTAAGAACCGCCGCATAAACCACGTAATCCCCGCGCGTAGGGAGTTTGATTGACACCCTAACAGCCAATAGATAAAGAGGCAGCCTCGTTTTCTATTGGCTGATGTTTATCTGGCCTCAACACGTCCACAGTTGATAGATTTTCATTTTTTTTTTTTTTTTTTGGTCATCATAATTAGTGCTGTCATGCGATTAAAAAAATTTGAGAGATTAAATTAATTATGATCTGTAATTAATTAATCTAATTAATCTCTTTTTAATCTCACCTAAAAATTGCTGAGGAAAGCTTCAATTTGAGGTATTTTCATTTAAATTCATTATTACATTATTGTGGCAGATCAAAAGACTGATATAGAACAAAAAAAAGTGACTTTATAAAGTCATTTATTGTTTAACAAATCTCTTCAAAATTGGCTTGTTGAACCCAAGTCTCCATGAATAAGAAACTGTTTGTTGTAAAGTAGCAAAGACGAGGAAATCTGAACATAATAACTTTTGTCGACTTAAGACAAGAAAAAGTCCAGTCTTTCCTTAACCATATGAAAAATAATTATTGATAGAGAAATGCTTTATATATGAGATCACTGGTTTTAGTCCTGGTTTTAGTTCTGGTTTAGTTTCTGGTTTTAGTCCTGGACTGGATTAGTCCTGGTTTTAGTCTTGGTGTTAGTTCTGGTTTAGAGGCGCACAGGAGGAAGCGCGGTTTACGCCGCGTACGCGAGAAAACGTACTTGGCTTACGGGAGCACGTCGGTGTCCGCGCAGAAACTACGGAAAGAAACGTGGTCCACGCGTTCTCAGGTTTAATGACAATGATGAAGTGTGTGTGTTTGTGTGTGTTTGTGTTTGTGTGTTGTGTGTGTGTGTGTTTGTGTGTGTTGTGTTTTGTGTGTATTGTTGTGTTTGTGTGTGTCTGTGTGCGTGTCCCCTCATGTGGCAGGTCACTATAGGACAGTAGTGCAGACATCATGAGTCTATGCAGGTTGTTTTCACCAGTGACATTTAAGTTGTAGGTGATTTTTATATTTGTTATTTTCTTTTATATTTCACGTCGGGAGAAGAATTTCCAAGACACGAATGTGTTTTTACCTGTGCACTGCTGCCTCTGTTCTACTGGCTCTTCCACCTCGTCCATTGTGCGACTGATGCCGCAAACGTTAACATGACGTTTGCATCGCTCTTACTGCGCGCGTTTTGTTGTGGGTTTCCGGCAATGAGTGGAATTACCGAAATAAAAAAATAATTAATGTGTTTTGTGTGTGTGTGTGTGTGTTGTTGTCCCAACAACACATAAAAACAGATTTTATAATAAAGAAACTCACATACAGAAACAGTAAATTAGAGATTAAAAATGAGATTAAACGCGATTAAAAAACATAACGCCCTAAATATGACTGTAATTAATTAATCGCAATTAACGCGATAATTTGACACCCCTAATCATAATTACAAAGCTGCTGCGTCTCTGTAATGGTATTTTAAACTTTCACTGACAATTTCAAACTGAAAAAAAAAAATCCTCCATACAACCTTTAAGTAACACAGAGAAATGTGCGCACAGCTTTCACCGTTTACATCCTAAAACCGAGCCACGAAACTCGACCGCAGACTACAGGATTAGTGATTCATAATGAAACATTTTTATCTCTTCCATTTGAATAATCGCTTCTTTTTGCAGATCAAACATACAAAGAATCAGCCCGACACAGCCTATGGGGATTTACAGATAAAACAAAACGACTTCCATCAACAGTTAAACATCTCGACGTCTTTTCCCTCATTTCTGCGCCGCGTCTGATACGACAAACTCGCTCCATAGGTTCAGATTTTTTTTAAAGAAATACGCAAACTGAAAATCTACATGTTAAACCAAATAATTTTTGTTGAGGTACAAACACACACGCCTCATTAAAATTATGATTTAATTTCCACCGACAACGTCCTTTGTGACCAGTGTTGGGAAGTTTACTTATAAAATGTAATCCCCTACAGATTACAGATTACATACCCCAAAATGTAGTTTTTAACGGTTTCCATTAAGTTACTTAAGGTGAGTAATGTAATCTGAATACTTTGGATTACTTGATTTGCTGTAAAGAAGCAAAGACGAGGAAATCTTCACATCAGATGTTTTGTCTGATAAAAGAAAATAAAAAAGCCCAGACTTTACTGAACCAAATTAAACATATTATTGATAGAAGACGAGGAGACAGTTTTAGTCCTGGTTTAGTCCTGATTTAGACCTGGTTTTTTAGTTTAGACTAGTTTAGACTGGTTTTAGTCCTGGTTTAGTCCTGGTTTAGACTTGGTTTTACTCCTGGTTTTAGATCTGGTTTAGACCTGGTTTTAGTTCTGGTTTTAGTTCTGGTTTAGACCTGGTTTTAGTCCTGGTTTAGACTTGGTTTAGATCTAGTTTAGACCTGGTTTTAGTCCTGGTTTTAGTCCTGGTTTTAGTCCTGGTTTAGTCCTGGTTTAGACCTGGTTTAGATCTAGTTTAGACCTGGTTTTAGTCCTGGTTTAGTCCTGGTTTAGACCTGGTTTTAGTCTGGTTTAGACTTGGTTTAGATCTAGTTTAGACCTGGTTTTAGTCCTGGTTTAGTCCTGGTTTAGACTTTGGTTTAGATCTAGTTTAGACCTGGTTTTAGTCCTGGTTTAGACCTGGTTTTAGTCCTGGTTTAGACTTGGTTTTAGATCTAGTTTAGACCTGGTTTTAGTCCTGGTTTTAGTCCTGGTTTAGTCCTGGTTTTAGTCCTGGTTTAGACTTGGTTTAGATCTAGTTTAGACCTGGTTTTAATCCTGGTTAGTCCTGGTTTAGACCTGGTTTTAGTCTTGGTTTAGACTTGGTTTAGATCTAGTTTAGACCTGGTTTAGTCCTGGTTTAGACTTGGTTTAGATCTAGTTTAGACCTGGTTTTAGTCCTGGTTTAGTCCTGGTTTTAGACCTGGTTTTAGTCCTGGTTTAGACTTGGTTTAGAAGTTTAGACCTGGTTTTAGTCCTTCCTGGTTTAGTCCTGGTTTAGACTTGGTTTAGATCTAGTTTAGACCTGGTTTTAGTCCTGGTTTAGACTGCTTCAGTTCTGGTTCAGTCCTGGTTTAGTCTTGGGTTCAGTCCAAGTTTAGACCTGGATTAGTCCTGGTTTAGTCTTGGTTTAAACCTGGTTTAGTCTTGGTTTAGACCTGATTCAGTCCTAATTTAGACCTGGTTTAGGACCTGGTTCAGTCCTGGTTTATTCCTGGTTCAGTCCTGGTTCAGTGCCTGGTTTAGACCTGGTTTAGTCTTGGTTTAGTCCTGTGCTTCAGTTTCTGGTTTCAGTCCTGGTTTAGTCCTGGTTTAGACCTGATTCAGTCCTAATTTAGACCTGGTTTAGACCTGGTTTAGTCCTGGTTCAGTCCTGGTTTAGTCCTGGTTTAGACCTGATTCAGTCCTAGTTTAGACCTGGTTTAGACCTGGTTTAGTCCTGGTTCAGTCCTGGTTTAGTCCTGGTTCAGTCCTGGTTTTAGTCCTGGTTTAGTCCTGTTCAGTCCTGGGTTTAGTCTTGGTTTAGACCTGCTTCAGTTCTGGTTCAGTTCCTGGTTTAGTCCTGGTTTAGACCTGATTCAGTCCTGGTTTATTCCTGGTTCAGTCCTGGTTTAGTCCTGGACTATTGGTCTGTCGGCCTAATGAACCGACCCCGGGATTGTAACGGGTGGATTTAACTTTGACATAATCACGGGTTAACGGGCGGGTTTAACGGGCGGGTTTAACGGGCGGGTGCGGTGTTGTCCTGCTTCGGGTTCGGGTTCACACAGGACAGTAAATACATTTTCGATCTTTATTCAACACGACGAAGGAGCTCTCAGACGCAAACAAAACGACTCCATCGAATTCATTTTTTCGGACCGAACGCGACGTGACGGCGTTGAGCTTTCACCCCTCACGCTGCACTGCTCAAAAAAAAAAAAAAAAAAAAAAAAAAAAAAACACGGCTCAGCTCTGGACTCTTTTCCGCCGTAGCGCCAATGTCAGTGTCTGAAAGTCCCAGCAGCAGAAGAGACAGAGACAGAAGAGGCAGCGGCAGCAGCAGAGGCATATGCTACTGTACCTCCAGAGCTGCTGCGCGGAGGAAGAGGAGGAGAGGAGGAGGAGGAGGAGGAGAGGAGGAGGAGGAGGAGGGGAGGCGAGCGCACACTTGCCCAGCAACATGCTTACATCACCAGGCACGTGCGGCGCGTCACTGGGCTCGTCTCTGTACTTCCAGAGCGAGAGAGGAGAGAGAGGAAGAGTCTTAGGGCATCTCTCCTCTCTCTTTTTCTCTTTTTCTCTTTTTCTCTGCGCGTTCTCTCGTTCTCGTGTTTACGTTCGGGCGGTTTGGGGAAGGGACTGGGAATCGTTTAACAAAACACAAAATACAGACGTGCGGTGCGGAATTTAAAAAAAAAAAGAAAAAAAAAGCGGTTTGGGGAAAATGCGGAAAAAGGTTTGAATGGAAACGGTGGAAAAAGCTTGAATGGAAACGGGCTGTAGTAGTTGTAGTAGTGATAGTAGTAACTGTACCTGCAGTAATAGTAGTAGTAGTAACTGAAGTAGCTGTAGTAGTAGCAGCAGCAGTAGCAGTTGTAGTAGTGGTACTTATAATAATATATATATAATAGTAGTAATATTAGTAGTAGCAGTAGCAATAATAGTAGTAACTGTAGTAGCTCTAGTAGTAGAAGTAGTGGAAGTAGTAGTATTAGTAGTAGTAGTAGCATTTGTAGTAGTAGTAGTAGTACTAGTAGTAGCAGTAGTAGTAGTAGTTCCTCTCCTTGTCTCAGAATCTATACTTTCGACAATCTATAGTATAATGTAGTAAAAGTAGTAGCTGCAGCAGTATTAATAGTAATAGTAGCAATAAGTAGTAGTAGTAGTAGTAGTAGTAGTAGTAGTAGTAGTAGTAGTAGTAGTAGTATGTGCTGATAAGATTGGAAATAGTTTTGAAAATCTTGTTTTTTGTATAGCAAATATACAGCAGCATATATGTAGCAAGAGTAACAGTAGTAGTAGCTGTAGTAGCAGTATTTGTAGTAGTAGTAGTAGTACTAGTAGTAACTGTTCCTCTCTCTCTCTCTCAGAGTCTATACTTCTGTAGTAGTAATAGTAATAGTAGTAGCAGCAGCAGTATTTGTAGTAGTAGTAGTAGTAATTGTAGTAGCAGTAATAGTAGTCGTAGTAGTAGTCGTAGTAGAAGTAGTAGTATTAGAAGTAGCTGCTGCTGATAAGATTGTAAATTGTTTTGAAAATCTTGTGTTTGGTATAGTAAATATA